>NC_044032.1:520363805-520675502 GCF_901765095.1 Microcaecilia unicolor
GCGTAACATGCCCCAATCCAGCCTCCCTCACCTGGAGCTGCCTGGACAAGGTTTTTTAAATATATATATATATATATATGTTTAACCCTACAGGGTTACATTTCGGCTGGCAAACTAAAAACAAAAAATGTGCATATAATTTATAAATGTGCATATAACACATTTTTTAACACCACCCTAACTACCAAAACCCCTCTCAGACATTCCACAAATCCGAACACACAATCCCATCTGCATCTGTCACATCTATTAATACATACATTTCATCCCCAAACACATTTAGCTTTTGTGCAACATTTTTTTAACCATGTTTATCTCAATTCTTATATGAACGAACATTTTACAGTATACTTTCTGTAACTTCTACTGCAGCACTGTTATAATTGATTACTTGTTAATACCACATTTTCACAAACCTACTGTTGATTTTATTTCTGGGTAGCCTCCAGACCTCCCCTTGAGATCAGAGTTCACCACAGTCACAGAACATCTCTTCTTCCTTTTCTTGTAGTCTTAGGTCATTCTTTCCTTTTTTTTTTTTTTGGCATCCTTTTCCACTTTGCACTTTCAAGCCGGTCTTTGCTGAGAATATTCCAATTCTCTGTCCCTTTCCTCCAATCCACTCCATCTCTCAGTCCATAAGGACAAATGTGGCACTTACTTCCAGTCTCCGGCTGCATCTTTGTCCATTTATTTCGACTCCTTGCTCTTTTTCGCATTGTATCCTTCTTCTTAATATCAGTTGTTGCTACAATTTTCCTTTTTTTTTTCTTTTGTTCATTCTTGGATTCTAATGGCTGTTTACCTGGCCCCAACTCTTACCTCACTGAACAGTTTTTCCATCTAACTCCTTTTGAATTTATCACTTTAACTTATTCTAGAGACGCCATTTTATCTGAACCATTGTCCTCAGAACTCATATTCATTCCTTCTCCACCCTCAGATGGGGACTCACCAGATTCCACAAAGGGGTTGTCACGTCTGTGGTCATGACCCCTCACAGCCTCTCCCTGATTTCTGGGGGTCAGCTTCTGAGCTGGCTTCTGCCTATCCTTTCTGGAGTAGTTCTGTCTTTGGGAAGATCTGTTTCGGTTTCCTATCTCTGGCAGCCGTCATCTGGGTTGGATCAATGGCGGCAGCCAACTTGGATGGCTCAAGAGTCATAGCCATCTTGGATAGCTCAAGGGGTACAGCCATCTTGGATAGATCATATCATAGGAAGCCATCTTGGAGTAACGAGGACAGGAAGGAAGCCCATATTTGGTCCTTAGAGATCTCCTTTGGGAACAGCCTCCATAGTTACTCAGATTTGCTGCAGCTGCACCTCAGGTGTGGATGAGCTTAATCACCTAGAGACTGCAGTCAGTTGCCTTTGCATTGTGTCTTAGGCCCTGGTATGTGGGTGCTGGTGCATTTCTGCCTGAGAGATTTTGTCTGGACCTGATTTTGTTTTTGGTGGTTTCATGCCTTTTGAATCTTTGCCTGAACCTGGACTTTGCTTTGTTTGCCGCCTGCCTATTGAATCTTTGCCTGGACCTGGACTTTGCTTTGCTTGCAGCCTGCCTTTTGAACCATTTCCTGGACCTGTCTTCTGCTTGCTGGCTGACTGCCTAGAGACCTTGCCTGGATTTGCCGGTACGTCTGTTCTGCCTTGCTTCTGGTGTGGGGTGGTTTTGCCTGCCACTGCTGCTCCTCGGCAGTGGCCCAAGGGCTCACAAACCCAGTTCCTGTTTAGTAAACGTGACAGAATGCAAAGGCCATGAGCTCGACAGGATCACCCTATCTGCTAGGCTTCCAGCCTAGAACTTCTGCCCTTGTTTCCCTGGAAAAGTTTGGTTCTGGCTCTATTATTGTTCCTGATCTTTTCATGACTCTGGAGGAATATCGTGGGAAACTTTTGTCTGATCCACTCATGAAGAAACTGCCTGAAGCTTCAGCAGAGAGAAAGCGTATCAGGCAGCTTGGGCTCGTGGAAAACCCTGTTTCGGCCATTGATCCTAGGACCCCGCTTTGGAAATATCACCACCTACTTCTCTTCGACCCCGCTCTGCGGGATACTCGGGAAGCTGTCATTGAAAGAAAGCGTCTTGCGAATCCCGAGGTCCAGGCATACAATCAGTCCACCCTGAGGGATGCTCTCAGCCGAATTACTCCGGAGTTCAAGCCAAGTTCCAGCCCCGGTCAAGCCACTGAGACCATGTTAAGTTTCAGTTCCAGCTAAGCTCTGAGTCCTGTCCGAGTGACTCTTCTAACCGAGGCTCCAATTCCAGTTCAAGTAACGCTTCCAGTTTAGCCTCCGAGTCCAGTCCAAGGGAAGTTTTCTATTGAGCCTCTGATTCCTGCTCGAGTGGCACGTCTGGCTGAGCCTCCAGTCCTCATTCAAGTGGCACGGCCAGTGAAACCCCTGAGGCCAGCTCGAGGGGGGCTTCTGATGGAGCCTCCGAGACTTATTCAAGTGGCACTCCAGGTCGAGCCTCTGGTCCTAGTCCAAGGGACCCATCCAATCAAGTCTCTGAGTCCAGTTCGAGGGGTGCTTCTAACCGAACCTCCGATTCCTGCCCGAGGGGTACTTCAATCCAAGCCGCCACTTCCAGTCCAGGTGGCGCTTCCAGTCAAGCCCCGGAGTCCTGTTCAAGTGGCACTCCTAGCTGAGCCTTTGCTGAGTTCGAGTTCCAGCCAAGATGTTCCTGAGCCTGCACTGAGGTCCGGCCAAGCTTCTGAGCCTGCCCTGAGTTCCAGCCAAGCTTCTGAGCCTGGCTGGAGCTCCAGCTAAGATGTGCCCGAGCCTGCCCTGAGTTCCAGCCAAGATGTTCCTGAGCCTGCACTGAGTGCCAGCCAAGCGCCGGAGTCTGCTCTGAGTTCCAGTCCTGATTCCTTTTCCAGTTCCTGCCCAGCTGACCATGGCCACGTGTCGGAGCTCCTCCGTAGATTTCACCATTGTTTTCCTTGGAGACCTGAAGTTCCTTTAGAGACCTGGAGTTCCCGTGGGGACACGGGAGCCTTGAGGGGGAGGTACTGTCATGTCTGTGGTTGTGACCCCTCACAGCCTCTCCCTGATTTCTGGGGGTCAGCTTCTCAGCTGGCTTATGCCTATCCTTTCTGGAGTAGTTCTGTCTTTGGGAAGATCTGTTTTGGTTTCTATCTCTGGCAGCTGTCATCTGGGTTGGATTAATGGCGGCAGCCATCTTGGATGGCTCAAGCGTCGTAGCCATCTTGGATAGCTCAAGGGGTACAGCCATCTTGGATAGATCATATCATAGGAAGCCATCTTGGAGTAACGAGGACAGGAAGGAAGCCCATATTTGGTCCTTAGAGATCTCATAAGTACATAAGTACATAAGTAGTGCCATACTGGGAAAGACCAAAGGTCCATCTAGCCCAGCATCCTGTCACCGACAGTGGCCAATCCAGGTCAAGGGCACCTGGCACGCTCCCCAAACGTAAAAACATTCCAGACAAGTTATACCTAAAAATGAGGAATTTTTCCAGTCCATTTAATAGCGGTCTATGGACTTGTCCTTTAGGAATCTATCTAACCCCTTTTTAAACTCCGTCAAGCTAACCGCCCGTACCACGTTCTCCGGCAATGAATTCCAGAGTCTAATTACACGTTGGGTGAAGAAAAATTTTCTCCGATTCGTTTTAAATTTACCACACTGTAGCTTCAACTCATGCCCTCTAGTCCTAGTATTTTTGGATAGCGTGAACAGTCGCTTCACATCCACCCGATCCATTCCACTCATTATTTTATACACTTCTATCATATCTCCCCTCAGCCGTCTCTTCTCCAGATTTGCTGCAGCTGCACCTCAGGTGTGGATGGGCTTTATTAATCACCTAGAGACTGCAGTCGGTTGCCTTTGCATTGTGTCTTAGGCCCTGGTATGTGGGTGCTGGTGCACTTCTGCCTGAGAGACTTTGTCTGGACCTGATTCTATTTTTGGTGGTTTCCTGCCTTTTGAACCTTTGCCTGGACCTGGACTTTGCTTTGCTTGCCACCTGTCTTTTGAACCTTTGCCTGGACCTGGACTTTACTTTGTTTGCCGCCTGCCTATTGAATCCTTGCCTGGACCTGGACTTTGTTTTGTTTGCCACCTGCCTATTGAATCTTTGCCTGGACCTGGACTTTGCTTTGCTTGCCGCCTGCCTTTTGAACCGTTGCCTGGACCTGTCTTCTGCTTGCTGGATGACTGCCTAGAGACCTTGCCTGGATTTGCCGGTACGTCTGTTCTGCCTTGCTTCTGGTGTGGCGTGGTTTTGCCTGCCACTGCTGCTCTTCGGCAGTGGCCCAAAGGCTCACAAACCCAGTTCCTGTTTAGTAAATGTGACAGGGGTCCAGATCTCCATCCATCTCCTCCTCTGGAGAATTCTCCATCCAAAACTCTCCCTTTTGCACAGGTTCCCTGTGTGTTTGCACAGCTGGAGAATCCTTGTTCTCCAGTTCTGTTCCCAATAATGATGCTGACTCCAGGACAACCATCTCTAGGGACGTCCATCTCTTAGGTCGACCTAAATGTGGAGATTTGGGCGTCCCCGACCGTATTATCGAAACGAAAGAAAACTTGGGTGCCCCGTTCGATTATGCCCCTCTATGTCCCACAATTGGCATGTAACTGTTAGTACCTATTAAGTTATTTCTTTGTATTGTGCTGTCATTATGAGTATTATATCTACGTTATTTAAATGTTCTTCCATACTGCCTATTAAAGTATTGTTTGTATTCTGATTACGTCTTATACTTTTGTTATATGATCGAATTGCAGTACCTTTAAATGTTTGTATTTCTTTTTTTGTTTGTTTAATATTTTCATTAGGAACCAGATAATAGCACAGTACAAGATAGAGGCGCAGACACACTCCCCCCATTATTCAAAACCATTTAACTGGCCAGGAACAGCACCTGGGTGGTTAAATGGTACTTAGCTGGCTATCCAGTGATATTCAGTAGGAGATAGCCAGTTGTATCCCGCTGAACATCAATGGTTTGGGGGTCATATTTGGTCGTGTGAAACCATGGAATATCTTTAGCTATTTTAAATATAACCAGACATCACTGAATATTGGCTTGGTCAGATATTTTTAAAACTGCCAAAAATACCTGGATATTCAATGTCAGTCACTGCAGTCTGGCATTGAATATTTGGGCTTAGCGCTGGGCAGCCCGGCTACCTCCCATGATCTGAATATCAGCCCCACTGCATGCATACATACATATCTTTTCTCAGAATGTAACTTCAAATAAAATATCAGTTCTATATTAGTTCCACCACATTTGTTGACTCAAAACTCAGGTAAACAGTTTGAGGTAGGGAAGGATTCGGCCTACCTCACAGAGTTTAACAACTGTGTGGAGCAGGTGCACCACAGTTCCTCTCTCTTATGGATCTCACTATCCCACTCTCCTGTAGAAACAGTAATGGAGAAATCCATCCCAAGGGTGTATAAAGCCCAACAAATCCGTCCAAACTAAAGAGTAACAGCAGGAGATTCCCTTCCACCTCAGGGGCTAGGCATTTCTTCCCTCAGAGTTACCTTCCCAGACCACGGGATGCCCATCAGCTGGCTCTCTTCCATCTCAGGACCTAGGCATTTCTTCTCATAGGGTTACCTTCCCAGTCCATGGGAAGCCCATCAACAGGCTGCCAGTCCAGCCGCCCTTCTCCCCCCCTACTCAGCTCTTCTGCATCTTTCTAGCTCAGAGCTGGGTGAAGGCTGAGACAGAAGTTCTGGGGCAGAGCATGTACTGACTTTCCTCCAAGGAAAGTGGATGGGAATTCCCTCCCCTGTGATTCTGAGATATCCACCCCAGCTTTTGAAATACCCTGCTTCTGGACTAGGGCTTCCTCTCTCCCCTCCCCCCAGGGTGAGTAACCTCTTGCTTTTCATGAAAAAGAGGAGACATCATTTTTAAAGGTAGACTCCAGATGTAAGTGGGGCATCTGCCAGGGATGGCTTTCTTCTTTCCACTAATGGCTCTTAGGGGGCTGACATTTTCCCCCTCAGCACCTGCCAGCCACAGGACTGCTGCAGCTTAAGGAAAGATCCTTCCCAATCCAGGGTCTCCATACTGGGTATTCTCCCCCCTTTAGCTCTAAACCCCTCCTGCAGCTTCTTAAGTGTGAATCAGGTAGGGACAAGAGTAATGGAGACACAGGGACAGTGCCCTAATCACCACAACCTATAAGGTAATCCTTCTGAGTTGACATAGGCAGGCTCCTCCCCAGTGCCCCCAGAGGCTCTGCAATTCCCACTATATTTATATTCCTGTTACTGTTTCATTGTTAGCCCTATTACTATGATTCAATTTGCCATCTCCATGTTGACCTCTTTGTTTGTATTTATGCTTAAATTTGGTCATTTTACTATTGTTTATACTGTTAACTTGATTGTACTTTTTATGTTACACGGTACCTGCTGTCCATTGCTTTGGGTTTGTTTCTTTATAAAGGTGGTTAATAAATTCCAATAAATATATAAAATAAAGAAATAAATAGCATATACTTTATAGAAATGCCCTCCACATACATATATAATAATAGCATCAATAATATAGATGTACTGGCTTTAATTTTATGTCTTGTCCTTTAGTCAATGCAAATGCAGTTCAAATAGTGTATCAAGTGCTTGTTTGACTGTCGATGGAGACTCGCATTTGATCTTCTCCTCAAATCACCCTTCTAAAAGTGATATAAACAGCAGGGTCCATCTATCTCTGCATGCTGTAAACTGATTTTTAATGAGGTGTCTAACCATGGACTTGCTAGGGTATACATAACTATGCATGTCAACACCGTGTCACTCATGCTGAGTTGCTGTATTATGTTTTCTCACTCTTTCTTCCTTCCAAATTAGATAATTGTACCATTGATACCAACAGTATATCAATCTATAACAATTAGATTCCTATGCCCTATTTTTGTTTGACCATAGACAGAAAGAGTCTTTTTATAACACTTCACCTAGGTTGGGAGGCCAAGCATGTGTCTATTTTAATCCTATTTTATACAGACACAGAGGCTCTAATGTGTCTTTTAAAAAAACTTCCACCAAAAAAAAGAGACAGACGTGACTGCAGCTATAATGAACCCAAACATGTTTGCACAAGCTTGAGAGCTGATTCAAATGTACACACATACAGCGCATGTGAACGCACACATTTTGAGTTAGATTCTATATATGGAGTGTGAAACTTTGGCACGGGGGAAAAATATACACCTAGGTATATTCTCTAAAGTAAGGCTACATTTTATAGAATAGGTTTAAATTTATGTGCAGTATATAGAATATGCTGATCACCTCTCCATGTAACCAAATTTAGTCACGACCATTTATGCCATGCTTTACTTGGCATAAATCCCGACACCTAAATTAGGTATAGAGTGGGTGTATTCTATAACAATGTGCTTAGATTTTCAAAAAGCACATGCCCCACCCATGTCCATGTCCCCTTTTCAACTATGCGACTTAGAATTTACACACACCACGTTACGGAATGCGCTTAGCAAGTTGTACGTGTAAATGTTAATTAATGCCAATTACTGCTGATAATTGCTTAACATCCAATTGACACCATTAATTAGCTAGTTAACCAATTAAGTTACGCACATTGTTGTAGAATTGTAGAATGTTCTATGGCAGCAGTTTACAAATCCTAGAAATCCCCAGCCATACTATGGGTTGTCGAGGCAATTGACCCCACTTTCTGTAGAACAGACAATCCTATTCATCAAGTTTGTTGGTGAGGCCTCACTTGGAGTATTGTGTTCAGTTTTGGAGGCCGTAACTTGCTAAGGATGTAAAAAGAATTGAGGCGGTGCAAAGAAAAGCTACACAAATGGTATGGGATTTGTGTTACAAGAGTGGCCTAGTAGTTAGGGTGGTGGACTTTGGTCCTGAGGAACTGAGTTTGATTCCCACTTCAGGCACAGGCAGCTCCTTGTGACTCTGGGCAAGTCACTTAACCCTCCATTGCCCCATGTAAGCCGCATTGAGCCTGCCATGAGTGGGAAAGCGCGGGGTACAAATGTAAAAAAAAAAAAAAAAGACAGGAGATACTTGCTGACCTGAACATGTACACCCTGGAAGAAAGGAGAAACAGGGGTGATATGATACAGATTTTCAAATATTTGAAATGTATTAATCCGAAAACAAATCTTTTCTGGAGATGGGAAGGTGGTAGAATTAGAGGACATGAAATGAGGTTGAAGGGGGGCAGACTCAAGAAAAATGTCAGGAAGTATTTTTTCACAGAGAGAGTGCTGGATACTTGGAATGCCCTCCCGCGGGAGGTGGTGGAGATGAAAACGGTAATGGAATTCAAAAATGCGTGGGATAAACATAAAGGAATCCTATTCAAAAGGAATGGATCCTCAGAAGCTTAGCGGAGATTGGGTGGATGCACCAGTGGCTGGGAGGCAGGGCAAGTACTGGGCAGACTTCTATGGTCTATGCCCTGAAAATGGCAAAGATAAATCAAGGTCAGGTATACATATAAAGTAGCACATATGAGTTTATCTTGTTGGGCAGGCTGGATGGACTGTACAGGTCTTTATCTGCTGTCATCTTCGTAATTGAACCTAAACAGAACTATAAGGTTCTGGTTCTACTTCATTGCAAGCATGGAGCTGGAGTTCTGAATTCTGGTTGATGTAGTGTATCTAGATTTTCGGGAAGCTTTTGACAGTCTCTCATGAGAAACTCCTACAAATATTTTTAAAAACCAATGGGATAGGAAGCAATATTCTGTTGAGGACTGGGAACTGGTTACATGACCATTTCTCTCCATGAAGGAAAGTGAATAGTGGAGTGCCCCAGGGATCTGTACTGTGACTGCTGCTATTTAACATATTTATAAATAACCTGGAAATGGGAATGAAGAGTGAGGTGATTGAATTTGCAGGTGACACAAAACTATTCATACTTGTTAAATCACAGGTAGACTGTGAGAAATTTCAGGAGGCTTAGAAAACTGGAAGGCTGGTCATCCAAATGGCACATGAAATTCAGTGTGAACAAATGCAAAATTATGCACATCAGGAAGAATAATCCAAATCATAGTTACTTGATGCTAGGTTCCACTATACGAGTCACTACCCAAGAAAAGGTCCAGGGGTCATCATGGACAATGCACTGAAATCCTATGCTCAGCATATGATAGCGGCCAAAAAAAGCAAACAGAATTCTAGGATTTATAAAGAAAGGGAGTGAATATAAGACAAAGAATATTATAATGCCTCTGTATCGCTCCATGGTATAACCTCACCTTCAGTATTATGTACAATTCTGGTTGCCGTATCTCAAAAAAAGATGTAGCAGAATTAGAAAAGATTCAAAGAAGGGCATTTAAAATGATTAAGGGACTGGAACTCCTCTAATATGTGGAAAGGCTTAAGAGATTAGGAAAAGAGGACCTGAAGGGGGATATGATAGAGGTCTACAAAATTCTAAGTGGAGTAGAACAGGTAAACATGAATCAATTGTTTACTCTTTCAAAAAGTACAAAGATAGGGGACACTCCATGAAGCTACATGGTAATACTTTTAAAACAAATAGGAGAAAATATTTTGTCACTCAAATAATAAAGCTCTGGAACTTGTTGCCAGAGGATGTGGTAATAGTGATTAGCATATCTAGGTTTAAAAAAGGTTTGGATAAGTTTCTGGAAGAAAAGTCCATAGTCTGTTATTGAGAAGAACATGGAGGAAGTCATTGCTTGCCCTGGGATTGGTATCATGGAATTTTGCTACTATATTGGTTTCTGCCAGGTACTTGTCACCTGGATTGGTCACTGTTGGAAGCAGGATACTGGGCTAGATGGACCATTGGTCTGACCCAGTATGGTTATTATGTTCTTAAAAAAAGGAGAGAATATTACTATAGATATAGGGCTAGAATCTATATATGATGCCTGAATATTCCATGTGGAAAAAAGTACACCTAGGCGTATTCTGTAAAGTACACCTAAATTTTATAGAATAGGTTTAAATTTCTGTGCAGTATATAGAATTACACCAAGTGCCTCTCCACGCAACCAAATGTAGTCGTGGCCATTTACATCATGTTTTACTTGGCATAAATCCTGATGCCTAAATTAGGCACAGAGTGGCTGTATTCTATAACAGTGCATATAGATTTTAGAAACTCCCATGCCCCACCCATGGTCATGCCCCCTTGTCAACTATGCGACTTAGAATTTAGGCACAGCACATTACAGAATATGCTTAGGGGACCTTTTACAAAACTGTGATAAAAGGGGCCCTGCGCTGTCATTGGTGTGTGTTTTTGATACATGCGGAGGTCCCCTTTTACCACAGTGGGTAAAAGGCAGGTTTCCCTTTTCTTAAAGAAATGGTCGTGTCGCAAGTGAACCACTTGCAGTGTGGACATTTCGGGGGGGGGAGCACTTACCGCTACCCAATGAGGTGCACACTGGGGGAGGTACAACTGCCGGGCTGCTGCAGTAACCCAGTAGTATTTCCCTTTTAGTGAGCGGCAGTGGCGTTCCTGGGGGGGGGGCGGTGGGTGTGGTCCACCCCGGGTGCACGCTGCTGGGGGGGTGCCACATGCCTGTCGGCGCTGCTCATTCCGTGCTCCCTCTGCCCCGGAACAGGTTACTTCCTGTTCCAGGGCAGAGGGAGCATGGAACGAGCGAAGCCGACAGGCGCGCAGCACCCCCCCCCCCCAGCAGGTAAAAATGCACCCAGGGGGTGGGGTGTCATTTCGCCGGGGGGGGGGGTGTGCTGCACCCGGGGGGGGCACATCGGCGATCCACCCTAGGTGTCAGCCGCCCTAGGAACACCACTGGTGAGCGGTAAGCCCACGTTGGGCTTACCACCGCTTCGTAAAACAGCCCCTGAGTGAGTTGTGTGTGTAAATCTTAATTAATGCCAATTAGTCCTTATAAATGCTTGTTAACATCCAATTAATAGTTCTGATTAGCTGGTTAACCAATTAAGTTACGTGCATTGTTATAGAATATGCTTTGATTTCCGTACGGAAATTAAAGTGCCATATATAGAATCCCTGGAACAATGGGGTATGACCAGAACTAATTTCATGTAGATCCACTTGAAATGTTACTGGATTGTGATACTTACTTTTGGCAGTCTTACATGGGGTAATTCTTTAATAGGGTACCTCCTTTTAGACACCCCAATGCAGTGTAGAAAGTGCCTATTATATACAGCATCCAGTTGCCCAGATTCCATTATAGAATACTAGCATACATTTAGGCACGACTAGCCAGGTCAATGGCAGGCAAAAAAAGGGCACCTCTAAGTATGCCCTCCCCATGCTCCACCTACTTTAAAGTCCCCTTGCAGTTATGCACTTTAGTACTTATGTGTGTGCTTATATTTAACAGTGTGTAGTGTACTTACGCGCATGCCCCCTGATTCTATATATGGCGACTGTAGTTGTGTGCACTTTTGGCCGAGTGGCCAAATTGCGCGCATGACTTAATTGTTTAATAAGCCAATCAGCGCCAATGATTGGCCACTAAAAAGCTATTGGCACTGAATGGCACTAATTAGAATTTGTGTGCACAACTTTCTAAGCATATTCTATAAAGTGGTGCGCGTAAATTCTAATATGCAGATCTCAAGAGGGGGTGTGGCCATGGAAGTGGCATGGGCAGGTCATGGGCTTTCATACAAATTTTGCATACTGTTCTAGAATATGCCTGATCTGCGCCTAAGTTAGAAGCGGGTATTTATACCGGGTTTTAATTGGCATAAATGGTTGCACCTAAATTTTAGTTGCAGGAACAGCACTACACATATTCTATAAACTGTGTCCAACTTTAGATGCAGTTTATACTATAGCGCTAAGTGCGAATTTTTTCAGTGCCGATTTTTTGACGTCATGTATAGAATCTGGTCTATAAACCCTTATTGCTTTTTTTGTGCACTTATTTAGTTATTGGATTTATTGGTTAGATTAATAAATCAGTCTAACAGAGAAGCCCAGAGCAAGGTACATCATAAAAGCAAACAGTATATATAAAAGTATATACTACATGCCCCCAGTTATAGCATCCCATTAAAATCTGTGGTGAATTCCCAGCAGACAAATATGAGAATTGATATTTATTTATTGAATTTACTGGTTAAATATATAAATCACTCTACTAGAGAAGCCCAGAGCAAGGTACATCAAGAAATCAAACAACATATTTAAAACTACATGAATTGTAGCGATGAAGAACCAGCACATTTTCATTTTGTTTCATATCCTATATCATTTCCGGAAAGGTTCATTTCAATCGTTTTTGTTTGGCCATTTTTTCAACATATGGATGGGATAAATATTATAAACAACATTGAAATTTAGGTGCCAGAATTATGTGTGTTGACAACGAATTCTATAACAGGGCCACTGAGAGGAGGCAAGATTCCCCAGGGTCTGGCCCAGTGGCATAGCCAAGAGTGGGCCCAGGTGGGCCTAGGCCCACCCACTTTGAGCTCAGGCCTATCCAGTAGCAGTACACTGTGGCTGGCAGGGATTCCCAAGCCCCACCAGCCGAAAACTCCCAACAACTGTTCCTCCTGCATACCTTGTAAATAGATCTTCGCCTGCAGCAAGTAGCGACTGATACATGCTGTAGGGCCAACATGAGCAGTGTGTATTAGTTGCTGCTCGCTGCCGGTGAAAATCTATTTAAAAGGTATGTGGTGGGGGGGGGGTATTTCAGAGACCATATGGTATGCAGGCGAGAGAGAGAGAGACCAAATCACTTCTGGGACAAGGCGGAGTTCTTCTGCCCACCCATCTTGGGCCCAGGCCCACCCAAAATTGGGTGTCTGGCTACGCCCCTGGTCTGGCCTCCAAGGGGGGCCTACCCAGTGCCAGCATGGCCAATTGGTCTCTTGCTCCTGTGTGCTGCAGTGCCAGTTTATTGCATTGACTCCGCTATGCTGGCCACAGGTCCTTCTTCCTGCCTCATCCTGCATCTTTTGTGAAGTACTTCCTGTTTTCACAAACATGGGAGGGGACACGGCAGAAAGAAAGACCTGTGCGGCACAGCAGAGATAACATAGTCTTGGAACACAGGAACAGGAGACAAGTATAAAGCAAGTAAGCAGGCCCGGTGGGGGCGGGGGGGGGGGGGGGGTATGTGGGGGAAGGGTCTTAAGGTGTGTTTGCCCCGGGCTCTGCTTTGTCTCTTGGCTGCCCTGTTCTATTAACAGCAGTTTCATGTGGCACTGCTGTTATAGAATGCTAGCGCAAATTCGCAGTTTCATGCCTAACCGTAGGTGTGAGCACTTATGCTGTGTCAAGTAAGTGCTGCCACCTAGCTGTTGGAAGTGAGGAGCATGACTCCTAGGCCCAGATGCACAAAACTTTAACGACACTTTAACGAAGAAATTTTCAACCGTAGCATGCATTAAAGGCCATTTTCCGACGACGCTAGCAGCTAACGAAAGCGGAATGCAAACGAATCACTTCCAATTGAAATGTGAACAATTCGCAATGCACTAACCATACCGACGATTGCAACGAATCATTTACCATGATATATTTAACGTGAAGTCAGACCTGTCGTTAAGGCCTGAGCTGTCATACAGACACTGCTCTCCGCTTCTCCCTGCAGCATAAAAATCCAAGCTGGCATGTTTGAAAATAAAAAAAACCCACACAAACACGTGGCTCCCCGCTTCCCCCTGCATAAAATTGAAAAAAAAAACTCAAAAAGCAAAAAAGGATCGGGAGGGGGCAAAGGCGCTCGTCAGGAGCATCCTGTAAGGACGCCTTTGCCTCTCCACCCCCGCCCGAGGTCGACGCTGCTCCCCGCTTCCCCCTGTATTAAATAAAACAAAAAATCAAAACAAAACTCAAAACTGTAGCAGCCACGGCCCCCCTCCCTTCCTCTCTCTCTATTTCTCCTTCTCCCACAGCTCCGCCTACCGCCATCCTCCGCCCCCGTACCTCGCCCCCCTGAGGTCGTTGCCACCGCTCCCCCCTCCACCAGACCTCCCCTCCGCCTTACCGGGCCCGCGCAGCGCCTCTCACCTCTGTGTGAAGGCGCTGCACGGGCAAGAACAGCTGATCAGTGATGCCTCCTCCGTCCCTCTGTTCTTCCTGGGCCCGCCCTCCTCTGACATTATGGAGGGACGTCGGAGGAGGCATCACTGATCGCCGATCAGCTGTTCTTGCCAGTGCAGCACCTTCACACAGAGGTGAGAGGTGCTGCGTGGGCCTGGTAAGGCGGAGGGAGGGTCCGGTGGAGGGGGGAGCGGCGGCGATGACCTCAGGGGGGCGGGGCACGGGGGCGGAGGATGACGGGAGGCGGAGATGTGGGAGAAGGAGAAATAGAGAGAGAGGAAGGGAGGGGGGCTGTGGCTGCTACAGTTTTGTTTTGATTTTTTTTTTAATTTAATACAGGGGGAAGCGGGGAGCAGCGTTGACCTCGGGCGGGGGGGGGGGGGCAAGGGCAAGGTCGTCCATACAGGACGCTCCTGACGAGCGCCTTTGCCCCCTCCCGATCCTCAGCTTCTTTGACATTTTTTGGCATGCGCAGAGCAGCCAGCATAATGCTTGGCTGCTCTGCCCATGCTTTACTGGCAGATTAACGACGGGGATTACACTTCTTTAATGCATTTCACTTTCATTTACCAAACCAAACATGTGGGACTTGTTTTTTTACTGCATTCTTCGTTTTTTCAACTTCGGTAAGGACTTTTACGTTTTTGATTTTTTTTTACATATGGTTGATGCATCTGGGCCCTAGTATTTTATCACATGTGCATGTAATCCCTAGGCATGCCCTAATCTGCCCACTCCTCTTCCAGTGCCTTTTTTGGGCCATGGGTTAAATTGAGGCGGGAATCCCATGCCTATATTTACACGTGTTCTAATTAAATCTATTTAGTGCTGATAATTGCCTGTTAAGAAGGCAATTATTAGCACTAATTTGCTCATTATGTACTTAAATTGCATGTACAAATTCAGCATGCACCCAAATTTGTTAATCTTCTGCATGCATGAGATGTTTCACACATGCATGATGCTTTGCACATGCACAATGGTACAAAATTGGGAACAGAGTGTACATTTTTCCAGAAAGATAGTGCCCTTTTTTTCCAAATTGGAGACACTTTTATGAAAGAACATGCACTATTCTTGGCAAGTGAACAAAACATACATTTTTGTGTATTTGCTGCTCATTTTCGTGTTTTAATGAAATGCAACGACATGGGATGTTTCGTTGACATTGACCATGTTGTTGTAAAAGGAAGCTCATCTCTAATGAATTTACAGAATAATTGTACTGACTTCATACAGAAAGGGCCATTTTCAAAGCCATTTCTTTAGTTAAAACAGTGTTTTACCATAGAGATAGGCTATTATAAAATTCCCTGTCTTATATGAAGGTGAAAATACTTATGTAGAAAGTCATTTTATAAGGAGGTGCTTACTTTAAGCATGAAAGTAGGCACCTACTTACATACTATTTTAAAAAGAAAAGTAGGCACCTAGGGGCCGATATTCTGCTGGTGGGAGGCAGCCCACATAAGTGCCGTGTTTGGCGCTAATCCTGAATATGTTGAAAGCCCAAAGATTGCAGAGATTGTGTGTATTTTTCTCCTATGTAAATAATTATAAAATTACCCCCAGAAGTCATAGTACACTTGAATTTTGAATTCTATAAATTGTGCCTAAGACATTGATGTTGAAAAAAATGCTTAACCACTATTCTATAAGCTGCACCTAAAGTTAGGCGTGGTTTATAGAATAGTGCTTAAGTCCTGGAGGCCTTGCATACATTTAGGTATGTCCATTTGCACCAACTAAAATGTGGTGCAAATGCCCCTCCCTAAATTTTCTGTGTGGCACCTCCTAATTCTATAATTGTGTGAATAACCCCAAACCACATCTGTGATCCAACTCAAAACATTCATGACCCTTCCATTTCTGCAACCTTCTTTTTGGGACATGCGTAAAATTTAGTTGTGGATAATGGACTACAACATTGGCCTAGGCATATTCTTGATAGAACAAGCCTAAATTTCCGCACGATTTATAGAATACACCAAGCACCCATCTGTGTGACTAAATTTAGTCACGAGCAGTTACGCCAAGTAAAACTTGGTGTAAAAGCCAATGCTTAAATTAGGCATGGACCGGGTGTATTCTATAATAACACGCATAGATTTTAGAAACACCCATGACCTACCAATTCTATACCCATGGCCATGCCCCCTTTCCAACTATGAGACTTAGAATTTACATGCATCACGTTACAGAATACACTGAGACTGTTCTGTGAGTAAATTCTAATCAATTCCAATTAGCATCAATAATTGCTTGTTAAGTCATTAAGTTGCATGCACAAATACAGAACAACACTGGGTTTGCACGCGTAACTTAGGTCACGCTATATAGAATCTGGGGGTATGTACTTAAATTTATGTGTGTACATCTTAATTAATTCAATTAGCACCAATAATTGCTTGTTAAAAAGCCAATTATTAGCACTAATTGACTTGTTATTCAATTAAACTGCACACACAAATTCGGTGCTTGGCTAAATTGGCACACACAGTATTTGGCGACTTTTATAGAATTAGGAGGATAGGACTCAATTCTGTAAATGGCACCAAATTTGGGAACTAAAACATACATGTTAAGGGCCATATTCTATATGAGGCACATAAATAATTCATGTGGTAAACGTTTCCTCCTAAACGTATTCTATAAGTGGTGCCTAGATTTAAGCGCTGTATATAGAATACGCTTAGTTGATATCCCAGTGCCTAAAACTATGTGCCTCTATTTACACCAATGAAAATGTGGTGTAAATCCTTGCAAGTAGATTTACACGCACTGGGCCATATTCTATAACTAAGTGCATACAATTTGAAATGCCCTAAAATGCCCATGTCCCCACCCATTACCATGCCCCTTTTCAACTGCGCACATTAGAATTTAAGCGCAGTTCATTACAGACAACATTTAGCGAGTTGTGTATGTAAATTCTAATTATTACTAATTAGTGATTATTGCTTGTTAAGTACTGTTATCAATGCTGATTAGCTTTTTAAGCCAAGTAAGTTACACGCGCTGTTATAGAATATGCCTGGATTTTGGAGTGGATCTCTAGGCGTGCTATATAGAATCTGGGGGTAAGTGCTATTCTATAAACAGTGCTCCAACTTGGGCACTGTTTATAGAACAGTGCTTAGCACCAGGATCCACACCCAATTTTGGGCGCAAGGATTTAGACCAACTGAATCCTGGTGTAAATCCCCATACCTAAATTAAGCTCAGATCCCCTGAATTCTATAGCACTGTGTGCAAATCCTAGAAATGTCCCAACCTGCTTATGCCGCTCCTATGGCCACACCTCCTTTTGGGATCCACATGGAAAAATTTACTTGCACATCTTTATAGAATAGCGACTATAAAGATACACATGTAAATTCCAATTATTACCAATTATAACCGATAATTGATTGTTACTGCCTAATTATAGGCGTTAATTAGTTCATTAAGCAATTAAATTTTGCACACAATTTGGGCATGCACCCAAATTTACTTGTGCAATTTTAAGCACTATATATAGAATTAGGAGATAATGCAAATCAAAAATGCAAAGATAAGATTACATTCTAATATCTGTACATTCAATACAATTGTGAAAATCCCTTATGGCCCTATATACCATGTATATATGTCAGATTTGTGAGTTCTTGAACCAAGTAGAGCACTGCTGAGCCCGGTACTCGAACCAGGTTCTGCTTGGTGGCCGGACAACCTCGGTTTTCACCTGCGCCGAACGCAGAGGTTAAGCCCTTAGGTGCAGGCGGCCTGCAGGGCTTACGAGACGGAGCAAGAGGCGGGGTGGTGAACGTAATGGCCAGACAGGCAGCAGGCAAGAGAGTAATCCAGGTACAGGCAAAGTCAATAGGCAGGCAGCAGGTCAAGAGAGTAATCCAGGTACAGGCAAAGTCAATAGGCAGGCAGCAGGCAAGAGAGTAATCCAGGTACAGGCAAAATCAGCAAAGAGGGACAAAGTAGAGAAGAAGCACACTACTGAGCAAGTAACACCTACCAAAGTAGAAGCCGAAGCATGGAGTCCAGGAAGAGCTCAGCTGATAAAGTGCTGGCGTCTGACATCAGCAGGGACCAGCAGGGAGAAGGGGCACAGCCATAGGACAAGAGCAGGGGAAGGAGGAACTGGAAGACCAATAGGAGAGAAGCAAGGGAAGCCAGGCAGAGGAAGAGCAGGCCCAGGTGGGTGGAAGCAAAGCAATCAAGGAGCCTGCAGTCAGAGAAGAACTACACACACATGGCTCAGGGCTGTGCCAGTCAAGTGTGCGTGTCGACGGGACTCTGCGCAGCCCGAGGACGCCGCTTGCGTTGAGGTAGGGGACATGACAATATATCAATAAATAAAAGTAAATTGTATCTAATAATTCAAGGCCCCTTTTACAAAGCAACAGTAAGCCCAATGTGGGCTTACCGCAGCAGCCCAGTGGTAGTTCCCACCCCCTGTGTGCCATCATATCTGGTGCTACAAAAATATATTTATTTTTGTAGCACTGGTGTGTACCCAGCGGTAATTAGGCAGTGCCGTGCGCTGCCCAGTTACTGCCGAGTTAGCACAGGAGCCCTTACCGCCACCTCAATGAGTGTCAGTAAGGGCTCCCCCCCCCCCCCGAAATGGTGAAGCGGCAAGTGCTTTACTTGTCACATGACCATTTCCTGCAGAAAAGAAAGACCTACCTTTTACCCAGTTGCGGTAAAAGGGAGCATCGGTGCATGCCAGCACAGGCCCCTTTTGCCGCAGCTTGTTAAAAGGGGACCTGAATAATATCCTTGAGTAGGGTTACTATATGTCTGAGTTTCCCCGGACATGTCCTCTTTTTGAGGGCGCTGTCTGGAGTCCGGGCGGGTTTCCGAGTTTTCTCTATTTGTCCGGATTTCTTCTCAGTTCGGGTCACATGACCATGACCTGTGCACGGTGCCGACGCCAGCAGGCAGCAGCGTCTTTGCGTGTGCCAGCCAGCCTGATCAGCTGATCTACTCGTCTCACGCTGGGACCTTCTGCGCCTGTGCCAGCAGCATCACCATGCATGCAAGGTCTTCGTGGCAAGGTTGGGTGGCGGCTGGCTGGTGGGCAAAAAGGAGCTCGACTCAGAGAACAACAACAGGAGGACGATGGCAAAGGGCCAAGGCACGGTGCATGAACAGAGCCCTTGAGCGCATGAAACAACGTGCTCGAGGGCTCTGAACAGAACTAGCATACAAATGTATGCTAAACAGGGCTAAACATATTCATCCCAATGATCAGTGGCCAGTGCGCCAAAGATTGGGTCGCTAGCCGAGACAAACCCTACGCCAGCTCCGCGAAGTCTTGCAAAGGGGGTGGGGCAGAGGTGTGAAAGGGGCGGGGAAGGGGTGTGGCAGGGGCGGGGTATGTGTCCTCTTTTTTTCTTAGGGCAAATATGGTAACCTATCCTTGAGGTATGTATTAATAGGAGCCTTGGTGACATTTAAAATTGAATTTATGTTGGATGTTTAATTTATATTATCTAATTCAATGTGGGATATATTTTGAATTGCTGGAAATTTTTGAAAGCTTTTTCTTTTGTAAGACTATCAAAAAGATTTCCATTAAGAGCATTATGGAGATGCTTTATTAATAACACGTATAGGTATTTCCAAAATGTGCTTTATTTTTACAGAGCAAGGCAATACATATCACATGAAAAGAAGTGCTAAGCCTTTTATAATCTTACTAAGTGGATTGTAAATCATACTTTCATAATAGAGCTGAATAGGGATCAAACATGTTTTTTGTACTATTTTCTAACTTTTATATTCAGGGTAACAAAAAGCAGAAATTAAGGGGTCCTGTCAGGTACTTGTGACCTGGATTATCTACTCATAGAAAAAGGATACTCGGCTAGATAGACCTTTGGTCTCATCTAGTATAGCAATTCTCATGTTCTTATAAATCAGTTTTGAGAAATTAGAACAAGTCCATGAAATGCTGTGTGGGTAAAACCAAATCTGGCTTAACTCGTTCCTGTTGACACGAACCTTTATGATTTCCTTAATAAAATGTCAGACATATCCCTTATAGCATCCATTGCTCTTTTACCTATCCTATAAAAGAAGGAGCAGCCCCATGGGCAAAACAGCATGGCCGTAGTTTGACAGTTTCATTGGGGGGGGGGGGGGGGGCAAAGGGTGGAGTGTGTCTCTCTGACGCCGCTGCTCTCCCTCCGCCGCCACCCCCCCCCCCCCCCGGAGTCTTCCAGTGGTGCCCGGTATCACCCTCCCCTATCTTCCAATCCCCCATGCCACCGGCAGCCTCAGCGAAAGAAGCAAGCATGCTGCTTTAGACCTGCCCCGGAGGCCCTTCTCTCTCCTACAGCTTCCAGCCTGCACAGGAACAGTTCCAGGGGGGCAGGTCCAAAGCTGCGCGCATGCTGCTTTCTCACAGAGGCTGCCGGCAGCTCAGGGATTGGAGGATGGGGTGGCAGCTCATTTGGGGAGGGGCACTGCCCCCCTTGCCCCCCAAACTACGCCCATGCAAAACTGAATAAATGTCTCACACTAGAAACATTGCCTATTGAGATTTTTCTATTTCATTCAAAAAGAACACACTATGACGTGTAAAAATATGAATAAGAACTAAGAGGCCCACTAAAAATATAAATCAAATCAGAGATGTTGAGAAAGATTCAACTGGTTTTGCCATTTCAGGCCAGCCAAGCATCAGAAACTTCTTAATAACGGTTTCTGATGGCACTTCAGAATATAATCAACATTCATAATGGCAGGATTGAAAAATATTGTAATCTGAATAAGCATCCCTTCATTGGGTATTCTGAAATGGATCATTTTGCCTTCAGCCACTGTGAAAAGAATTTAGAATTCTCTCTTGTCTCATTCCAAAGCCACGAAGTAGCCTCACACTGAAAAAGTAGCTGCAACATCCACCGCAAAGGTGACTGCTTACACATTGCTGAAATAATAAGCCTGTTGAAATCGAGTTTGAATGAATGGTAATGCATTATCTAATTCAACTTAACATTTTGCATATGCTTCACAGCTATTAAAATCAGAGGCTTGCATAATGAGCACACAACCTTCATTCAACTCCTGAGTCCAACTTCTCAAGTCAGCCATTGATAGGGACAGTGTAAAGGTTCCACTCACAAATATGGGGAAGGAAATCTGACTATTACATATCCATGACACTGTATGTTTGGTTCAAGGGCGCATGTGTATAATATTCTAGAAAGAGCCATAGACAATGGCTCTCAGAGCACAGGTTAGAAGAGTTAAAATGCTTCAGCAACAGGAGGGTTAGTTCTGACTGATATGAAAGCCCACAGGGACAGGAAGATGCTGTAAAGTCAAAGGAAAAGAAAGGACAGCAGAAAAGCTCGTACTAAATTATATCCATCTTCCAAACTAGAAATGATTACTATATCTGTTTGGACTAAGAAGGAAAGGCACGTAACAAGTAAAAGCTGATTGACTGATTGATTATTTGCAACAGATAAGATACACGCTTACCCTTAACAAATGTTCCAAAACGAGTGGGAAGGCAGTTATAATGAAGTTGAATATTCTTTGTATTAGCTAAACCCAAGTAATTTATTGCATTCATTGCTTATTTTACTTGGCTTCCTTTGATAGATTCCTTCTGGATCTCTCCCTAGGAGTTTCAGCAAGAAAAATTTCAATATACAATCTTAGTTCCTTTCCTTCTATGCACTAAAGCAGGGGCGTAGCCAGACACCCAATTTTGGGTGGGCCTGGGCTCAAGATGGGCGGGCACAAGTGATTTGGTCTCTCCCTCTCTTGCCTGCATGCCATATGGTCTCTCAAATATCCCCCTCCCCCGCATACCTTTTAAATAGCAGATTTTCACCAGCATCGAGGAGTAGCTAATACACAATGCTCATGTTGACCTCACAGCCTTCCCTCTGATGCAACTTCCTATTTCTGCATAGGCAGGAATACCTCGGAGGGAAGGCTGAGGGGCCAGTGTGAGCAGTACGTATCAGTCACTGCTCACTGCAGGCGAAGATCTGCTATTTACAAGGTATGTAGGAGGAACAGCTGTTGGGAGTTTTTGGCTGGTGGGGCTTGGGGATCCCTGCCAGCCACATCATAGGTGTGCTGCTACTAGGTGAGCCTGGGCCCACCTGGGTCCACCCTTGGCTACACCACTGCACTAAAGACAATATTTTACAAATAGGAGACAAGATCTCTATATGGCATGTCTCTCTGAAGAAGATTTCTATTGAAGAAATAAAGTGCTGTGTCCGCTAAGGAAGAAAATGTCTGCATACACCTTAAACTAACACCAACTGAAGACTGACAACTTTGTAGTTAACATGGGCAGGTGGGACTCTTCCTCACACTATATGAAAGTGTGTCTACATTCCGTTTGATCTGTCTTTGATCAGTGTGAAGTTATACACTTTAAGGTTAATTTTCTAAGGAACTAACATGTAGAGTAGCTGTATGTCTACATAAAAGTAGGTACATGAAACCTATGGGGATTAATATTCGAAAGCATGGCTGCTGGTTAACTTTCAACATATAACCTGGAAGTCTTAAGTTATATCAATTTTCAGCAGTACTATCACTTAAGTGCTAGCTTTGAAAATCCACGTATAGCTTAAAACCACTAGATAAATGTATAAAGTTACAGATGCTATTTATTTATTTGAAGAGGCCCTTTTACAAAGCAGTGGCGTAGCCAGAAGTCAATTTTTGGGTGGGCCAACAGGTTGGATGGGTGGGCACTAGACAGTGGTGTGCTGGTAAATGTTTAACAACAGGCTCTCTCCCCGGTCCACCTCTGCACCCCCCCCCCCCCCCCGTCCACCTGTGCACCTCCCCTCAAAATTGCAGAGCTGGCTATAGCCGGGGAGAGAGCCTGGGGGGGGGGGGGCAATGCATTACTCTCTCCAGGAAAAAAAAATTAAATGATCCCAGGTTCCAATTTAATTCATGTTTAATATGGGATAAAATGCCATAAATAAGTAAATAAATAAATATAAACTTTTAATGTTGAGCACCTGATTCTCAAAGTGGACATATTCCAAACACTATAATGAAAATAAAATGATTTTTTTCTACCTTTGTTATCTGGTGACTGTTTTTCTGATCATGCTGGCCCAGTATCCGATTCTGCTGCTATCTGTCCTCTTAACTCCGTTTCCAGGGCTTCCTTTCCATTTATTTCTTTACTTTCCTCCTTTCTTCTTCATTTCTTGCTCTATATCCATAAGTAAAAGCTGGGTCCTCCGCAGACTTGACTGTCCAGTGGATCCAGCTTCTGCCTATTTTCTTCATCCATGTGCAGTTCTTCTTCCTTTTCCCTCATCTCCTTCCTCACTCTTCCATCCCCTCCATCCATGTCCAGCATTCTTCTCTCTCTCCCTTCCCTCTCTTTGATCCATGTCCAGCAACCCTCCTCTCCCCTGTCCTTCCCTCCATCCATGTCCAGCAACCCTCCTCTCCCCTGCCCTCCCCTTCATACACCCATGTCCAGCAACCTTCCTATCTCCTCTTTCCTCCCCTCCATCCATGCATGTCCAGCAACTCTCCTCTCCCCTCCAGCCATCCATACCTAGCAATTCTTTTCTCTCCCCTGCCCCCCTCTATCCATCCATCCCCAGCAATTCTCTTCTCTCTCCCCTTGTCCCCTCCATCCATCCATCCCCAGCAATTCTCTTCCCTCCCCTGCCCCCCTCCATTCATCCATCCCCAGCAATTCTCCTCTCTGCCCTGCCCCTATTCAGCCATACCCAGCAATTCTGTTCTTGCCCCTGCCCCCCTCTATCCATCTATACCAGCAATTCTCTTTTCTCCCCTGTCCCCTCCCTCCAGCCATCAGCAATTCTCCTCTCGCCCCTCCCGCTCCCATCCATGTCTTGCGATTCCACCTGCCCGCCCGGAGCCCTCTTCTCCCCCCCAAAAAAATTTACAGTGCAGGCTGTGCTCCATTCCCACATCTGCCTCCCTCACTCTCACGGCAGCGCTTCCCAAACGCTGCCCACCACCACCACGATCGCGGGATTTACCTCCCTCCTCTCAGCACTCAGCAGCAGCGGTAGCAAATCATACACGCTGCCTCCTTCTAACCCGGAAGCGGCAGAGGAGACGCTTCCGGGTTAGAAGGAGGCAGCGTGTATGATTTGCTACCGCTGCTGCTGAGTGCTGAGAGGAGGGAGGTAAATCCCGCGATCATGGCGGCGTTGGGCAGCGTTTGGGAAGCGCTGCCGTGAGAGTGAGGGAGGCAGATGCGGAAACGGAGCTCAGCCTGCTCCCTCCGCTCCACTGCCTCCACTGCTGGGTGGGCCTGAACCAAACCTGGGTGGGCCTGGGCCCACTCAGGCCCACCCGTGGCTATGCCCCTGATCGGTATGCCCAATGCGGGCTTACTGCATGCTAACCGGGAACTACCGCCAGCCCAATGCGGTCACTGGCAGTAGTTCCACCTCGAGCATGCATCATTTCCTGTATGCTGGAAAAAAAATAGTATTTTATAGCGTGGTGCTAACCCGGCAGTAATTGGGCTTTGCCGCATACTGCCCGGCCACTGGGTTATTGCAGGAGCACTTACCACCACCTCAATGGGTGGCAGTAAGTGCTCCCCCCTGCATGGCCACGCGGTAAAAGTAATCTTACCACATGGCCATTTTTTAAAGGTCTTTTTACCCGCTGCGGAAAAAGGACCTTGGCGCATGGAAAAAATGGCCCCTGCTGCTACCTCAGGGCCCTTTTTCCCCGCAGCTTAGTAAAAGGACCCCTTATTTATTTTAAAATTTATATATCACTCAATCACCTAGGTGGTTTCCAAAAATACAGACATAATAGAAAATCTCAATAATACCAAACAAACAAACAATCAAATTTCATCAAAGAAACAGCCAGCTGAACTTCAGTCAAATAAGCAGTGTGATACCCAGCAGCCAATAAAAGGCCGTTACAAACAGCTGCATTTTAAGCTGCTTCCAGAACTGAGTCACATTATTACATAATCACGGATGTCCTGTGAGCGCATTTCACAAGTGCGTATCAGGAAACCGCAAATGATGAAGTTCTCTTTTCTGTGTAATGCTATTTACCTGTTGTCTCTTGGACATAGTCCCAGAGATTCTATATAGCACACCTAGAGGTCCGTGCCAAATTCCAAGCGGATTCTATAACAATGCACGTAACTTAACAAGCTAATGAGTGCTCATAACAGCACTTAACAAGCAATAATGAGCATTAATTGGCACTGATGAGAATTACACAAACAACTCGCTAAGCGTATTCTGTAATGAAGTGAACCAAACTTCAAATATATGCAGGCAATAATGGGCGTGGTTATGGGTGGGGAAATGGGTATTTTGTAGGCATTCTGAAATTTACATGTGTAGTTATAGAATATGGCCCAGTGTGCATAAATCTACATGCTGGGATTTACGCCACATTTTCGTTGGTGTAAATGGATGTGTGTAGTTTTAGGTGCTGAGATATCAACTATGCATCAAATATGCATCCAACTTCTCCTATATTAGCACACAACTACGGAACGCACTGCCAAAAGGTGTGAAAACAATCTACGACCATCTAAACTTCAGGAAATCACGAAAAACCTACCCGTTCAATAAGGCGTACCATACCAACCCAACATAAATGCCTCAACTCTGCAACACAGCAAAACCATAGATTGTATTGGACACTATATAACTTCCCCTATCTTTGACCCCTAATGTGCCTGTATCATACCTACCTTATCCGACCTTAACATCACATTGTATTTGTTCCTCTACCGGACTTGGCCATCGCCTTTACGGTACTATGTAAGCCACATTGAGCCTGCAAATAGGTGGGAAAATGTGGGGTACAAATGTAACAAATAAATGAATAAAACTAAGCACATTCTATAATCAACACCTAAATCTAGGTGCCAATGACAGAATACGCTTAGTTGGCACTGATTTCAGCACCGATTTATTTAGGCACCATATATAGAATCACCCCCATAACGTCATTGTTTAGGAGGTGCTTCTGAAAAAGGTTGCCTCCCTTTAGGTGCCCCAATGCCACATAGTGGGAGACTATTTTATATTGCCACATGGACAGTCAGATGCTGTTATAGAACATTAGAGCAACCTAGTATCAGGGTGCCTAAAATCTAGGCACACGCAGTTACCCTAGCCATAGATCTGATTTAACTAGGGGCATCCAAATGAGGCAAGGGTGTGCAAATACTTACAGTATTTGCATGCATAAGTGGCAGTTCCGCCATGCCCCACCCCTGTGTACTGCCCCCCACAGGTGAACCCTTACATAATAGCATTTAGGGAGAGCATTGACAATTATATTGGATATGTGCACACGTGTGCATTAATATTAGTGGTCTATACATTTAACATGTTGATAATATACATATAAATATAAGAAGCCCCATTATAGAATTGCCTTCCTAGTGGCTGAATTTCAACACTGAACTTATACATTTTTGTCCCACTCAGGGCCTGCCCCAGCCACAGTTATACATAGGACCATCACAATTTTAAAAGAAGTAATTATTCTGCTGACACTACTGTCAACCGCAAACATGTTTTTTCAACACAACCTGATATTAAGAACATAAGAATCAGTTGAACAAGGATGGGAATTGTTCTTATGTGTGTACTTTATAAAACATACACATAAGAAATATAAAAAACAATGCTCAGCAAGGCTTAATCACTTAAAGATATCCGGTTAAGGATTTTCACCAAATATGCAGATATCTCTGAGCCACTGATATTTGGCTTAAAGATATCTGGATATGTTATCCAGATATCTTAGGCCTGATATACTTACTGTTGTGAGATCCAGGTAGGCTGAACATTGCTACTGTCTGGATAATGTGTGTATCCTACATCCGGCAGACCTATTTCTCCCTCATAAGTACATAAGTACATAAGCACCGCCATACTGGGAAAAGACCAAGGGTCCATCAAGCCCAGCATCTTGTCTCCGACAGCAGCCAATCCAGGCTTCAAGAACCCGGCAACCCCCCTCCCTCCTAAAAAAATAAAATAAAAAAATTAATAATGTTCAATGGACTTTTCCCTCAGGAATCTGTCCAAACCCCCTTTAAATTCCGTAAGGCCAGCTGCTGTCACTACATTCTCTGGTAACGAGTTCCAGAGTCTAACTACACGCTGTGTAAAGAAAAACTTTCTCCTATTTGTTTTAAATCTACCATATTCTAGCTTCATCTTGTGTCCCCTGGTTTTGTTGTTGTTTGAAAGTGTAAACAAACGCTTCACATCTGTCCGCTCTACTCTGCTCATTATCTTGTAGACTTCTATCATATCACCCCTCAGCCGCCTTTTCTCCAAGCTGAAGAGCCCTAACCTTCTCAGCCTTTCCTCATAGGGAAGTCGTTCCATTGCCTTTATCATTTTTGTCGCCCTTCTCTGCACCTTTTCTAATTCCTTTATATCTTTTTTGAGATGCGGCGACCAGAATTGGACACAATACTCGAGGTGCGGTCACACCATGGAGCGATACAACGACATTATAACATTCTCGTGTTTGTTTTCCATCCCTTTCCTAATAATACTCAACATTCTGTGTGCTTTCTTAGCCGCAGCAGCACACTGGGCAGACGTTTTTAACATCTTATCAACGATGACTCCCAGATCCCTTTCTAGGTCAGTAAGTCCTAACGCGGAACCTTGCATGACATAGCTGTAATTCGGGTTCCTCTTACCCACATGCATCACTTTGCACTTGTCAACATTGAACTTCATCTGCCACTTGGACTCCCAATCCCCCAGTCTTGCGAGGTCCTTCTGTAATCTTTCACACTCCTCCTGTGACTTGACGACCCTGAATAATTTTGTGTCATCTGCAAATTTAATTACCTCACTAGTTACTCCCATCTCTAGGTCATTTATAAATATGTTAAAAAGCAGAGGTCCAAACACAGACCCCTGTGGGACCCCACTAACTACCCTTCTCCACTGCGAATACTGACCATTCAACCCTACTCTTTGCTTCCTATCTTTCAACCAGCTCTTAATCCATAGTAATACCTTACCTCCGATCCCATGGCTCTCCAGTTTCCTCAGGAGTCTTTCAAGAGGCACTTTGTCAAACGCCTTTTGAAAATCCAGATACACAATATCCACCGGCTCCCCATTGTCTACATGTTTGTTCACCCCCTCAAAAAAATGTAGTAGATTGGTGAGGCAAGAATTCCCTTCACTAAATCCATGCTGACTTTGTCTCATCAGCCCATGTTTTTGTATGTGCTCTGTAATTTGATTCTTGATAATAGCCTCTACCATTTTGCCCGGTACCGACGTCAGACTCACAGGTCTATAATTTCCTGGATCTCCTTTGGAACCCTTTTAAAAAATCGGCGTAACATTGGCTACCCTCCAGTCTTCTGGTACCACACTTGATTTTAGGGATAGATTGCATATTACTAACAGTAGCTCTACAAGTTCATTTTTCAGTTCTATTAATACTCTGGGATGAATACCATCAGGTCCTGGCAATTTACTACTCTTCAGTTTGCAGAACTGACCCATTACATCCTCCAAGTTTACAGAGAATTCGTTTAGTTTCTCCGACTCGCCCGCTTCAAATATGTTTTCCGGCACTGGTGTCCCTCCCAAATCCTCCTCGGTGAAGACCGAAGCAAAGAATTACTTTAATTTCTCCGCTACGACTCGGTCTTCCCTGATCGCCCCTTTAACACCATTTTCGTCCAGCAGCCCAACCGATTCTTTAGCCGGCTTCCTGCTTTTAATGTATCTAAAAAAATTTTTACTATGTATTTTCGCTTCTTACGCTAACCTTTTTTCAAAGTCCTTTTTTGCCCTCCTTATCTCCGCTTTGCATTTGGCTAGGCATTCCTTATGTTTTATCTTGTTACTTTCAGTCGATTCTCTTCTCCACTTTCTGAATGATTGTTTTTTGGTTCTAATGACTTCATTTACCTTACTGTTTAGCCACACTGGCTGACGTTTGGTCTTTTTTCCCCTTTTTCTAATACATGGAATATATTTGTCCTGTACCTACAGGATGGTGTGTTTAAACAGCATCCATGCCTGATGCAAGTTTTTTACCCTGCTAGCTGCACCTTTCAATCTTTTTTTCACCGTTTTTCTCATTTTGTCATAATCACCTTTTCTAAAGTTAAACGCTAGTGTATTTGATTTCCTAAGTTCACTTACTTCAATGCCAATATCAAAACTGATCATATTATAATCACTGTTATCAAGCTGCCCTTGCACCATTACCCCCCGCACCAGATCATGAGCTCCAGTAATGACTAAGTCTAGTATTTTTCCTTCTCTTGTGGGCTCCTGAACCAGCTGTTCCATGAAGCCATCCTTGATTTCATCAAGAAATTTCACCTCCCTAGCGTGTACCGATGTTACATTAACCCAGTCAGTATGTGGATAATTGAAATCACCCATTAATATTGCATTGCCCAATTTATTTGCGTCCCTAATTTCCTTTGACATTGATGCGTCTGTCCGCTTATCCTGGCCAGGCGGATGGTAGTACACTCCTATCACTGTCCTTTTCCTCTTTTCACGTGGAATTTCAATCCACAAAGATTCCAATAGGGGTTTTGTCTCCTGCAATATTTGCAGCCTATCCGAGTCAAGGTTCTCATTTACATACAGTGCTACCCCTCCTCCTATCCTATGCACCCTATCGCTACGATATAATTTGTAACCCAGTATGACTGTGTCCCATTGGTTATCTTCCTTTCACCAGGTCTCAGAGATGCCAATAATATCCAATTTTTCATTGTGTGCAATGTACTCCAGCGCCCTCCTTTTATATCCAATAACTATTGACCAGGAATCAGCTAAAATGTATGCAATCAGAAGCTTAGCATTTAAATAAAGATATACCCAGTTAGTACTCAGTGTTGACCAGTTAAGTCTGTTTGAATATTGATTCTGTGGCTACTAAGCAGTATTGTATAGTAACTATGTAATGTAACTAGTTACTGTACTTAAGTAAAAAGTATGTCATTTTTACTTGTAAAGAAGTACAGGAAACACTTGTTACTTTTACCAAAGTAAAAATGTCATCAATTTTTATCACTTCTACCTAGTTACATCTGATGCTTGCAGTTAAAAGTAAAAACTAAAAGCGGAAGAGAGACCTAAATGATGATTCCTCAGTATACCAAATGAAACAGGAAAACCTGTAATAGGATTTTGCTATTGCAAATTTCATCACATAAACAGTGGATCATCTCATTTTAAATTTTGCTGTTCAAGGATACAGCCTATGAGAACAGTGGAGTTGCCTGTGTTTGTTGAATTGGTTACTGGTATCCAGACAGAACAGTGATGAGTTTGGTCACTTTGAAGCTGAAGCTGGTTGCAATTCTTGATGAACAGACATATGTCTCTTCAACAACAGTTTGCTGGACATCCCACAAAAGTTTTTTGCATTGGACTGATAGAGTCTTTAGAGAGGAAGTCTGTTTGTCTGGAATTAAGACTGAAGGGTTTGCACACATTTGACGTTCTTGCATCAATTCTTGAAGATATTCAAACCAGTAGCGTAGCCAGAGTTCAATTTTTAGATGGGCTTGGAGGTGGACTGGTTGGGCACAGGCCTCGCATTTCCTCCCCACCTGATACCACCCCCCCCCGCCCGCCGCATTTCCTCTAAACCCGCTACCCCCCCCCCCCCCCCCCGAGACAGCCCCCTGCACATGGTCAGTTCTGGTCATTTTTACTGACTTGAAGCGCCGTTCTCCCTCCAGCACCGGCGATTCCCATAGCCAGCCTTCTGCCAGCGTGCATCATTGGAGCCTCTTCTCAGGTGCGTCCCACCTACTCTGCAACTTCCTGTTTTCCCGCAAAGGTGGGACGTAGGAAGTTGCAGAGTAGGCGGGACGCGCCTGAGAAGAGGCCCCGACGATGCGTGCTGGCAGAAGGCTGGCTATGGGAATCACCGGTGCTGGAGGGAGAACGGCGCTTCAGGGCAGTAAAAGTCAGCAGACCACGCGGACGGGGAGAGCGGGCAGAAGAGGCTGGGCAGGCCTGGAGCAAAAGTGGCTGGGCCTGAGCCCATCCAGGCCCACCCGTGGCTATGCCCCTGATCCAAACAGAATTATAATAGACAGTGAGCCCGATATTCAGACTGTGAGAGGTAGCTGGGCTGCCTCCCGTGGTCAGCACTGAGCCTCGATATTCAATGCCGGGCCATTTTCAGTGACCAGCACTGAATATCCAGTTTATCTTCGGTCGCTAAGAACATAGCTGGCTAAGTCGATATTCAGCACTGGCTGGCTAAGTTCATAGCAGCCAAAGAGAGGCCTGCTATTAACGTGGCCAGATTTGGCTGCAAAACGTAGCCGGCAATGCATTGAAAATTGGCTGATGTGATATAACCAGCTATCTGCTAAGCATTAACCAGCGATATTCAGCAGGAGATAGTCGGTTATCTCCCGCTGAATATCATGGGATATCCGGCTAAGTACCATTTAACCAGCCACATGCTGATAGGTTAAATGGCTTTGAATATCAAACGGAATGATTCCAACTTTGTGAAAGCTGTAATTGGACAACATGACAATGATAACAAAGATCAAAATGAAGATGCAAGTGATAAATTAGACAGTATTGCTTCTAATGCAGATGATAATGACAATGAAGATGATAAAGCTTTCTTTGCTATAGGGAAATCAAGATTCCCTTGATCCGTTCCTGCAGACCCAGTCAAAAGGCATCACTAAAATTGTAGCCTGACCTGATTCAAAGGAACTTTTTTATCAAACTGAACATTCCACATCCTGCTAGTTTAGCTGTTGAACACCTTTTTAGTTGTGCTGGATTAATGACTCATAAGCACACTCGCATGAGCGACAGTCATTTAAAAAAATTAATTTTACTAACAGCAAAATGGATAGAATCATAGAGCAATAAAGTTGCTGGGATAAAAACATTAACAATAATTGCATTTGAAAAGTATTATATTAAGCAACAAATTTTTTTACCTGCAGTTAAGTAAATGTTTCAATGTGTTCTTCACTGTACTTTTATTTAAATAATAAAATATACATGTATTTTTACTTTTACCAAAGTACTTGACCTAGTACTTTGAACAACACCTCTACTAAGCATCAAAATGCATGTCAAAGTATGGGCACAGTTGACTCAAAAATATACTGTAGACAATACAACAAAAATGAAAATAACAATTCAACCCAAAGCATACAAAATATGCCATATAAACAGTGCTGGCACCTGGACACCAACCGGCACTGACCATCTGATTTCAGTGTAGACCCAAAAGTTAGCAGTCATCTTCAGACTACTAATTGGATAAAGCTAGGATAGGCTTTTTGCTGCACTAACGTTTGTTATCTGGTTAGTGGTCTGAATAACCTCAGGCTCCAGGTTCCACCTATGGACCATCTAGACTTAGGAATAATGTAGACAGGAGTAATGTCAGAAAATTATTTTTCACAGAGAGGGTGGTTGATGCCTGGAATGCCCTTTCGAGGGAGGTGGTGGAATTCAAAAAAGTGTGGGATGAACACAGATGATCTCTAGTTAGAAAATTAATGTTATAAAAAAAACAAAACTTAAAGGGTTGCTGGACTGGCTTGTATGGCCTGAGTCCTGCATATAGCCAATCTGGTTAGGATGGGCTGGGGAGAGCTTCGACGGAAACTCCAGTGGTTTGGAATGTGAGGACAGTTCTGGGTAGACTTTTACGGTCTTTGTCCCACAAATGACAAGACGGTTTTGGATAGGCTGCAGTGGGCTTTCATGGCAACTCAAGTAGTTGGAAGGGAAAAGGAGTAGTGTGACCAGCAAGACCCTTCCAAAAAAAACACCAGGGGACAAGCAATGTGAGTGGAGGAGTGGCCTAGTGTTTAGGGTGGTGGAGTTTGGTCCTGGGGAACTGAGGAACTGAGTTCAATTCCCACTTCAGGCACAGGCAGCTCCTTGTGACTCTGGGCAAGTTACTTAACCCTCCATTGCCCCATATAAGCCACATTGAGCCTGCCATGAGTGGGAAAGCACAGGGTACAAATGTAACTAAAATAAATCACAAAACTTTATTCTTCTAATACCCGACATGGCACTGTGTTTCAGCCAAGAATTAAAACACGGTGCTGTGTTGGGTATTAGAAGAATAAAGTTTTGTGATCATATTGCTCATCCCCTGTTTTTTTTTTTTTGAAGGGTCTTGCTGGTCAAACTACTCCTCTTCTCTTGCATTCTCATACGTAGTGGACCTTGATCTTCCGCTTGTGCGGCTTCCCAACTCCAGTAGTTGGACTATAAAGACAGAGCTGGGCAGACTTCTATGGTCTATGCCCTAGAAGCACCAAAGAAAGACCATGATCAAGTATATAATCTAAGTAATTTCTGGATAGTGCCAAGGTAGCTAAAGGACATATTCAGTGACACTCTCCTTTCCATGCACTTATCCAGAGAGCAGATATGTGCCTTTGAATATCGGTCCCATAAGTGTTCAATATTCAAATGCACATTGGACTGGATTCAGTAAATGGTGCTCAAAAATCAATGCCCCAAAAAAATCAGTGACAAGCGCAATTCTATAAAGGGGGTACGAACTTTTAGGCACTAGGCTTAACAACTGCTGAAACCAGGTGTAAATGTCGGCACCCAACTTAGGCGCATAGAGGCCAAATTCGATAATTTCATATACAACTTGTGGGAGTGCTTCCACCACACCCCTTGGACACCTCTTTTCAGTTATATACTATAAAGGTTGGGTGTAGATCTCTGTAGATGTAAGATGCACACACACTTCTAATCAAAGCCAATTAATTGCAAAAATTAGTTGTTAGCGCCCAATTCATGCTAGTTAAAGGTCTGTTAATCAATTCAATTACACGCACCTCTTGGATCTGAGTCCAAATTTTGGTGCACAACTTTAGTGTGTTATATAGAATCTGGGGATGGTATGTGGTTGGTAGAAGGTGAAACCCGCATAAGTGCTTTGTTTTAAAAAGCATACATTTTGACTGTATATGTCACTGCACAGCCAAATTTTATGTGAGCCAGAGACATTCTGAGGGCAGGAGCAACATTTATACAATAGCGGCTGTATTCAACTGCTAACCACATAAGTCAGTTTACATAATGGGCAGGCATAGCTATAGTGATACATTACCTGTATTTTCAGCAACTCGGCTTATGTCTATTTAGGATCTGTGAAAATCCTCACTATAAAATGATGGTTTATCTGTTACAGTACCTGTGCATGGAAAATTTGGCACATAAGGATTAATTTTTCAAACATCTTTTCTCTGACATGGAATGATTAAAAAATTGTTCTTGAATAAGGACCCCAGACTTTCACACAAAATATTAAGAACACTGTAGAATACATCATTTATATACACGTTTTTTTTCTATGATTTGAGAAACACATGGAACTTTCATATTCTATGAAATAATGATAGGTGAATTTCTGCAAGATTGAGCCTGGCTTGAGCTCAACTCTAATCAACTGCCTTGCTCTCCTTGGCTCATTATTCTCATAGATGAACAGATTTTAACACACACACACTCCTTTCCCTGCATCCCTCCACCAAACCATCACCAACTCAGTAACTTTGGGGCCCTTTTATTAAGCTAGGGGCGGTGGCCATTTTTGCTGTGCACCAGGGCCCCTTCTACTGCAGCGGGTGAAAATAACCAAATATAATATGGCCGTGCAATAACCACACTTACCGCGTGGCCATTTCATAAGGAGCACTCACTGCCACTCACTGAGGTAGCAGTAAGGACTGCCACGCTAACTGGGCAGCATATTATGCTGCCTGATTACTGCCAGGTAACCCCATGTGGAAATATTTTTTCAATATTTCCACTAGCACCAGAAATGGGGTAGAACTACTGTCAGCACCCGCATTGGGCCAGCGGTAGTTCCGGGTTGCCATGCGGCAATCCTTTAATAAAAGGGCCCCTTTCTGAGGCTGGACCTATGGAGGGTCATTTCAAAATAGCTTGCCTAAATTAATTGGGCAAAAAGATTCTGCCTTCTATTTTATAAAACCAAAAGAAACCCAGCGCCTGAAATCTTCCAAATTAATTTTCTATACAGCAATTTTCAATAAGGTAATTTTCAATGAAGCAACTCTCTATATTTTGTGGAATGGACCTCAGCGGCAATTATTGTGTGGCGGTGATTCATTTATTAAGAGCTAGAAATTCTCTTAACTCTTAATTCGCCATGCCTCTTCACAGGTCCAAATTTTTCATATTAAATATCCTAAACTTTATTTATATTTCAATTATATATGTATCTTAAAGCTTTAAAAAGGAACTTAGCTTTAAATGTAGTTGTGAACAACGGGACCACTGACTGTATAGAAAATTCATTTGGAAGATTTCAGACATTGGGTTTCTTTTGGAGTTATTGATTGTCTAATCTGGCCCCCGCCTTGTGCATAAAAGTGAAATCTTTAAGTTTGACCACTTTAATTGGTTCTATTTTATAAAGGCACATAAACATCTAGCACAAATACTACAGAAACTGTGCCTACAGAAAAGGGAGGACATTAGTTCCGCTCAGGAACAGGCAGAAATGTTGGCACATAAAGTAGTTGTGTAAGTATATGTTTTACAAAGTACATATATAAATTGCACCTCAGCTCATGATATCCCAAACTCTACCTCAGAACACACCTACTACAGAGTCAGGTACAAGTACACAACTAAATGCCCCTCGCATATTTTTACACCTGTTATGGGAAGTCAGCTGAAACACGTCATTGAGACTACAATTCTGCTCGCAGAAGTTACTCTATCCGGATTGTGGACTGTGGTCCCCCTTGCAGTATATATTTAGCTGGATTTTAACATCATAGTCCTTCATAAGACTCCTGAAGAAGGTGCTATGGTGCCGAAACACAGCTGTGTTGAGTCGTATTTTTGTTTGATGTTACCAATAAACTATTTTTAACCGCACGTTTGTCTCTGCGTTTGGAAAGAGCCTACCTTCCCCACTCCCTCTCTACTGTTCCATTGGACTTCTTTCGTAGGGATCTAGTGCACCTCCATACCATGTGCGGTCTCTTCCTTGCCTCAAGTCAGCTGAAACACCCAGACAGTATAAGGATGCCATATTTACTCAACTAGGACCAGAAGAGAAATAGAAGGGCCCAGGCACATAGCCAGACCTCAATTTTTGTTGGGGGGGGGGGCTGAGTCCAAAGTTGGGGGCACATTTTGCCCCATCTCACCACTTCTCTTTGCCTCCTACCACAACCCCACATACCTAGGCTGCTAGGAGTCCCCAAGACCCACCAGCAGAAGACTTCCTCCAGCGCTGTTCGCTGCCACACACCACCTATCCTGCTCCTCCCCGTGGCACACATGCTCAGTTTTAATGAAATTGAGCATGCACAAAGCCTCACACATGCTAAATTTCATTAAAACCAAACATGTGTGTGGGAAAGCAGGGCAGGCAGCGTGGCAGCAAACAGTGCTGGTGGGGCTTGGGGACCCCCGCTAGCCAAACCTGAAGACCTTGGGGGGCCCAAATCCAACTTGGGTGGGTTCAGGCCCCCAAAGTCCTCATGGCTAAGCTACTGGGCCATAGGGAAGGGAGTACAGAGGGTGAGAGAGAAGGAAAGATGCAAAAGATGAAAAAGTAGAGAATCAAATTGAAAGGGAGGGGAGGGGGAGATAGAGAGAGAGAGAGAGTGGAGACAGGTAAGAAAAGTTAAATGAGGAAACAGGAAAAGAAAATAAGGTAGAGGGAAAGAGAAAGAAAGCAACCACAAAAGATATAAAATAGACACCTTAAAATGGGGAAAAGTTGAAGAAAAGGCAATTGAGATTGGTATAAAATCAAAAATATCATGAGGTTTGAAAGATAAAGATTAAAGTGAGAACCATGAAACAAATAAAGAACAGTGATGGAGGATAAATCAGATTAGAGCCAAGTAAAGTGAGGGTAAAACAGTTTAATTTATTTTGGGAAAGCAAGCCATGCTGTGTATGTTTTTGTATGTGCGTGGGGCGGGGTGGGAGGAAAGAGGGATCAAGCACAGAAGGCGGTGGGAGGGTGGAGGTCCTGTACTAATTATGCTCAATGAATTTTGGCTAAGTCACTTCCAGAATTAAACACCTTTTCTGAATAAAACTTCCCATTTGCAGGAAACTTCTTCAAATTTCAAATTATTTAACAAATCGAAAGTAATGGCATAACTTTTGTGAAGCTATACCATGACAAAAGTAAAAGGGCACAGCAAATCTATTCAGCAAATGCTCACATTTACAATTGCATCATTCTTCAGGCAACTGCAGACAAGCTTTTAGGGACTTATTGTGTTTTGTTCTCTTGAACATTTTAATAATACAGTAGCATAGCATGACTGCGAAACACAAGAAGCTCTAAAATGGATATAGGTGTGTTTCCATGTTATCAACATAAACTTCTCAGATTACCAAAGTGCAATCTGGAAAACTGACTGAAACCCAATGATGACAAAAGAGGCACACATGTGTCTGACAGCTATATTTAGCAACACACTATCGTAATGCCAGAGACAGAAAAGAAGATGGGAGGGAGGGAGGAAGAAGAATGAAAAAGTATGAAAAAACATAAAGGGAAAACAAAGACTGAAAACAGAAAATTAGCCACAGAGATTCTCATAGCTAACCCACCCAAAGCTGGTAAGATAACCAGATAAATTTAGCCAGTTGTCCTTATGCAGATATTGAGCAGAACATATGTAGATAAATATGGCCTGGAACACTGAGCTAAGCGTTTATAGATAATGTTAGCTAGATAATTTGAGGATGCCTATTTCTGTGGACTTTCACTGCACAAATTCAGCTGGATGGCATTCAGTGTGAGGCTAGTCAGCTAATATGTTTCTTATCCCTTCCATGTCTCCAGCTCTGCCCCATTTTTGTCCTCATAAATTTTACCTGGGCAATGGAGAGGGTATCTTGAAAGGGCCATATTTTACCCGCACAAATCTTGTGGAACATGAACCTCACAGTTAATTGGCAGGAACAAAATTAAAAAAATGAACATTACTGACATAAACAGGCAATGAAAAAAAGAAGATTAAGGAACTTAGGGACTCTTTTACTAAAGGGTTAGGGCTTGGCAACAGGCTTGCCATGTGCAAATCCTGAATTGCCGCCGGTCTACCCCAGGAGCCCTGCAGTAGTTCCCATCCCCAGAGTATGCCATTTCCACAGAAGCTCCTAGCGCGCCAGGCTATATGCTGAGGACTCTTGAGAAAGCAGGAGCGAAACGGGTCCATCGGGACCTCAGCAGTGTGGAGCAACGGAGCTATGCGACACAGCACGATAAAGATAAGTGGTTTGATTATTTGGCCACTAACTTATCGGGATAAGAGAAGTGGTTAGACGATTTTGCCATTATTAAATTTATTGATAGACCAGTAGAGAGGTTTTTGCCTGTGATTACTTTTTCACTGTGAGCCCTAATTATTTTTGGGTTTACATTTACCAGGCAGAGCCACAGTTGTATGAGGTTTCCTCTCTTTTTTCACTATAAACTTCAACACCCACCCCCCATGCTGCTTTTGACTCCTATGTGTCTGTCGGTCCTACCCTTGTCCCTTATTTGTCCTGTCTGTCCTGATTTAGATTGTAAGCTCTCTTGAGCAGAGACTGTCTCTTCTTCATGTTCAATTGTGAAGAGCTGCGTACGACTGGTAGCGCTATAGAAATGATTTGTAGTAGTAGTGGTAGCACGCAGTTGCAGCAGGTGTTTATTACAGATTCACTAAACACATTGGTATTGTACGGATATATTGTGAATCGTATCTACATTGGTATACTTTGGTATAGTTAGAGTTCACTTACTGTACAGCCATTTCTTTTTAAGAAAAAAGACTGCCTTTTATCTGCTGCGGCAAAAGGAGAACCTAGCACTCATCAAAAACACGACCTGATGCTAGCGCGGGCCCCCTTTTACCGCAGTTTAGTAAAAAGACCCCTGAGTGAAGGAACAAGTAGGAAAGAGGAAAAACAGGTTACCTAGAAAAACAATTACAAAACGGCAGAGTGTGACAAGGAAAAGGGACAATAGAAAGAAAGAGAATGAGATCAGGCAAGATAGGGAGACTAGGAGTGATAAAAAAAGACAGACAACAAATATAAACAGAAGTGAGAATCAACAAAGGAGAAGGAAGAGAAACAGTGCAAAAGCAAATTTCAATAAAAATGTTTTAAAGAGATAGGGACAAAAATGAGAGCAAGGATATAAGGGAGGGGCATTTTCAATATGACATCTAAGTGGCAAAATAAACATTTATCGGAAAACAGAAACTGTTTAGTCCATAATGGAAACTGTTTAGTCCATAATGGAAAAAAAAACAACAACAAAAAAAGTTTTGAAAGAGGATGTACTGAAAACGTCATAGTTAACCCTTTCCACCAACCGAAAATACACTATACACAATGTGCAATGGTGGTACTGGTCCCCATGTTCAGAAAATGTACATGGTAACAGCAATGGCAGGGCATTCCCTCCACGTGTAAATGTACATCTGCATGTGGAGGGACGTTCCTCAGAGTGCCCAGCTATGCCTCTGAGAAGGGAGCCAAAAAATTTCTCTGTGGAGGAGGAGTCAGAGCTCCTGGTCTTCCTGTGCCTCAGGCACAGGAGACAAATAATGAAGCACCACCACCTGCCCCCACATAATGTCTCCATGAGGGCATGAAGATCTATAAGGAGCAGCATAGCAAGATGAGTGTAAAACATTGCCCAGGATCACAGAACCACTCATGTGCAAGCACCATATATAGGCAGGGTCACATGCACTGAGGATCTTTTGTTGTTGCAATGCATGTTATTGCTTTTTCATTAGAAAGAAAAAAAAACATTGTTGAAATCAGAAGTACAGAATATCCAATGACAACTAATTATGTGCCCCCCCCCCCTCTACTAACCATGCAGTGTTAAAATGAGGGACTACAAATATTTGGACCCCTTAACCCCCCCCCCCCCCCCACCCCACTGCTTTTCCCCACTGCCCATCCTCACCTCCCAGCAACAGTGCACATGCTCCACAGAAAGGCCACCTTCCTACCCTCTGTCCACATGGCCACCTCAGCTCACACAGCACTTGTGCCTGTGCAATGCATACCTACCCCCTTAGCCCCCCCTTTCTCAATCTGCCTGTTGCCATCTGTCACAGGCTATGTCATAACATTGCACAACATGTCAAAAATAACAATGTATATGTGCCAAGAAGGTCCATCACCTGAACCCTGTCTCCATTAACTTGTGCTTTGCAGATGCTTTGGAATACACCGGGATCTTGAGTTGCTCCAGCACCAGTGTAGGTGTGTCCAGCATGCCGACCCTCCCTAATCCAGTACATGTGGGAGTGCCTCAAGGCCTGACATAAGTACCATGATCAAGACCTGAGTATGCAGTTACTCTCATTACAGTGTGCCCACAACCCCCATATCTACTAGAATGTGTTGTAGCCAATCTCCAATCTATGAGATGAAATGGAAAGGAAGAGGGGAGGGGGGAAGCCTTTTGGTAAGCATCTTCCAGCGACCGATATGAAAGTACCCCAGTATGTCACACACACCTACCTAGCACATTTCAGCTGCTATGGCAGGCAAAATAAAAGAGTAACCCCAAACATCCATAGTGGAAATCAAACCCAGATCCCATGCATTCAGGACACCCAGCCCCAGCCCCAGCCCCAACACCTACACCAAACACACATCTGGCAAAGGAGTGTTTAAGAAAGACAGTACACTGACCACAGAGGGCCATCACAACATCAGTTACCCCGAAACGGATGGTCTCTCATGCCCCCTAACCCACACTCATTGGATATACCATTGTCTGCTCCAATGGTCGGTATGCTGCCTTGTGATACATCCCTCAAGGCCCAAGCTGAAATCTACATATTATAGTGGGCCCCCAACGTCCACTATGAAAACTCCCACATATGGGTACACTTCCCTTCCCCCAGGTACCCCCCAAAGTATGGGTACGAGTCATGGGATGATGTGCAGCCACTTCCATATCAGTGAAGGCCTTAAAACAGCTAGCATCAGTACCCCACAGATAGATGCCCCCAAACCTAGGTTTCCTACCTTGACATTTGGAATCTGCCTTTCTTTTGGGGGGTTTCAGCAGAGGTGGCCAAAGGATGGGTGGCTATGATAGGGTCCCCTGCCATCTTGAGGAAGTGAGACACAGAGGAAGCAAATCAGGAAATGTAGGGGTCAAAAGGTTGAGACTGGTGCAAACACACAAAGGTAACAAAGCACTCAGCAACTCTCCACTATTTCTCACAAATGACCACTTCCACCTCTCCACTCTCCAACTCAGCAAAATCACACATGGGTCTAAAGACAGGTTTGGCCTTACCCTAGACTCTTTTAAAGCAGGTCTAATTCCAGACTTTTTCTTTTCATCCCCAGGAATTTGTTTTGCTATCCGTTATTGACAAAAAACGTTCAGCACATAACACCGCCCATGAAACGCCCCTCTGGGAAGGTTTTCTTTTAGGTGACTAGCGAACTTAAACACGTTTTTTTTTTATTGATTATAAGCTTAAAAACGTATATTTGTCTGTTATGCCATTGCTTGGATATTGTTCTTTTTCAACAATGAGCCCCTAAGTGTACTGTACAACATAATATTCACATTTAATCCAAAATTGTATTAGCGTTCAAGCCTGGAAAATATAATGTTTACTGCAGAACATCAGAGTGATGAAGACTTGGGTTCTGTTTAATGATCTTAAACTGCTAACACTCTCTTCACTGAAGGCTATAACTACCAATTAAAAGCAATACAACTGCATCATGTCACATTCACATAATGACCTTTACCGTGCTAAAGAAAACCATCAAAAATGTTTTAACAAAAATATGGCTCTCAAATATCACTTTTACAAATACGTTTTCCTGCATGCCTTATTTTAAATGCATCAAATACAAAGTCAGAATGCAAAAATCAATTTTAATATGTTTCTTCCTACCACAGGGCATCAGAAACATTAATGGGCTTGGCATCTGCCAGACTGGTGTGTAATTACTGGCTTTCCGCCCCTAATATGCTCCACAGAAAAGCAAGAGCAGCTTATAAATTATGAGTATTCCTTAGGAGGGAAGCAAGGGGAGCTTATAATTCTACATTCTACTGGAAATTCATTGGACGGTTCTGTTTCCGTTCCTGTTCAAGAAGGGGGCACAACCACCAGAAATGGCAAAAATCAGTCTATTGGATTGGTCTACTTAGTTTCTTCAGTGCAGTCAATGCCTTTATTAGAAACATTTCTGCTCACCTTTCTCTAACTTTTCAGAACCCCTGGATGTGGGGCTCTGCTCCCATGTTAAAAGTATTACTAAGGGAGGACGAAGTGGACTACCGTTAAGAGGGGTTATTTCAACACATTTTATACAATGAGACCCTGTGCTAAAATAGCATGACAGTAAAAGAGCCCCTCTTAACAGTAGCCTACTTTGATAACTTCCCTCCTTAGCCTCCTATGGGACAGGGCTTTGATTGACCTCTTTTCCACTGAACAGAAATAGGGGGAGGGAAGCATGCGGATGTCAAGTTGGTCATCATCTGACCTAAATAGTGGTTATATTTATTTTAAATAGTCTTATATTTTGAGTTTACCCTAAGCAGTCTTTGGTGTTTACACAGCAGATTCTGTTGAGGCAGGAACAGGTTTTAAGCTTCCCTTATTTTCTGTAAATATGAAGTCAATTTTGCACCGCAGCATGATAAAGAGAGGATTTTGTATTCAGTTTATTGCAGGGGGAGGGAACATTTCTCATCTAAGTGAATGTATTATATAAGACTGGTCAGCTTGGTTGAGAACCCTATTGATGAGGAGACATTACTTCAATTTATTATTGAACTGGGAAGTAATATTCACACCTATAAGTTTATTAATAATATTCTTTCACCCTTAATAATATACTATTCAATATATTGTACGAGCATTGAAACCAGGCTGGTGCAGTTCAGTTCACCAATGCAACTAATTCCATAAATGTCTCTTAGACATTACAATTGCAAAACATACTCTTTTGATGAGAGGAATCACAAATGCAAATTTTCAAAAAACTTATATTACTAGCCTTCTCCTAGCGAATAGTGGCAAACTACAGAAAAACAATACTGCTGCTTCCTCATATGATTCATATGATTATATACCTTTTAAAACATATATATACTCAAGGCTCATATGATGCTTCCTTGAATTCTGGTCATTGAGAAAGTGAAAGAAAACAACAGCACCATTCTTCCCTTTCCCGCCCCCTGCAGTCTGTACTGTGAAGAGCGCTAGCCGCCTCCTCATTTTCCTACCTTCTTCCACCAACCAATCCACCTCTACTCTGTTGTTGAAAAAAACAACTCTTCTCCCCGTCTATTAATGGTACAAACCCCAGGATGCTATAAAGATCAGCCAAATTTGGACGCTGATCTCCTAGATCGGTGCCCAAAATAATTTGTTAATAGGTTCCAATGATGTAATTATTGGTGCTAACAAGCACTTAATTGGAACTAATTATGATTTGGGCAGTGATCTGGCTATGTGCTATTTTGTAAGAATGTGCACCTAAATTTGATCGCATGCAACTCAAAAGGGGAAGTTGCCATACAAGGGGCATGGGCAGGCCAGGGGCATTCACAAAAGATGTGTGCAGTGTTACAGAATAGCGAGGAACTGCACCCAATTTGCACACCAGGATTTGCACCAGGTTTCATCTGATGTAAGTCCTCATACCCAACGCTGAGTGCCGAATTCAGCGCTTGATGCTATTCTGTAAGTAGTGCCAATTCCAAAGCGCCCTGTATTGAATAGCATTGAGTGCCGAATTTTACTGGCACTAAATTTTCGGCACTATTTATAGAATCTGGCCCAAAGCGTATTCTATGCTTCCCCTCCTGTACATGCTGGGAAATACACATGTATATACCAATGTCCTTTTCTTTTTCCACATGGAACCCCTATGCAAAATGGTGCTTTGTTGCGGTCATGTTAGAGTTTTCTACATGAGTAAACAGATTATTATCAAACTAGACCTGGGGGAATGCCACTACTTATCCCTGAGGTCAGTAGCCTGAATTCTTGCTACTCATTACGTTTCTGCCAGTAACCTGGATTGGCCACTGTTGGAAGCAGGATACTGGGCTAGATTGACAATCGGTCTGGCCAAGTATAGCTATTCTTATGCTCTTATTCCCAATTTTCACATGTACACAACTCACTCCTCTCCTCCTAACACACATATAATCTCTCCCCAAATCTTTTATACACTTTGTTGCCCTCCACTCTCACACGTTGCTAATGTGCTCTTCCCTTGTGCATACTCTCCTTTTCCTTCCCTCATTTCCTTCTTCATTCAATCACCTTTCTCCTACATCTCTCACTCACTTCTGTCTTCTACCCTTTCCTTCTTCAGTTCTCCTCTTTATCTGCGCTCCCTCAATTATGTCTATCACCTTTCTCCTCCAAACCTTTCTTCCTCTACCTCATGCCTTCCTTTGTCCTTGAATCAACCACTTCTTTCTTCCTTCTAACCCCCCTCTCATCCCTTTTTCTATATCCCTGTACCCTAGCTATTCATCTCTGTCTTACCTCTTTCCATCACCCGTTTAACTTGCAGCTCTTCCATCTCTCCCAGCTTTTCTCCTCTTCCCCTATCCCATCATGTCTTGCCCTGCCCTGCCCTGCCCAGCCCAAGCTCAGTTAGGAAGTGACAGTGGGGGCAGAAGACATAGGGCCTCTTACATCTATGGCACAACCTATCCCCACGACCATTTCCTGTGAACATAATGTGTGCAGGTAGAAAGATAAGGCAGCTACTGAATATGAACTATAAGAGATCCCATCACTAGTGTCACTAGTATCACTGTCCCTTGCTGGCTCACAGTAGTCTCCTTGAAAGAAAGGTCTTCAAAATATTGTAGTAAGTGGGAAAAAAATCTAACTGAATGCCCCTTGTGCCTTAGTAACCCTGCCTCCTGATATTCTGAGTTCTGGCTGAACCCCAGGCTAGGTTAGCAACTGGTGGGCCACTGGGAGCAGGCAGAAGAATCACCCCTACCTAGTCCAGGCAAGAGTAGAAACAATAGTGATTAAATTTAAACTGACATCTAAAAAGTGGTGGCAGTAGTTGTTCAGTGCTGATTGACATACCATTGCACATTTTGGTAAGCACAGTTGTCCAAATGTGTGATTGCAGTCCCAGTAGTTTGGCAACTGCTCTTAGTCTCTAATTCATGTCTCAGTGATACTGGCACCATGTTTTCTTTCACCAGCAATGTGGAAGCCAAAGGCCTAATGAAGGTTTTCTCTAGGTGACTGGTGGATCTTTTTCTAGGACTTAGGCATTTATTGAGGGCATTTATTGTATGGTATATACAGTTAGATTTTTATTTTAGTACTATTGTCTTTTTAAGTATTAGATGATTTATTCAGTGAGTGGGTTGCTGATTTAGTTCTATCTTGTGTAGGTACACAGCTCCTGATGATGCTATCAGGCTTATTTTCGAAAGAGAAGGATGCCCATCTTTCAACACAAATCGCAAGATGGGTGTCCTTCTCACAGGGTTGCCCAAATCGGCATAATCAAAAGCCGATTTTGGGCATCCTCAACTGCTTTCCATCGCGGGGACGACCAAAGTTCACGGGGGGGCATGTCGGAGTCATAGCGAAGGTGAGACTGGGGCGTGACTAATACATGGGCGTCCTCGACTGATAATGGAAAAAAGAAGGGCATCCCTGACGAACACTTGGACGACTTTACCTGGTCCTTTATTTCTTACGACCAAGCCTCAAAAATGTGCCCTAAATGACCAGATGACCACCGGAGGGAATCGGGGATGACCTCCCCTTACTCCCCCAGTGGTCACTAACCCCCTCCCACCCTCAAAAAATTTTTTTTTTAATATTTTTTCCAGCCTCTATGCCAGCCTCAAATATCATACCCAGCTCCATGACAGCAGTATGCAGGTCCCTAGAGCAGTTTTACTGGATGCAGTTCAGCCAGGCGGACCCAGGCCCATCTCCCCATACCTGTTACACTTGTGGTGGTAAATGTGAGCCCTTCAAAAATCTCAGATTACTCCTCAGCGTATAACCTCTTAACTTCATCCTATGCCCCCTCACTCCAAATGCTAGGATCAAAATAATTAGATTAATTTCAAATGCTATGCCTCTAAGCAAGAGGACAAGTCAGAGGAATCTACGGGCCCTCTACCTGCAATCTTCAGCAAACCTTTGCTTACCATAATAAAATTTAGCTCAAACACATGCAGATCAGTAGTGAGTCTGTTAGTCATAAAATTGCCTTGCACCCATATGATGTTGTGCTATTCATTTTCAACCCAATAATTTCTAATGATAATTTTAAAATCAACTAAAAAAACACCCCTTCCTATATCAAGTTATCTCCTTGGGGAGCTAGATTGAGTTCCCCTTTTAATTGAGTGTGGTATCCTTACAGTATCTAGGTGTTTATTGCCCAAATTCAGCCATGGATCAAATTAACTTTCCCAATATATATAAGTACATAAGTACATAAGTAATGCCATACTGGGAAAAGACCAAGGGTCCATCGAGCCCAGCATCCTGTCCACGACAGCGGCCAATCCAGGCCAAGGGCACCTGGCAAGCTTCCCAAACGTACAAACATTCTATACATGTTATTCCTGGAATTTTGGATTTTTCCAAGTCCGTTTAGTAGCGGTTTATGGACTTGTCCTTTAGGAAACCGTCCAACCCCTTTTTAAACTCTGCTAAGCTAACCGTCTTCACCACTTTCTCCGGCAACGAATTCCAGAGTTTAATTACACGTTGGGTGAAGAAAAATTTTCTGCGATTTGTTTTAAATTTACTACACTGTAGTTTCATCGCATGCCCCCTAGTCCTAGTATTTTTGGAAAGCGTGAACAGAAGCTTCACATCCACCTGTTCCACTCCACTCATTATTTTATATACCTCTATCATGTCTCCCCTCAGCCGTCTCTTCTCCAAGCTGTATAGCCCTAGCCTCCTTAGTCTTTCTTCATAGGGAAGTCATCCCATCCCCGCTATCATTTTAGTCGCCCTTCGCTGCACCTTTTCCAATTCTACTATATCTTTCTTGAGATGCGGCGACCAGAATTGAACACAATACTCAAGGTGCGGTCGTACCATGGAGCGATACAACGGCATTATAACATCCTCACACCTGTTTTCCATACCTTTCCTAATAATACCCAGCATTCTATTCGCTTTCTTAGCCGCAGCAGCACACTGAGCAGAAGGTTTCAGTGTGTTATCGATGACGACACCCAGATCCCTTTCTTGGTCCGTAACTCCTAACGCGGAACCTTGCATGATGTAGCTATAATTCGGGTTCTTTTTTCCCACATGCATCACCTTGCACTTGCTCACATTAAACATCATCTGCCATTTAGCCGCCCAGTCTCCCAGTCTCGTAAGGTGACTTCTATCTAGTTCTTTAAGAGCCCTTTCACTAAGCGGTGGTAAGCACTAAGGCATGTTTACTGCATGCTAAAAGGCAATACCATGGGATGCCTGAGCACATCCTGTGGTAGTTTTGGGGTTGGCATGTGCTATTCACATGCTAAAAAATAAGTTTTAGTTTTTAGCGCAGGTGACATGTTTGGAGGGAGAGAGTAATCTTGCCCTGCGTTAATTAGTTAGCATAGGTAAATTACTGCATGCTGCTCAGTTAGGTGGTGGCAAGGGCTCACACGCTCATGACCACATGCTAATTGAGAAATTAGTGCATGGCAGTGGTGCAGCTATGTGGGGCCTGGGCCCCCATAGATTTGGCCCTGGCCCCCCCTTGCCGTTGACCCGCCGCCAACCCGCCGTCGCCTGCCTTTGCTGGCGGGGGACCCCCACCCCTGCCAGCCAAAGTCCTCTTCTTCTCGCAAAAGGCTTCCTTCTGTTTCTGACGTCCTGCACGTACAACCTGCAGGACGTCAGACTCACAGAACGAAGCCTTGCAGGACGTCAGAAACAGAAGGAAGCCTTTTGCGAGAAGAAGAGGACCTCGGCTGGCAGGGGTTGGGGTCCCCTGCCAGCAAAGGTAGGCGATGGCGGGTTGGTGGCGGGAGGGGGGCAAAGTCAGCAATGGCAGGGGGGTCGGCAATGGCGGGGGGGGCTAAAATGTGCCCCCTCATTTCGGGCTCTGGACCCCCTCCCGCCGAAGTCTGGCTACACCCTTGGTGCATGGTCATTAATGGGGGAATAGAAATTGCAGCAATTTTACAGCCACGCTAAAAGTGGCCGCAGTGCATAGGAAAGCCTCCAACGCTACTGATACCGCAGGCCACCTTTTAGTGCAGCTTAATAAAAGGGCCTTTTAGTTTGTTATATTAGTGCCATTGATGATTATTGATTCTCTACAGCTATTTTTCTTGCATTTGTTGCTATGCAAGATGCCAGGGTGTAGAGCAAGCTCAAGAAATAGAGGCGAGACACAGGCCCAGGTGCAGGACTAGGCTGTGGTTTATGTTTCCTGTGACACAAGAGTCACAACTTTTAAGCTGAAAAAGCAAGTGCTGCTGAAAAGGCATTTTTGCAGAGCCAGTTTGAACAGGTTTTGAAGAGACAGCTAGCATAGGAAGCACGTATAGGAAATGCACATAAGGAAATCAAGTAAAAATTTTAGTATATAAGTAAGTGTGTAGCACTAGGATTCGAGCATTGCGTGTCTGCATTCCTTGATTAGTGAGTAGCAAATGTAATGCTCCCTCAAGAACCTTCACATATTTGCTTCTTGAGCCTTTATTAATTCCTTCTTCATTTCTGTAACCTTTGAAACCACTGAATAAATCTTGCTTGATTTGATGAATTATATTTTTTGTAGATCCCATTTATTTCAGGTTTACGAGCAGGCTTTGTCTGCCTTAGACCCTCAACAAGGGCCACTAAGAGGGGGGCAAGATTCAACCGGGCCCAGCCTCCAAGGGGGACCCGGCGTTGGGGTCTGTCTCTCTTCTGCTCCTGATGGGACCAGGGTGATTGCATCCCGACAGGAGCAGGGGAGCGAAAACTCCAGCGGCAGGCGCCCCTTAGAGGCTGAGGAGGTGCAGACACAGGGCTTCAGGGCCTCTGGTTTGGCTGGCGGGGCTTCCCAAGCATGCACAACATGAGGGGAAAAGCAGCTGCAGCGTAGGCAATGCAGCGGAGAACAGCACTGGAGGAAAGCTTCTGCTGGTGGGGCTTGGGGAGCCCCACCAGCCAAGGTATGTGGAGTTGCAGTGGGGGGCAGGGAGGTGGGGCAAAATGTGCTCCCTCCACTTTGGGCTCCGGACCCCCCCCCCCCCCCAATTTTTTTAGTCTGGCTATGTGATGGTCTGGGGGTGGCAGCGGAAGGCCTGGGGGCCCGGCAGTGGTACTTCTATGTCCTGGGGGGGAGGAAGTGGCAGCCTTGCTCCCGGCCCGGCTCTCTCTCTCAGCGGCCCTGCATGACACTTGTTGATTTTATCCCTGAATTACATAATACCAGAGTTATACTACTCCTCTTTTGTATGACTAAAACTGAATGGGCAATGATCTTACCTCTTTATTGTGGTCCATTTGTGATCGACTGCAAGGTATTGTGGTTCAAATTCACGTAAACAGTTGGAACAAGATTTAAAAAAAACTATTGCACCACACCATTTAGATTATGTTGTATCCTGCTTTTCTCATAGAAGCAGCTTACTTATGGGGAAATAAGCCTGTTGTCCATATAGGTGCAAACCATATGAACACTTTTCACCCCTGAAATTTGCACAGTAAACAAAGTAAAACTACACAGATAGTTTCATTTGTACCCCACGCTTTCCCACTCATGGCAGGCTCAATGTGGCTTACATGGGGCAATAGAGGGTTAAGTGACTTGCCCAGAGTCACAAGGAGCTGCCTGTGCCTGAAGTGGGAATTGAACTCAGTTCCTCAGCTCCCCAAGACCAAAGTCCACCACCCTAACCACTAGGCCACTCCTCCACATATTGGCCATGGAATAATTACTTCCAGATATTCATGCCCGTTTTCTCGAGGCGTGCTATTGCCATCATAAATGTTATAGGTACTTTTGATTATTCAAGGCTACATTCTCTTTAGCTTAGCTGCTTTTTTTTCTCCCCGGAAAGTTACCAGACAATGTGGGCAAAATTAACTGCACTGACAATGTGGGTAATTTTGCTTTTTCACCCTCCAGAAACGGCTTTGAAAATTGCCTTTATCTTCCAATTCACACTTCAGCTGTAGGAAAAGAAGTCCTTCAGATCTCTAAATTAGCATGGTTCACATATGTAATTTTCATAATTGATTCTCTTGTATGCCAATGTGATGAAATCTTTCATCGCAGAAAATTCACTGATAAAATTGCTCTGTATGAATTTGGTTTCTGATTCAATTTTTGAAAATTTCCATTAAAACATAATATTAAAAGCTCCATTAACTGGCATAGAATTAAAAAAATGCAACACTTGACAGTTACTGTTTTCAAGAAATGCAATTATCATTTAATGCTTCTTTTAACCAACTGGCATTGTGGTCCATTGTCTACTGCACCCATAACCTGAGTTCAAATTCCACACTGCAATTTCTGTCAGGTAGCCAGCCATTGGCCAACTCAACCATCTATCCACATTCAGTCAAAGATGAATGGAGAAGGTAATGGCAAATTACCCCACTAACAGTCTGTCATGCAAGTGGTGATCCATAAGCCACTTGGTACTTTACATGGAAAACTCCCCTTACCAATTAAAAGGGTCTCACATTAAACAAGACCTTCACTATCTGTATTTGTCCTGACACTTCTACCATGCCACATGACTCCAGAGTTTCTAGCTGAGCACCGAAGAGCCAGACCAATAGAGAATTCAGCTTAGCAAGAATTTCTCTGGATGCTTCAGCGCTGAGTGGAATTCCTTAAACACTTACATTACGGGAATGGAAATTTAGATAGCAAAACTGGGCCACTAATCACAGTTTGCATTACAGCTCTCTTCATTAATTGGACTAAGCATGGAAGGGCTTTCTGCCCTCAGGTGTGAAAATCTAAGTGCTTTGCTATAAACCCAGGAGTTGAGGTAAGGTTTTATCAGAGAAATTATTAATTGCATCATTTACATATGCTTTTCAACTTCTTTTTTTTCCTATAGTGAGTGTTACGGCTTTATCATGAAACAAGGTGTTATAGTACATGTAGCACCACAATTGACGCATTAAGCTTGTTTGTGTGTAAAATTTAAACCTATCACCTTCTTTCATATAACTGTAATAACTACTGTATACAGTATCCAGTGATTTAAGGTTTGAACACAATAGGGTAATATTCATCCGGTGGTGATCAGTATTTTTTTTAAACGCTGACCACGGCCAGCAAAATTAGCCCTGGATTTTCAGTGAAAGGCCATAAGTGGACACTGGTACTGAATATCCGGTGCTAAATGTTCCACTGCTGACCACCGGAGCTTATGTTGGTCCAGACTAATATTCAGCCAGGGCCCGCACAAAAAAGTTATGCAGATCCCGATTAAATATTGATCTGGACCCACAAAACCCAAAAACTTTTCAGAGAATCTCTGAGGGAATCCCCGATTCCCCCATACAAGGAAGCCCCCTCCCCTAACCACGCAAGCCACCCCCACCACCTCCAACACTTTCAACATGCAGGATAGACTTCCCTCCCCCCGGGCCTACCTTCAAACCCTGGTGGTCCAGTAAAGACAGGAGGGGCAGGAGCAAAGCCCACTTGTTCCTGACAATAGATGCTGCCAGTCCAAAATGGCTGCCATGACCGTTCATGGCAGCCTTGTAGTACTACCAAAGTTACTGTGCGGGTACTGGTACTGAATGTTGCCGGCACTTGCATACTTGCTGGCTCTTCCCCAACACCATCCCCTGTACTGCCCCTGTCCTATCCACTTTTTTGTTGGGTAGTCAGTGCTGATATTCAGCAGAACTGCCCAGTTAACAACCATTGAATATCAGCGGATGGGCCATGAATAATTTAAGTGGGCAGGAGGCTCCCCTGCTCACTTAAATCACTTCAAATATTGGGCAGAATGAGTTTATGATTTGATAAACCTCGTTGGTGCTGACTTGCTGAGCAGACAATAAACCTATCATTTACAGGAAACCCAATAGCCAGGTACACTGGATTACTCATATCATAAGAACATAGAGCATAAGAACATAAGAGTAGCCATACTGGGTAAGACCAATGGTCCATTTAGCCCAGTATCCTGTCTTCAAAACAGTGGCCAAGCCAAGTCACAAGTACCTGACAGAAACCCAAATCGTGGCCATACTACAAATCCCAGGGCAAGCAGTTGCTTCCCATGTCTGTCTCAATAGCAGACTATGGACTTTTCCTCCAGGAATTTGTCCAAACCTTTTTTGAACCCAGATACGCTAACCGCTGTTACCACATCCTTCGGCAAAGAGTTCCAGAGCTTAATTATTCGTTGAGTGACAAAATATTTCTTCCTATTTCTTTTAAAAGTATTTCCATGTAACTTGCTTCAGTGTCCCCTAGTCTTTGTACTTTTGGAACGAGTAAAAAATTGATTTACTTCTACTCGTTCTACACCACTCAGGATTTTGTAGACCTTAATCATATCTCCCCTCATCTATCTCTTTTCTAGGCTCAAGCACCCTAACCTCTTTAGCCTTTCCTCAAACGAGAGGAGTTTCATCCCCTTTATCATTTTTGTCACTCTTTGAACTTTTTCTAATTCCGCTATATCTTTTTTGAGATATGGCGACCAGAACTGAATGCAATACTCAAGGTGTGGACACACCATGGAGCGATATAAAGGCATTATAGTATTTTCAGTCTTATTCACCATCCCTTTCCTAATAATTCCTAGCATGCTGTTTGCTTTTTTAGCACGCTGAGCAGAAGATTTCAGCGTATTATCTTTAACGACACCCAGATCTTTTTCTTGAGTGCTGACCCCCAAGGTGGACCCTAGCATCAGGTAACTATGATTCGGATTATTCTTTCCAATGTTCATCACCTTGCATTTGTCCACATTAAATTTCATCTGCCATTTGCATGCCCAGTCTTCCAATTTCCTAAGGTCTTCCTGTAATATTTCACAGTCCACACATGTTTTAACAACCCTGAATAGTTTTGTATCATCTGCAAATCTGATCACCTCACTTGTCATTCCAATTTCCATATTTATTTGTTGCATTTGTATCCCACATTTTCCCACCTCTTTGCAGGCTCAATGTGGCTTACATGGTACCGTAATCGGCGTTGACCGATTCCGGTGTGAACAAATACAAGGTGTGAATAATATCAAGGTGATATTATGGTAGAGTGAGATACATGTATGGTAAAGACAGTTGGGGAGGACATCATTAGGGAAAGGAAAAGATAATATATGTCCGTTACAATCTTTGGTTACGTTGTGTTGCAAATGTCCAGGTTTTTTATGTTGGGTCAGAGGGGTATGCCCTTCTGTTCTGTTTTTAGTGCTTTCCGGAAATTCAAGTGGTCGAGTGTGGTTTTTACTGCTTTTGGTAGTGCGTTCCACAGTTGTGCACTCAGGTAGGAAAAGTTGGATGCGTAAGTGGATTTGTATTTGAGTCCTTTGCTGCTTGGGTAGTGGAGGTTTAGGTATGATCGTGCTGATTTTATGGTGTTTCTGAGTGGCAGGTCAATGAGGTCTGTCATGTATCCCGGTGCCTCATCGTAGATGATTTTGTGCACAATCGTGCAGATTTTGAATACGATGCGTTCCTTAATTGGAAGCCAGTGCAATTTTTCTCAGAGTGGTTTGGCGCTGTCAAAACATGTCTTTCCAAATATAAGCCTTGCTGCTGTGTTTTGGGCGGTTTGAAGTTTCTTTATGATTTGTTCTTTGCACGCCTAATTTACGCATCAGAACTTACACCAGCTCACAAGAACAGCTCTTTTGTGGAACTTGGCTAGTGAGGGAAAACTCAGAGAAAGGGAGAAAATCCTCACCAGAGATGCCCTGCCTGTGACAGTATATTGAGCACGTGTAAATATGCACCTGTTCTCAAGCATGTATAATGACCACACCTTCAATCCAGGTGTGGTTTCTGCAGGATTTGTGATATTATATAAAGACACTTAAATTTTCAGACTTATTAGCCGCACCTACGTGGCATTATAAAATAAACTACAAGTAGGCACATTCCTGACCTATTAACCTAGGCACCCTGTTATCACATTACCATGAAGCCCCTAGATTCTATAAACGGTGACTAAAGTTGTGTGTGCAAATCAGCACGTATAGCCAATTTGTGCGCACAACTTAATTGCTTAAAAAGCCAATCAGCGCTGTTAATTGGCCATTAACAAGCAATTATCAGCACTAATTGGCACTAATTAGAATTTAGCTTTCTAAGCGTATTATGTAAAGTGGTGCTTGTAAATTCTAATGCATGGATCACAAAAGGAGGCATGGAAGGTGCATGGGTCATGGGTGTTTCTACAAATTACACACAATAATGCATGGATCACAAAAGGAAGCATCGGAGGTGCATGGTTGGGTCGTGGGTGTTCTTAAAAATTACACACACTGTTACACGAGCATTTATAACAGGTTTTAGTTGGTGTAAATGCTCTCACCTAAATTTTAGTTGCAGGGATAGGCACTATGCATATTCTATAAATCATGCTTAACTTCAGGCGAGATTTATAGAATAGCTCTAAGCTTGTTTTGGGGGGGAGCCAGTTTTTTGGTGCCATTTACAGAATTTGGTCCAAAGTGCTCAAAGGTTTGAGGATTGAGAATGTAATGGGCTGTTTTATTGGTACTGCAAAGCCTTTGCAAGCAGTCAGCAAGCAAGGCAACTGCCCTAAACACCAAAAAGGCAGTTCTATAACTGGAAGTCCACATGTACATGCCCTTTACACACATAAATAAACAGACAAGGGAATTCTATATATGGCACCAAATGTTAGGCTTTATGTAAATAGCATTATAACAATTTCAAGGTGTGAAAAAAGGCAGAAACAGAAGATCCATGTGAAAGCACACTTATAGGTCCATTTATGAGTGAGTGATCTGCAAGGGGACATGGGCACAGGAGGGGTATGGGTGGATCAGAGATGCTACCTTAAAATGTGCGCAGTGTGAATAGTGTGGATCTGCATGCAACTTGCACACAGAGATTTACACCTGGTTTCAGGTAATGTAACTCCCTGTGCCCAAAGTTGGATGTGGATCCAGGCATTATGAGCTATTCTATAAAGGACGCCAATTCCCGGAACTCCCATTATAGAATACCATTCAACGCCAATGTATTTTTGTGCCGTATTTTGAGCACCATTTACTGAATCCAGTCCAGAAGGCAAACATTTTCATGGATAAGTGTATACTTGTGCATGTATTTGTCAGCAAAGGGACTAAGGGGGGAATTCATCAAGCAGCATTAGGGCTTTTGCATGGGTGTTAAGGGGATTAACTTGTGCTAAATGCTAAAAAGCCCATTTTATACCTATGAGATTCTTGGCATTCTTAATGTGTGTTAAGGCCCTAATGCCCATGTGAAAGCCCTCATGCTGCTTGCTGAATACCCCCACCCCCAATGCTATTTTGTAACAGCATTGCACATACATGAAAGGGGAGCATTATGCTGGGTGGAACATGGAAAGGATATGGACACACATCCCACATATGGGCATTACGTACAGAATACTGTAAATTTTGCATACCCTTATGGCATTTAGGCTCCCATAATCACACCAAGTCTACGGCTAGTGTTACTGCTGGCATCTAGATTTTAGGTGCATCGATGTTGGGTTACAGTTGTATTTTATAATGGAATCCGGATGCCCAAATTTCATTATAGATTAGGTTCTAACTGAGAAGCATTGGGGCAGGTAAAGAAAGGCACCCACTTATGGAATTACCCCCCCCCCCCCCCCCCCAGTAGGAGGGAATGCCACACTGCCCTTTTGTGTGTAAGCAAGATCACACAGGAAGTGGGGATCCCAAAGTAGTCCTTACCCTGGACACCATTTTGTCCTGTGTATGTCTTGGTACTGTCAGAAATACATTCTCTTTTTAATATGTTTTTTTTAACTTGAATCTGGGTCATCCCAGAAATGCCTGTTAAATGCTTACTGTAATTCATATTGAACCAATATTTTGCTATCTGCAGAATATAAGTAATTGTATTGTATTTTGAAAAGAAGAAAAAATAGAAAGGAACTGACAAAAACTATGAGGCCCTTTTACTAAGATGTGGTAGAAAGTGGCCTTAGCGTGTGTTTACATGGGCCATTCCCGTGCGCTACGGCTATTTTTACTGCATGGGTATAACAGGCGATTTTTCTGTTTCCAGCATTAATGACCATGTGCTAAGTTTCCCATTAACATGTGGCTATTAGCATGTGAGCCCTTAACTATACCTATTTTGTAGGCCGTAAGGGCTCAAGCGCTAACCACAGTCTAATTAGCATGCAACAATGTAGCTGTGCTAATTAGTTCAGAACTCTCTGCCCCCAGATCCGCCCCAGCACTAGAAAATAAAATCTTTTTTTTTTTTTAGCATATGGGTAGTGCGCGTACATGGAAAAATTCTACAGTACACCAAAGTGCACCCCACAATAAGTCCTTTTTTGCTTACTACAGCTTAGTTAAAGAGCCCCTATATCTGGAATTCCCAAATCCAACTTGTCCTGTTTCTCAGACAATGGTGGATTAGAGGGGCCTGTTACTGGAGCTGCTCCCAGAACAAACCATGCGAAGGCCAAAGAGCAGTGAGTAGGAAAGGGAGAGAAATCTGCCCCCGGACAAAACGTTCCCAATACTTTGTCGCATTCCAGATTTAAACTGCTGCTCGCAACAGAGAAGTGTCAAACGCAGCTGCCAAAAAAAGAGATTTTGACTGTGATGAACGGCAGCATTAACACCGGCATAAAAATATATCAAGATGTGTCAGGTGCAACATCTCTGCCATCTAACTTTTTTTTTTCCTGTTGCAGCCTCTAAACATAAACAGAATTACTGAGCTTAAGTAATGAAGCCTGTTTTCAACTATTCATATGGGATATGTTTTCAACTAATCATGCAAGATATTTGCTTAAGGCCGGAATGTACACTAGCCAAACCATCTGTTCCCCTTCTCAGCATCGTATGGACCATCAAAAACTCCAAAGTGGGATCCCCACAACATAAAGAATATGTTAATTTCCTATATGGAACATTGTGTTCCTTGCAAATTGTGTTTCCAAAAGAATGGTGAGTATAACTTACCAAAGTTACTTTAAAGAAAAAACAAGAACAAAACCCTCGTTCTTGCCCCTAAAACATTTCATCCGTAACGGGTTTGCTTTTAATAAAAGCCTTTCCTTGTAAAAGCATATTTGTGAATCAGTATAGGATCATTAAGAACCCAGATACTGGACAGGAAACAAAGTGATAAATACAAGTACTGAACACAGAAGACCCCTCTCACTTGTTCAGTTCTTTACTATGTGGCATCATTATTAGCTGAAGATATGGTAATGTAAGATACAGCAGCATTTAAAAGGTACTGTAATTCCTCTCAGCCTAGCTCAGTCTAAGGGACTGATAGCTCTGCTTGAAATTGTGGCTTTCCTTTTATTCTGTCTGCAGACTGGTGTGACACAAGTTGCTCAATAGCACTTGGGGTGCCTTTTTAGAGTTGATTCTGCCCTTTTATTGACGTGTGTAGGCCCAGAAGCATGGCTGGTGGTCAAAAGGTTTAGGCCTAGGATAAGAGTTTAATGAACAGAGCGTTCCAGAAGCTCGCACAAGTTTACAGCACTTACATGTAAATTGAACAATTTTCCCTGGGGTGAAGACTCTAATATGGCTGTATCGTGTATTTTTCTTTCAAATACCTCTTTGCTTTTGACCTGAGAACCGGAGCATGTGCGGATTGCTTCCTGTTGAACAATACTGCATGAATCTCAAATAAAACAAAGCACTAAAAATCCCCAAGACAAATGTACCAATAACTCGATATTGAGTAACTCTTCCTGAGAAGCTAGATTAGAGAAAAAATTATATTTTTAAAAATCTTTATCTGTGTGTTTTTGATTAAGTAGGGTTAAGGAAGAACCTTGTTTTCTAGCATGAAGGACTACAGCAGGCAACTTATTTCAGTAACAGAAGAGCTCCTGCCTGGTTAAATCATGCTGGGTGGCTCAGGAACTGAAATTTGGCGGCACTTAACTGGACCAAAGCCACTGTCTATTGACTTTGACAGCTGCAGCACTTTCTAGGGTAATCTGGAGTCAGAGTCAGGAAGGAGTAGGTATTTAAGCAGGCACCATGATATTAGGCATAATAACCAGTCCTAACTTTGCCGATTTAGCTATGCACATATGACACTGAATATTGGCTGTACCTGTGCAACTTCCGGGTGCTGCTGAAGACTCAGATATTCTGTGCCAGACCGAGGTCTAATTTAGCTGGTGATTTTCTGCATTTAAAGAAACGCAGACCGCCACCAGATGAGCATTGACCTGTTTGTTTACTAAAAGGTGCTACTGTATTACCCCGCACAAGAATGCATTAATGAATGTTATTTACCACGAAGTAGATATTCAGCCGGCAGCAGTGAGCGACTTTTTAGCCAGCATCGGCATTATCCCAGGATATTCAAAGTTTGGACAGGTCCGGGCACTGGCAATGTTCATCCAGGATTGTGTGGCTGGCTATCGCTTATGTGGTTAAGTGTGATATTCAGCACTTAACTGCCTAAGCGACACTGCATAAAGATAGGACTGTTTTATGTGGTCCAATTTGGCTGCTTAACTTAGGGGCCCTTTTACTTAGCCACTTAGGCACCTATGAGCGCCTGATGTGCGTCAATTTTGAGTTAGTGCCCGGCTACCCCGAGGCCCTTGTGGTAATTTCATTTTTGACGCACATCCACTACGTGCGGGCGGTAATCAGGCAGTAATCGGCATTTTACATGCGTAGACCATTACCGCCCAGTTACTGCATGAGACCTTACCGCTAGGTCAATGGCTGGCGGTAAGGTCTCAGACCCAAAATGGACACGCAGCAATTTTCATTTTGCCACTCGTCCATTTTCGGCAAAAATTTTAAAAAGGCAATTTTTACAGGTGAGCTGAAAAATGATTCTGCACACGTCCAAAACACGCGTCTACACTACCGCAGGCCATTTTTCAGTGCGCATTTGTAAAAGTGCCCCTTAGGCAATTAAGTGCTGATATCGGCATTTAACCGTGGAAGTGCCAACTGCATCCAGCAGATTGCCCACAAAATAGGTGACTTTCAGTTTAGTGGTATGGTGGAATTCAGCAACACTATCTGGTTAAAGTGCCACTGAATATCAGCAGATAGCCCTACACAGATTATTTAAGTGGCCAGGAACCTCTCCTGGTTGCTTAAACCTCCTCCACCGCTAACTCCAGACTTTGTTCCTTTTATCTTGCGGCACCTTATGCCTGGAACCGTCTTCCCGAACCCATACGTCTAGCTCCATCTCTACCTGTTTTTAAATCTATGCTGAAAGCTCACCTTTTCACTACTGCCTTTGGCTCCTAACCACTACTCATTTGCCCTCCTCCCCCCTGTTCCTCTTTACCCTGTAATTCCCTTGCCCGTAATGTCTTGTCTGTCTGTTTTATCTAGATTGTAAGCTCTTTGAGCAGGGACTGTCTCTCTATTTCAGGTGTTCAGCGCTGTGTGCGTCTGGTAGCGCTATATAAATGCTAGTAGTAGTAGTAGTAGTAGTAATATCAATCATCACGTGTTCCATTTTACGCAATGAGACCTATTTACTCATGTGAGGATCGTTTCAGAGCCCTCGCTTGTCCAGTATGCTCCTGATGTCAGAAATATACCATGTATGGACTAGGGAGACTGCTGCATCCCTCCTCTGGGATGGCTGCCATGGTTCTGCCTGCCCACATATAAATTAGAGACCAGTAAAGAGTAGATGGTGGTGGTGGTGGTGGTAGTGAATTTGCTTTGTGGAAATTAGCTGAAAGAAGCAGTGTGTGTTGAAGGCTCAGTAAATGCCTAACATGATGACATCCTTGAATCTTGAGTTGGTGTCCTTGTGTGAAGTGTTTGTGTCCTTAGGTTTTGCCACCCCTCCACCTGGCTACCAGCATCCAAAGAGGGAACTGAAGAGCTTGAGCTACAAGCTGATGAGAAAAGAATAAGAGACAAACTAATTGTAGGGGAAGTTATTGTGTGAAAATATTCCCACTGCAAGCAAGAAAGAGTCTATATGAAAAAGGACCCAAAGAAGAACTGTGAAGTTTCAGTGAAAAAAGGAATACATTCTCAATGCGTAGGCAACCCAAATTCCAGAGACTGACCATTATTTAAAGGGATTACAGACACAAGCAGTTGAGCAATGTATGATTTTACAGTGTTCACTGTGACAGAACAGTGTGTTTTAAGCCTGTAAAATGTATTGGGTATTTCCTCAAGTGTATTTCTCTAGTTTGCACAGCAGGTGGTGCATGTTTATGCTGCAGAACCAAGGCTGTTTTCTTTGTTTATGTCTTTTGGAAAGGCAGTCTGCAGTATACTTTCAAACTTGTTGTTCTGGACTCAGATTGGCCCAGGAGCTCAATTTCATTTTGGAATGTACTGGCATTTGCCTAGTCTTAGCTGGGAGAAAAGAGAGTAGGATCTCTTTGTTGAGGCTTGGTGAACAGTTATATGTTCTGATTTTCCCAGGTACTAATTAGTTAGTATACAAATGTTTAGTTAGTGTTATAATTTATCCATATTTCAATTAACTATTTTTGGTTCTTTTTATTGCACTTTTTCTGTTTCACTGTTTAGTTTGTTGACTCTGCTGTCTGGACTGATCCTGGTAGTTTTGTGTGTTGGGTTTGTGGGTGTTTTCTGGGAACTGTGGGACCACTGGGAGTGTGGCCCCAGTAACCTAGAAATCACCAGGGATAATTTGAGAGCCGGAGACTCGCCTAGAAGCGGTTGTGATCCAGTTGGTGGGAGGAAGGTGCTAGTATGCAGCACAAGTGGCAGGTGTAGGCGGACCTGAACTATACTGGGGATATACCCTCTAAGAGGCCACAGGGTAACCTCAGGTGGGTGGCTATCAGGCTTATTTTCGAAAGAGAACGGCGCCCATCTTTTGACACAAATCGGGAGATGGGCGTCCTTCTCTCAGGGTCGCCCAAATCGTCATAATCGAAAGCTGATTTGGGGCGTCCCCAACTGCTTCCCATCGCAGGGACGACCAAAGTTCCCAGGGGCGTGTCGGAGGCATACTGAAGGTGGGACTGGGGCATGCCTAACAGAGGGGCATCCTCGAGCGATAATGGAAAAAAGAAGGGCATCCATGATGAGCACTTGGGCGACTTTACTTGGTCCATTTTTTTCTTACGACCAAGCCTCAAAAAGGTGCGCGAACTGACCAGATGACCAACGGAAGGAATCGGGGATAACCTCCTCTGACTCCCCCAGTGGTCACTAACCCCCTCCTAGCCTGAAAAAAACAACTTTAAAAACTTTTTTTGCCAGCCTGAAATGTCATACTCAGGTCCATCGCGGCAGTATGCAGGTCCCTGGGAGGGGAGGTAAGTGTGTGTCAGCGAAGGCATGGACGTCCTTCTTTCAAACATTTTGGATGTCCTGAACTGCCCCCCCACATACACACACAGGGACGGCCAAATTTTAAGGGAGCGGATTGGAGGAGTGGCTTAGTGGTTAGAGCACTGGTCTTGCAATCTGGAGGTGGCCAGTTCAAATCCCACTGCTGCTACTTGTGATCCAAAATCAAAATAAATAAAGGGGTTGTAAGAAGCATAGCAGGCATGGGCATCCTTCTCACAGAAACATCCACATTTTGGATGTATCCTCAACTGCCATCGCAGGGATGGAAGCATCACCCATACTCAAAATAAAAAAAAAAAATGTTTTCACCTGGACTTGTATTTTTCTAAGGTTGTCGATGGCTATTAGACACACAGCTTGTCTGCATGTATGAAGCCATCTTTGGCATACGCAGAGCAGCCACACATAATGCTTGACTGCTCTGCACTGGCTTCCCATTCTTAGAAAGGAAATTGTGTGCAAATGAGCTAACAGCGAGCAGCTCATTTGCATGCGATTTCCTTCATGCATGCCCGTTCCTTTCCGAATCGCTAAGGGATCGGTAAGGGAAGGGCTTTTCCGTTCAGTTAGTGCATCAGTTAGTCCACTGCAGTGCCCCCTAGGGTGCCCGGTTGGTGTCCTGGCATGTCAGGGGGACCAGTGCACTACGAATGCTGGCTCCTCCAATGACCAAATGAGTTGGATTTGGTTGTTTTTGAGATGGGCGTCCTCGGTTTCCATTATTGCTGAAAACCGGGGATGATGAGCAAAACAAAAAGTACCAGGAGCCTTCAAAAAAAGGGAATAAAACCTTTAATCATGTGTTTTGGAGAACAAATCTTTGAGTGGACCCGACATGGCCCGTGTTTCGGCGCTGAGCGCCTGTGTCAGGGGTCGCAAAATTGTAGCAAAGTGCATATGGCTTTATTACAAAATTCACTTCGTTTGATGGAAGCAATATGCTGCGCCGCTGTGTTGCCCCTTCGCATAAAAACATGCGAGGACGCCCTCAGGAAAACTTGGGCACCCCGTTCGATTATGCCCCTCTATGTGTTTCAAGACATTCACTTTATTCAGTACAACCTCAGGAAAGAGAAGCTACCTCAGAGACACATTTATTCTGCACAAATCTTTTGTACAGTCGGTTGCACCAATCTTTTTTACAGTCAGCTGGGGCACCCCATATCTGTGTCACAGCCCTGGCCATGCCCCTGGGTCAAGACTCACCTTTCCTTCTGAGGGTCAGCCTCCATGGCTTCTCCAGACCACATCCCTGGCACTAAGTTCCTCTTGCATGGATACTCTTGCTGCCTGTTTCCCAAGCCTCATTTCAGGTATTATCCAAACCTCACTATGATGTCCCAGTACTCTAGCCTCTCCCTGGTGTCCCTGCTGAGTTCTGCAGTGCATTCCAAACCTCATTCCAGGTCACCAGAAGATGTGACATCATTAATGAGGGCCTTTATAAGGAATCGTGGGACTCTTATGCATTGCCTTCACAACAAGGTTTCCTGCCTAGTTGTGCATGCCTGGTATTGTGTTATCTGCTATTTCAATTTGACCTGCTTTTCTAGTCTTCAGTTTCAGTTCCAGCCCTGCTTATTCCAGCTCTGTTTGTCTTCAGCTCCAGTTCCAGCCCTGCTTGTCTTCAGCTCCAGTTCCAGAATCTGCTTTTCTTAAGCTCCAGTCCCAGCCCTGCTTGTTCCAGCCCTGTTAATCCTCACCTCTAGTTCCACCCCTGCCTACCACAAGCTCCAGCTTTGTCTGTCTCCAGCTCCAGCCTGGCTTTGCCTGTTTTTTGTCTCAGTGCTTTGTCCTGCCCAGGTGGTTCACCTGCTGCTAACTAGTATCCGGCGGCGGTCCAAGGGCTCACCTTCCCTGAGATCATAGTAATCTGTCTCTGAGTATCCTTCCCCCCTCCACCCCTCCACCCCCCCCCCCCCCCCCCCCCCCGTAGAGAAGTATGTAAGTGTGTATGCTGATATTAGCCTGGAGACTCCATATTAAATAGCAAGTAACAGTGGTAGAAAAGCTACAAAAATAAGGAAATCTATTTCCCAAACTGAGACCCTAACCACTTCCCCCAGTGAGAAGGCAATGAGTAACTTCAGTCAGTGGCGTTCCTAGGGGGGCTGACACCCGGGGCGGATCGCCGATGCACCCTGCCCCCCCGGGTGCAGCACCTCCCCCGGATGCAGCGCGACCCCCCCCCCCCGGCGAAAGGACACCCCCCGTGAAAGAACTCCCTGGGTGCACACCGCTGGGGGGGGGGGTGCCACGCGCGCCTGTCCTTCGTTCATTCCATGCTCCCACTCTGCCCTGGAACAGGAAGTAACCTGTTCCGGGGCAGAGGGAGCATGGAACAAATGACGGAGAGGCGCGCGCGGCACCCCCCCCCCCCCAGCGGTGTGCACCAGGGCGGACCGCACCCACGGCCCCCCCCCCTAGGAACGCCACTGACTCCAGTGCCCATGTAAGAAAGACATCATGGAGGAGATGGGGTGATGTTTGGCATCACTGTCCTAGGACAAGCAGCAAGAAGTATCAAAGGTAGCAACATTATTGTGCATCTGTGAAATAATTGCCCTAGATAACAAGCCCCAGCAGGTGAATGAGAGCGCAGGTTTATGAGACATTATTTTATTTTAATCATATTTGATAACATGCTTCACTAGCATGAAGTGTGGCACAGATCTACAATATCAAAAAACTTCTACATAACATGATCAACCAAAATTCTTAGTGTAAAACCAAGTTTTCAACTTCTTTCTGAAAGTGGAAAACATCCAACAAGCATAGATCTGATAGTAGATTAGTCCATAATTTAGGAATTATCACTGAGAAAGCATGTTGACAGGTGGATTGCAACCTGATCTTACTAGGAAGTTGAAGCAAAGATTGCTTTGAGGAATGCAATACAATTAATGTTCAAGTCCCCAATTACCAAGTGCCTTCTATGATAACATTTTCTAAACTAAGAAATTTTGCGCACATAAGTACCTCAGAGACCTTGAGTATTAACTATACTTAGACTCTTGACCTGCTCATTGAACCCCAGTGGCCAAATCTTAGGGAAGGTGTCATTGTGATGAGCAAAAGTAACTCCTTTGTCATAGCCTGGGGAACACTAGGGACAGATCACAAGTTTGTGGGCCCCTGAGTCAGCTAGCGCATAGGACCCCTCCCCCTTCCCAGCCGCAACTGCCAAGTACATAGTTTTATTATCCATCACAGTATCGTCAACAACCAACAAAATGTCAATGACGAATGATGTAACTGGAAGTAGGTTGCATAGAGTACAAAATGTAGTCTACATTAGAGAGTGATGTGGGGAGAAAGATTCATCCCCATTCCCTCCCTGCAACAAAAGATTTTTTCCTGTTCTCACCCCATCCCTGCTATTAAACAGACTTTGTAACCCCCTCACCGTTCCCGCATTCTCCATCCCCGTCCCCTCACCAACCCCGCATCTCCCTGCTAAAGCAAAAAGGAAGATTTTATGCAATTTCATGTGCCCAACAGGCATTACACCAGCCTTTTCACAGCCCCAGATTAATTATACACACTTCATTTGTAATTCTTTTTGTGCAGAATTACTCTATTATAAGGACTGGCATCTTTCCCCCAGAGTGGAGTAGCCTAGTGGTTAGTGCAGCAGGCTTTGATCCTAGCAATCTGGATTCAATTCCCAGTGCAGTTCCTTCTGACTTTGGGCAAGTCACTTAACCCTCCATTGCCCCAGGTACAAAAAAAAACTTAGATTGTGAGTCCTGTAGGGACAGACAAAATAGATGCAGATAATGTGTACAGTGCTGTATATGCCTAGTAGCACTATAGCAATGATTAGTAGTAGTACACTTAAAACACCCCATTGCAGTTTCCTGTGCATTTCTGTACAGACCTTCACCCTGTTCCCATGGCACACACTTTGTCCACCTTTTTCCAGTCCCCCCCCCCCCCACTCCATACACCTCCTCCAGCCCCCCTCCGTGTACACACACCATCCAAATTTTGCCATCCCCTCTCCCTTACATGCACACCATACCTGTTTTCAGCCCTGCTTCCTGCACCCATACTCCATCTATGTTTTTTTCAGACCACCCCCTCCTGCACACTACAGCCCCCTGCTCCCGAGCCTCAGTGGTTCCTTCCAGGGCATACCTCGAGGAGCCATGTTGGTCTAGTGGCCTCTTCAGAGGCAGAAAAGAACCCCAGTCTTCCCTGCCCACTGCCGCTACCCTACCTGATGCTACTGATTATTCAAAATGGATGCCAAAACTGCCTCAGGATGTCTCAGCAGTCATTTTGAAGAAGTGGCGGTGCAGGACAGAGAAGCAGCAGTGGGAAGGAAAGAGTGGAGTTTTTCCCCTTACCTGAAGAGGTCACTAAACCACCAGGGCTCATTAAGGTAGGCCTGGGGAGGGCTATGAAGCTCAGGGCAGGGCAGCAAGCCAGCCATTTATCCTCATTACCATAGGAGTACCATAGTATTGGTCCCTGCTCCCACGGCAATAACACATGACAGTTTATCGTTACCTCGGTGTTACTGTTGGAATCCAAAAAGGTTTCCCCATTACCATTGTAACTGCAGTAATACTACAGTAATGGTTACCATGTCACTTTCTAGTCTACATACATATTGGTAGATGGAAGAAAATATAACATTTTCATTGGTCAAGTTATAAATAGATTTAACATGTTGCTGGAAAACACAACCACCTGACTGTACAAGCAGGCTGCTACACAAAGCCCACCTTGATAATGAGAAGACCCCTCCCCCCCAAAGACCTTGGGCCTCTAGGACCATGCATGGAACCATCCCTGGAGAACAGTAGAGATAAATGTTTAGGCTGCATTCCAATCTTCCTTTCCAAGAAAGAGCTCTAAATACTTTCATGCAATCTATCTGGCAATGTGACAGAAAGTGCACCCTTGCCATCAAATTCTCCTGGTAAACTATGTATGGAGATATTCACATGCTCCTCAATGCCCATTTAAATGGGTTCATTTATCCACAAAACTCCAATCTCAACCTATCCCTCTTCATGTTTTGTTGCCCCACACCCAGGTGATTTGGAGTATTCATGCCAGTGTCAGTGCTGCTTTATCCTAGTGCCTTGAGGTCTCTATGCCAATGTTGGTGCTGCTTTATCCCTCACCTGGTGCCTCTGGCCTTCCAGTCAATTTGAGTGATGATTTGCCCCTTTTCCTGTGCCTTGAGGGATGCAAATGTTATCTCTTAAAACATTCCTAATGGACCCAGTTTTCATTGATGGCAATTCCATAAATCTGCTCACTACTGCATAATTTCTTCTTTTTGACATTTTTGGTATATATTTTTTCCATTTTACAATACTGTTTGATCCAAAAAAATAAAAGGAAATTATCGAAAATGGTTAAAAATCACATGCATTCTTATGCAGCAACAATCTCAAGTCTTGAGGCTGCTTTGCAAATGTTTCTTTATTGATTGATTGATTACATTTTTAAGTTGCCAATTTCAATAAAGTCTCTAGGCGACAGCAGGCAAAGCAGCCATGCTCATCTCAGTTCAATTCCATAAAGAGTTTAGTAAATGTTACAGTGATACCATAAGTGCACTAAATACCTGAAAGGACAGTGGATAGAGGACATTCTGAAGCCTTTTACTCCGAATGACTATGGACAGTGCAAGATACTTTGCTTTGATGGGGATTTGTATGTCAAGAATACATTTAAAAAACCTTCCCTACTACCATAATAAAGAAGCTAGTTAACTATACTGCGGTAAGCACTAGTGCGTGCTTACTGCAAGTTAAAAAGGCACTACCACGGGACGTGCTCAGGTGTCCCATGGTAGTTTTGGAATTGACACGTGCTAAAAAATTGATTTTATTTATTTTCTTTTTTTGTGGGGGAGGCGTATTTGGAGGTGGAGGAAGGTGTGACCTGTGCTAATTGGTTAGCGTGTGGGAATTGGGACCGATTAGTGCAGGATTAGAGTGGGAGCCCCTACCACCTACAAAATAGGCCATTTTATAGCTGCACTAAAAGTGGCCTTAGCGTGTGGGAAACCCACGGATCGAGGATGGCATGAGAGGAGAGAAAATCAAGGCAGCGGCTGTGAACGGCGCATTCAAGCATCTTGGAGAGGAAGGGTAGGGTGAAGTGATGGTTTTTTGAGGAGTGGTGTGACTACAGCACAGGCCACTTTTTGGCGCAGCTTAGTAAAATGGTCCCTATATTACATTTTCCAAACTAGAGGCTGTAAAAACATATAGGTCAAAATTCAAAAACACTTACACCTATAGCAATGGAAACTAAAAGGGCAATTCTATAAACGGGCAACCATGTTTATGCATTCTTTGCACATGTAAACGTACAGAACACTATCATTTATGGCCATAATTGTACCCTTACCCATGAAAGTGACAGCAGGGCAACTGAATGTTATTCTATAATTGTGTGGATAAGTGGCAAAGTGCTAAATGCAAAGGGGTCATATTTATGGACAAGGCATGGGTATGGCTCCCACTTACACATTTAACATAAGAGAACACACTCAGTTATATGGGTCCCTGCTGCATTTAAGCAACCACAGTTAATTTAGGTCTATAGATGGTGTAACATAAATCACTGTGAGATCTGTGCTATTCTCTGATAGATGCTGACTTCTCATAACTTCATTATCCAGCCACATGGTTCCTTCCAGTGGCATAACTAGGGGGAGGGGTGCCAGAGGAGTGGCTGCTCCCCCAAATGGATTTCTGATGGCTCTGGTGCCTATTTTTTACGCGATCTGTCGTGTTTAAAAAAATGTGACAGCACCATCAACAGTCTGCTCTCCACTGCCCCACCATCTTCTACCTGGCTACGCTTCTAGCTTTTCCAGCAGCAACCTTTGAACCATCTTGGACTGCATAGACAACATAAGATTAGCCATACTGGGTAGGACCAATGGTCCATCTAGCCCAGTATCCTGCTTCCCACAGCGGCCAATCTAGGTCACAAGTACCTGGCAGAAATCTAAATAGTAACAGCATTCCATGCTACCAATCCCAGGACAAGCACTGGCTTTCCCTATGTCTATCTCAATAGCAAACTATGGAAGTTTCCTCCAGGAACTTGTCCAAACCTTTTTTTTTTTAAACCCAGATAGGTTAACCGCCGTTACCACATCCTCTGGTAACATGATCCAGAGCTTAACTATTCGTTCAGTGAAAAAATATTTCCTCCTGTTTGTTTTAAAAGTATTTCCATGTAATTTCATTAAGTGTCCCCTGGTCCTTGTACTTTTTGAAAGAGTAAAAAATTGATTCTGTTCTATACCACTCAGGATTTTGTAGAACTCAATCACATCCCTCCTCAGCCATCTCTTTAGCCTTTCCTCATGTTAGAGGAGTTCCACAGTCCCCCACTCCCGAGCCTCAGTGGGATCTTCCTGAGCCTACCTTGAGGATCCCTGATGATCTAGAGGCCTCTTCGGAGGCAGAAAAGAACTCCACTTTTCCATGCTTGCTGCTGCTGCTCTGCCCAACATCACCACTTCATTATTTTGGTCACTCTTCTTTGAACCTTTTCAAATTCTGCTATATCTTTTTTGAGATACAGTAACCAGAATTGAACCCAATACTACTACTACTACTACTACTACTACTACTACTTAACATTTCTAGAGTGCTACTAGGGTTACGCGGCGCTGTACAGTTTAACAAAAAAGGACAGTCCCTGCTCAAAAGAGCTTACAATCTAATGGGCGAAATGTCAAGTGTCAAGTGGGGGCAGTCTAGATTTCCTGAATAGAGGTATAGTGGTTAGGTGCCAAAGGCGACATTGAAGAGGTGGGCTTTGAGCAAGGCTTTGAAGATGGGCAAGGAGGGGGCCTGGCGTATGGGCTCAGGGAGTTTATTCCAGGCATGGGGTAAGGCGAGGCAGAAAGGGTGGAGCCTGGAGTTGGCGGTGGTGGAGAAGGGTACTGAGAGGAGGGATTTGTCTTGAGAGCGGAGGTTACGGGTAGGAATGTAAGGGGAGATGAGGGTAGAGATGTAAGGAGGGGCTGCAGATCGAGTGCATTTGTAGGTTAATAGGAGAAGCTTGAACTGTATGCGGTACCTGATCGGAAGCCAGTGAAGTGACTTGAGGAGAGGGGTGATATGAGCATATCGGTCCAGGCGGAAGATAAGATGTGCAGCAGAGTTCTGAACGGACTGAAGGGGGGATAGATGGCAAAGTAGGAGGCCAGTGAGGAGTAGGTTGCAGTAGTCAAGGTGAGAGGTAATGAGAGAGTGGATGAGAGTTCGGGTGGTGTGCTCAGAGAGGAAAGGGCGAATTTTGCTAATGTTATAGAGGAAGAAGCCACAGGTCTTGGCAATCTGCTGGATATGCGCAGAGAAGGAGAGGGAGGAGTCGAAGATGACTCCGAGGTTGCGGGCAGATGAGACTGGAACGATGAGGGTGTTATCAACTGAGATAGACAGTGGAGGGAGAGGAGAAGTGGGTTTGGGAGGGAAGACAATAAGCTCGGTCTTGGCCATTTTCAGTTTCAAGTGGTGGTTGGACATCCAGGTAGCAATGTCGGATAAGCAGGCCGATACTTTGGTCTGGGTTTCTGCAGTGATGTCTGGTGTGGAGAGATAAAGCTGGGTGTCATCAGCATAAAGATGATATTGGAAACCATGAGAGGAGATTAGGGAGCCCAGGGAAGAGGTGTAGATTGAAAAAAGAAGGGGTCCAAGGACAGATCCCTGAGGAACTCCAACAGAGAGCGGGATGGGGTGGAGGAAGAACCATGAGAATGTACTCTGAAGGTACGGTGGGAGAGATAAGAGGAGAACCAGGAGAGGACAGAGCCCTGGAACCCAAATGAGGACAGTGTGGCGAGAAGTACGATGTGATTGACAGTGTCAAAAGCGGCGGATAGGTCGAGGAGGATGAGGATGGAGTAGTGACCTTTGGATTTGGCAAGGAACAGGTCATTGCAGACTTTAGATAGTGCCGTTTCTGTCGAGTGTAGGGGGCGAAAGCCGAATTGAAGCGGATTGAGGATGGCATGAGAGGAGAGAAAATCAAGGCAGCGGCTGTGAACGGCGCGTTCAAGCATCTTGGAGAGGAAGAGTAGGAGGGAAATGGGGCAGTAGTTGGAGGGACAGGTAGGGTCAAGTGATGGTTTTTTGAGGAGTGGTGTGACTACAGCATGTTTGAAAGTGTCAGGGACAGTTGCAGTGGAGAGAGAGAGGTTGAGGATATGACAGATTGGGGGGTGGGGGGGTGACAGTAGGAGTGATAGTGTTAAGTAAGTTGGTGGGGATGGGGTCTGAGGAACAGGTGGTGCATTTCAAGGAGGAGAGGAGATGGGTGGTTTCCTCCTCGGTGATATCAGGAAAAGAGGAGAAGGAGGCCTGGGTTGGTTGGTTAAGGGAGTGGGTTATAGGGTGAAGAGGAGGAGATGGTTTGGTGGTGAATTTGAGGTTGATCTTCTGCACCTTGACGTGGAAGTAGTCAGCCAGTGATTGAGGAGAGAGTGAGGGGGGGTGGGAGCGGAGGGCACTTTAAGGAGGGAGTTAAGGGTGGCAAAGAGACGACGAGGGTTAGAGCTGAGGGAATTAGTCAATTGGGTGTAATAGTCCCGTTTGGCGAGGAATAGGGAGGACTGGAAGCAGGATAGCATGAATTTGAAATGAATGAAATCAGTATGGGTGCAAGATTTTCTCCAGAGGCGTTCAGCTGATCGGGCACAGGAGCGAAGGTATCGGGTGCAAGGGGTCAGCCAGGGCTGGGGATTAATATGCCTTGTGGGACGGGAGATGGACGGTGCAAGGGCATCCAGAGCAGAGGAGAGAGTGGCATTGTATGTGGAGACAGCCTTGTCTACAGACTCAGAGGACATGATGGAAGGGAGGAGATCAGAGATACTAGAGGATAAGGTGGGAGGGTCAACAGCTTGGAGATTCCTGGAAGTAGTGGTTAGTGTTGGGCAGGACTGAGGGGGAGGGTGAGCAGGTAGAAGAGAGGACGAGGTCAAGACAGTGGCCAGATTGGTGAGTAGGGGTGGTGGAGCTCAGTTGGAGGTTGAAGGAGGAGGTTAGAGTGAGGAACTGAGAAGCGTATGAGTCAGATGGGTTATCAGTGTGTATGTTAAAGTCACCAAGCATGAGAGATGGGGATGAGGGCTCAAGAAAAACGGAGAGCCAGGCATCGAAGTCGGGAAGGAAGGAAGGGAGGGACTTATCAGGGGGGCGGTAAATGACTGCAACTCTGAGTGGCAGCGGGTAGAATAGATGGATGGAGTGGACTTCAAAGGATGAGAAGCAGTGAGACTGCGGTAGGAGGAGAGGTTGAAAACTGCAGGAGGGCGAAAGTAGTAGCCCGACGCCGCCACTAGGCGGGGAGAATAGGAGAAAAGATAACCTCCATGGCAAAGGGCCACGACTGAGGCAGAGTCGTCAGGGGTGAGCCAGGTTTCAGTTAGGGCGAGCAATTGAAGGGAATAGGAGATGAAGAGATCATGGGTGAAGGAAAGTTTGTTGCAGACCGAGCGTGCATTCCACAGGGCGCACGAGAAGGGGAGGGAGGAGGGGGGAGGAGGAGAGGAATAGAGATGAGATTGGAGATATCGCGGAAATGTTTGCAAGGATGAGACGAGGACAGGTGTGGGGGACCTGGGTTGGGATTGATGTCTCCCGCAGATAGCAGGAGAAGGAGCAAGAGAGTGCGGAGGAGGGTGGGGGAGGTAGGGTGACAAAGGCGACGAAGACGGGATGCGCTTAGGAGGAATGGGGAAGGGATCATGGCAGGAAGGAGGTGTTGAAGGTTGAGAGCTAGGAAGGAGGAGGAGGAGGACAGTAGGGATGGTGAGGTGGTGGGGGACAGGGGTGGGTAGGGTATTGCAGTAATGAGCAGGACGGGAGAGGACATGGATGGGCAGTGAGTTCGTGCGGTATACAGCGATGGGAGGGGGAAAAGATTAGGGAGGGACAGGGCAAGGAAGAGAATGTGTATGGGGGCCATAAGTAGTGACTGAGGTTACAGGTGCCTATGTAGTGACTGAGGTGTTAAGCAACAGCTAGGGCAGGAAAGCCGGACTGGAGGCTTAAAACTGGAACAGCAGGCAACGATTTGGAATAGGAGGTGGGTAGGCTGGTGGGTAGGCAGGGTGAGCAGTCAGTCAGGAGGGTGATGGGCGGGCAGGCAGGTAGGTATTTGTGCAGGCTGGGAGGCAGGCAGGTTGTTGATGGGCAGACAAGCAGGCAAGTTGAGGGGCTGACAAGCAGGCAGGTTGGTTGATTGGCTGGCAGGAGCAGACAGACTAGAACGAGCTGGATCAGGCAGACTGGAAGAAGCTGGAGCAGATGGACTGGAACGAGCAGGATCAGGTGGCCTGGAGCAAGCAGGGAGAGCTGGATCAGGCGGAATGGAACAAGCTGGAGCAGATGGACTGGAACAAGCAGGGAGAAGCTGGATCAGGCGGACTGGAACAAGCTGGAGCAGATGGACTGGAACAAGCAGGGAGAAGCTGGATCAGGCGGTCTGGGACAAGCTGGAGCAGATGGACTGGAACAAGCAGGGAGAAGCTGGACCAGGCTGGAGCAGGTGGATCGACTGGAGCATCTGATGCCAACATTTCCCTGATACTTTGGAGCTATATAAGGATGTACAGAATCAATATCCCTAGGGCACACCAACTCTTCAACCAGCTACACTTGGTGATTTCAGAGCATCAGAGCAGCCCCTCGATCGCTCGGCCTGTCCGGAGGATCAGCGACCTTCCCAGGTGGGGGCAGTCCACTGCCCGTGCTCCACGTCGCTCAGTCCGGGGTTCGCGCCACGAGGCCATGGGTGAGCTCTCTCTCTCTCTCCACCTGAGTCACCCGGTGGTGGTGCTGCTGTTGTTCCCGAGCGCCCCAGAGGACACCGGAGGGCTCGGGCTCAGCGGTCCTCACCCGGATTCCCTCCTCTCTGATCCAACTCGGCCCCGGGCAGTTCCCGTCGGAGAGTGCGATGGCCGTGCGTGAGCTCCCAGACTCAGCAGACTCGGCGCCTGGGCAGCTGTGGTCACAGCGTGAGGCCGACCCGTGTCTCTGGCTTTCCTGGGGGGGATCGCACTGTAGTGGGAGCGCTGGAGAATTGATCCTCTGACCGGTTCCCAGCGGAGCTCCTTGCAATGCGTCCCACCAGTCGGCCAGCCATTCCTTGTCTGCGCCGCGACGCTCCAACCTTGTGATCTTTCTCCGTTCGGCCCACCCTCACTGGCCGCGTGGTCAGGTCCAGTCACCGACGGCGCCACGTCCAGGCGCAATTGCCCTCGCTGGGTGGCCGCCCAAAACCCCGATGCGTGGCTATGGCTCATCCTTTCTCTCTCACCCCTCGCCGGACGGTCTCGTGGTCCTCCAGCTGCATGGGCAAACAGCCGCAATCAGCCTCGGGATTGCCCAGTTGGTCGGCCTCGGCACGGCTGGATTTCCGTCCTCACCTGTACCATGGAGCGATACAGAGGCATTATAGCATTTTTGGTCTTATTTACCATCCCTTTCCTTAATTTCTAGCATCCTGTTTGCTGCCACAGGAACCATATGGTTCAAATAGAAAATTATGAGGAGTCAGCATCTAGCATAAAGTAGCTTGAATGTACCAGTAGCTGCTGGACTCAGGAATGCGGAGGAAAGAAAAGTGCTGCCATGACAGCCCCTGCTGGTAAAGATGCATAGCTTGTGCGTCCCAGAACCTGCCAGGATGCTAGTATGCAGTCTGCTTGGAAAACAGAATGTAGAAACTGGATAGGCAGAGGGAAAAAAAGGTAAAAGGTAAAGACAAAAGGGAGTAGGAGGGACAGAAAAAAGCAATGAAGCCAACATGAGAAGACAGATAGGATTGGAGGTACAAGAGCAAAAGAGAAGGAGTTGTGGCAGAAAAAAAGGTGGTGAAGGGCAATACTGAGAGCAGAGGAAGTATCTCTGGCTAAGAGAATATTACTTTACTGGGAGAATTGGTGACAAAGTTTGGCATAGAAGAAAATTTGTGGATTTATTGATAAAATCTGTTGAAATGTTATTTAAAACTCAAAAATTTAATCGTGTCACCATGGTTTGATTGACAGAAAACTAGACACAATGTTTATCTTACTTCCTAAAAGAAAAACTCTTGCTGAAGGTTCTCTTTAAAGGTTGCTTTCTCTAGCAAATAATTTTAACTAGAAATTATGACCCTACCTTGCTTTCTGTTTTGATAGAGATTTCTTTTAAATACCTAAAGTTAAAATTCCAAACTGAGATTTCCTGTGACTATTAGCTGCCTTATACTGATACTATGGTGACTAAAATAGTCCCTTAAAATTAGTCCAAACTGTCTACAGATACTACAAAATCCATTTCACCTTCTTCAGGAAGCTCAATTCTGTTCCCAGAGGGAAAATACAATAATCTGGAAACCACTATTTCCTCAGATTTTACCATCTTCAAGTTGTCCCTTAAATACATCTACCACAGTTCTTTCAAAGACAAAACATTTGTCTTGGGAAAGTTTATTAGTCTGAGATTTTTACTTCTATAAAGATTTTCCAAATGAAGCATCAAATTATCCTTTCTAAATGATTCACTCAGAGACTAAGTCAAAACATGTGCTGAAAAATTCCTCTAGTTTAATCTCTACATCATCCAGCCTCTATCTTGTTCTGATAGTTTAGCCACAGTTTGTTGAGCAAATTCTTAGGTTGCAGACATGGTGTCATGAAGGGACTCCTCAATCCTTGAAATACCCTTCTAAATATTTTCCATCATAACAATCCTAACACCGACTACTCTTGGACCTGGACTCACTAATGTTAGCACCAATTATGGGGAATGAATCAAGGCTGATAAAGCACTACTAGATGCAAGGTCCTGACATTGTTCAGTCCCCAGTGGCTCCAGAGAGAAAGCTCCTTTCTGCTGTGCAGCTGCACTCTCTGAAATGTGATCTCCCAACATTTCCAAATCCAAGCGTGCACTGCCAGGTACAACATCCTGTCCTCTTGAAGGCTGAGACGGTGAGACGGGTTGAGTGGCCACCTGACCTGAGCATTAGCTCTAGCTCAGCTAAGGAGTGCTCCCCATCTCCTGCATCGGTGACAGGGGCCAAATGATGATCCATTGCCCCCCCCCCCCCCCACACACACACAAACAAACTTGCTGCCTTTCTCTTCCTCATATTGGCTACAAAGGAACAAAGATAACAAAATTCCAAACAGCAGAGGAGCTGCCACTCATACATCCGTAGTCAGAGCCATCTTGAATCTTTCATGGCACTCTGCAACTACACTTTCACTCCTCTAGTTTCCAACCAAAAATCATCTCCTAATTCACCTCTAATAATTCACACAATAGAGTAGAAGAAATGTATGATTTTGGGCACACATGGTTTTGGACTCTGGCTATCAGATGACCAAGAAAGATGGGGGAAGGAGGGGCATTATGGCATACACTGATAAAGTCAGAACTATTGCAGGCAGCCCAAATAGATGCAAGTGGTGCAATAGGTTCTCTAGCATTTTTCTGTAATGCAAATTTAGGCATGTTTGTTCTATCTGCACAGCTCTGGAATAAGGATGTCATAGGATGAAGGTGAAAGGGGACAAACTCAGAAGTAACCTGAGGAAATATTTCTTCATAAAAAAGAGTAGTGGATTTGTGGAACAGCCTCCTGGTGGAGGTAAGAATGTACCTGAATTCAAGAAAGCTTGGAACAAGTACATAGGATTTCTAAGGGACAGGAAGGGATAGTCGATGGTATGGATGGGCCGACTGGAAGGCCATATGGTCTTTATATGCCTTCATTTTTCTATGTATCTGTGATAGTCATCCCAATCATGTCTTAAGTGGTAAATGCTGGCAAGACAAACATAAAAATTATAATGTTTTTCCTTGGGGTTCTTTCCCTATTAAGGACTGAGCAATTTGTCCTTAGATGGAATTGTATCCTAGGCAGGGAGAGGTATAAGCAATTGTTAAGGTGTCTATTGGGGTTGGTTTGGGGTGAAAGGATTTTGTTTTTCGTCTAATCATTCAGTAGGGTTGCCAATTCATCTCCAGCCTGGCAGATGACGTTTAATGTGAGCAAGTGCAAGGTGATGCATGTGGGAAAAAAGAACCCAAATTATAGCTACGTCATGCAAGGTTCCACATTAGGAGTTATGGACCAAGAAAGGGATCTGGGTGTTGTCGTTGATAAAACACTGAAACCTTCTGCTCAGTGTGCTGCTGCGGCTAGGAAAGCGAATAGAATGTTGGGTATTATTAGGAAAGGTATGGAAAACAGGTGTGAGGATGTTATATTGCCGTTGTATCGCTCCATGGTGCGACCGCACCTTGAGTATTGTGTTCAATTCTGGTCGCCGCATCTCAAGAAAGATATAGTAGAATTGGAAAAGGTGCAGCGAAGGGTGACTAAAATGATAACGGGGATGGGACGACTTCCCTATGAAGAAAGACTAAGGAGGCTAGGGCTTTTCAGCTTGGAGAAGAGACGGCTGAGGGGAGACATGATAGAGGTATATAAAATAATGAGTGGAGTGGAACAGGTGGATGTGAAACGTCTGTTCACACTTTCCAAAAATACTAGGACTAGGGGGCATGAGATGAAACTACAGTGTAGTAAATTTAAAACAAATAGGAGAAAATGTTTCTTCACCCAACGCGTAATTAAACTCTGGAATTCGTTGCAGGAGAACATGGTGAAGGCAGTTAGCTTAGCAGATTTTAAAAGGGGGTTAGACGGTTTCCTAAAGAACAAGTCCATAAACCACTACTAAATGGACTTGGGAAAAATCCACAATTCTAGGAATAACATGTATAGAATGTTTGTACATTTGGGAAGCTCACCAGGTGCCCTTGGCCTGGATTGGCCACTGTCGTGGACAGAATGTTGGGCTCGATGGACCCTTGGTCTTTTCCCAATGTGGCATTACTTATGTACTAGCCCTGTAGCTTCATGGGGTCATGGGAAAGAAGTTGGCAGCAGTCAAATTTCATTCCTTTAGCACTTGTCCCTAAGAAGGAGCTAGGCATCAATTGTCCTATGTGAAGGAGCATTTTGACAGTGATTTTATGCTACGTCACATGAGTTGAATTCAATGCATTGTGCCTTATTTCCCACCATAAGAGAATTAGTTTGCTACACTGGACAATGTGTGCAGATGGCAAAAGTGGATACTGAATACATTCTGATAGCTTCCAATGTGTTCTTTTAATGTTTTAATGCTATTGTTCATTTTTGTATGGGATGGATCCCTGCTATTTGGCAAGCTTGATTGCACCATGTAATCTTCAGTCTGTCCAGGGGAATTTGCTGGTGGTCCTTTCAATGAAAGAAGTTCTTTTGCAGTTTGTAAGACAAGGGCCTTTTTGGTGGCAACCTCATTTTGTGGAATAAGCTTGCTAAATCTCTGTAGTAAAGGATTATTTACATGGAAACAGAGAAGGCAACTAAAACCTATGACCTATCTAGTCTGCCCGTCCATACCAACTACCACAGAAAGAGTGGTGGATGCCTGGAATGCCCTCTTGGGGGTGATGTGATGATGACAAAAATAGTGATGAAATTCAGAAATACATGGGATAAACACAGAGGACCTCTGTATTAAAAAAAGATGGAATCAAATTAAAACTAAACTAAAATGACCTCATAACTGGAGTGAGCTTTGACAGCAGCCCCAGAGGTAGGCATTCCAATGCTGGGCAGACGTCTACTGCTTGAGTTCCGTAAATAGCAAAATCAGATCAGGATGAAAGCTGGAGTGTGCTTCAACAACAACTTCAATAATTCGGAAATAGATCCAGTGCTGGGCAGACTCCTATGGTCTGTGCCCCAAAATTGGCAGGGAGATATTGAAATATAATATGTGCCTACTTAATCTCTTTCAAAGCATATGCTATGATTGCAGGTGCTGTGTATGTCAATGGTGGGAGGGGTGGAATCACAAAGTTGATACTAGCAAATAAATGATGCTAGTTGGGATGGGGAGGGGAAGGCATTCTTAAATTAAAAGCAATGATATGTTCCAAGATTTCATCATAAAACTACCCTATAAGGTTGGCAAGGCAAGTTGTCAACTACCCTGTTTATGATGCCAGTGTTTACTTATGAAGAAGTGCCAGATGTTTATGTTTATTTATTTAAAAAGTTGATATACTGCTCACCTTACCAGATCAGATAGGTTTACAAAATAAAATCTAAAAAGCTCAAGTACCAAATCTGGATACCTGTTGTGCAGACTAGCTGTACCATACAAGTCTTTATCGACATTTACTATGTTACTATCTCTACTATTCTTTCCTCTCCCTTAGAGATCCTCGGTGTTTGTCCCATGCTTTTTGGAATTCAGATACAGTTCTCATCTTCACCAAGTCCATGGAAAGCTGTTCCATGCATCTTCCACCCTTTATTTGCACTACTGGAAAGTCATAAAGATTTTGACATTGAAGCAAGCTTTTAACAAGATGGTTTATTGTACGGAGGTTAACGAGCTTAGGCAGTGATGAAAGTGTAATTTAAAGTGGGTGGATGTTTTTGTGTTTTATTATTTGTTCAAGTGGTTTTACGTTGTCAATTGTTTTGAGTTTTGCAACTGAGGTGTTTAAAAAGTGGAAATTAATCAATAAATGTTTTATTTGCTTGACTTTTAAGACTGGGAATTACTATTTTCCTGAATGCATGCATATAGGGTGTCTGGTATCCTGTGCATTTCTTGAAGTATTTAGAACATTTATTTACTGAAGAATCTCAGCTGGACAATAATGTTCATTATTTGGATGATTTTCTTTGTGTGGGACTTGAGCATTCTGAGGCATGTGTTGACTTGTTAAGTAGTTTCTTCCAAATCGCTGAACAACAATTGCTATTCCCATTGCTCAGAGTAAGACAAAGGCTGATGATGCATTCATTCATTTTGGACATCAAGTTTAACTCTGTTGACATGACTTCCTGTTTTTGTGATTTTGTATTATATGCAGATTTACTTGGTCATCTAAAAGTCACATACAGAGTTCATTCCTATAGGCAGAGTGATTTTGTGGTATTTCTCCATAGTTACATCTAGGGTGCAACATAGATATATCTTTTCATTCAATGTACAAGTTATTTACAAGATGTTGCATATATGGGACAGTTTCTTATTTGGATTTCTCTTTAGGACTCTTTTATTAAATTGTGACAAAAATTGGCCTTTGTATCACATACCATGTAAAATGTGTTTATCTTGTTGGGCAGACTGGATGGACCATACAGGTCTTTATCTGCCATCATTTACTATGTTACTACTATGTTACTATGTTAGTGTGCTCTTGTGCAGGTTTTGCCTATGCGTAAGACCATTTTTACCACAACTGATAGCGTGCAGCGATTACATAAAAATACCACATAAGCATTTACTGCCACCCATTTTGTAGGCAGTACAGGCTCATTTGTTAATCCTGCACTAACTAGTTAGCATGCGGTACTGTAACTGTGCTAACTGATTAACGCAGGAACATCCACTCTCCAATCCCTGACACTCCCCCTCCCAAAAGAAAACAGAACAATTTTTTAGCACAAGGATTAGCATACTGCAGGATGTCTGAGCGCATCCCATGGTACATCACTTTAAGCTGCATTAGGAGTGTGGTAGCGGCTAATGCAGCTTAGTAAAAGGGTCTCTTTGTGCCAAACTAACCCAGCAGAGCAAAACAAAAAGCTCAAGTGGACCTCCAGGAAATCTATCGAAGCAGTATACATTTGGCATAACAATCTCGAATTTATGAAAGCAATTAATTGGCAGCTAAATTAGCGTTAGCGTCAGATGTATTGCACAAGTTTGCTGTACTGTCTGCAGTTCAGTGTAACAGATTGGGCATGGCAAATACCTGGTGTTAATATGATTGCTGACTTTTTTTCATTCCAAGTGAAGTCTGTTCAGAATCTAGGCCTTGAAATGAATCAGCAGGGAGCATTTGTGTCCGATTATCAATGCATACCTCTTTAGCTCCCTTCATTTGGGTATGCTATAGCAGTGGATGCAGCAAAGTGTTGGGACTTTAGTTTTTTGGTGGAAGGTCACTGAGTTCTGCCACTGCCGTGTTGGTGGGTTACATCTTGTACTCTAATGAGCAGGTTAGCTAAAGTGATCATCTAAAATTCAGGGGTTTTTTTTTCCTTCTTAAGTTTTTTTGCCCTAGCTCACAACTGAAGCAATACAACACTTAGGTTCCTTATCAAGTGGTTGCTGGAGGGCTGGGCCAGAGTCTCTCTTAAGTTAACAGCAGACCAGTGTTGGCTAACCAATTCTTTCCAATATGAGAGATGTTAACAATCACAGGTACTTGCCAGGGGCATAGCCAGACCTCGCAGTGGGAGGGGGCCACAACCCAAGGTGGGGGGCACATTTTGGTCTGCTTGCCCCGCTGCCGCCACCCCCTACCCCCCACCTCCTCACCGCCACCTCCTGCTGCTCTGCCCTGCCCAGTGCAGGGTGTTCCAGTGCCCTTTATGGAAAAGAGCGAAGCACGGGATCTGCACCCAACTTTGGGTGAGAGGAGTTACACCAACTGAAACCAGGTGTAAATCCTAGTGCGCAAGTTGTACATATAAGTACATAAGTGTTGCCTTACTGGGACAGACTGAAGGTCCATCAAGCCCAGTATCCTGTTTCCAACACTGGCCAATCCAGGTCACAAGTACTTGGCAAGATCCCAAAACAGTACAATATATTTTATGCTGCTTATCCTAGAAATAAGAAGTGGATTTTCCCAAGTCCATTTTAATAATGGTTTATGGACTTTTCTTTCAGGAAGCTATCCAGACCTTTTTTAAACCCCACTAAGCTAACTTCTTTTACCACATTCTCTGGCAATGAATTCCAGAGTTTAATTACACATTGAGTGAGCAAATACTTTCTCCGATTCATTTTAAATTTACTACTTTGTAGCTTCATTGCGTGCCCCTTAGTCCTAGTATTTTTGGAAAGAGTAATCAAGCAATTCACATCTTCTCATTCCACTCCACTCATTATTTTATATACCTCTATCATATCTCCTTTCAGACGTCTTTTCTTCAAGCTGAAGAGCCCTAGCCTTTTCACCCTTTCCTCATAAGGAAGTCATTCCATCCCCTTTATCATTTTCGTTGTCCTTCTCTGTACCTTTTCTAATTCCACTATATCTTTTTTGAAATGCAGTGACCAGAACTGCACACAGTATTCAAGGTGCGGTCGCACCATGTAGTGATACAAAGGCATTATAGCATCCTTATTTTTAATTTCCATTCCTTTCCTAATAATACTTAACATTCTGTTTGCTTTCTTTGCTGCCGCAGCACACTAAACAGAGGGGTTCAAAGTATCGTCAACGATGACTCCTAGATCCTTTTCCTGGTCGGTGACTCCTAACGCAGAACCTTGCACAGATCTGCACTATTCTATAACACTGTGCACTTGGATTCCAGGGCTCTGTCCTTTCCTGGTTCTCTTCCTACCTCTCCCTCCGCACCTTTAGTGTTCACTCTGGTGAATCCTCTTCTACTTCTATCCCTCTGCCTGTCGGTGTACCTCAGGGTTCTGTTCTTGGTCCCCTCCTCTTTTCTATCTACACTTCTTCCCTTGGTTCATTAATCTCATCCCATGGCTTTTCCTACCATCTCTATGCTGATGACTCCCAAATCTACCTTTCTACCCCTGATATCTCACCTTGCATCCAAACCAAAGTTTCAGCGTGCTTGTCTGACATTGCTGCCTGGATGTCTCAACGCCACCTGAAATTAAATATGACCAAAACCGAGCTTCTCATTTTCCCCCCCAAACCCACCTCCCCGCTCCCCCCGTTTTCTATTTCTGTTGATGGCTCTCTCATTCTCCCTGTCTCCTCAGCTCGAAACCTTGGGGTCATCTTTGACTCTTCTCTCTCCTTCTCTGCTCATATCCAGCAGACCGCCAAGACCTGTCGTTTCTTTCTTTACAACATCCGTAAAATCCGCCCCTTTCTTTCCGAGCACTCTACCAAAACCCTCATCCACACCCTTGTCACCTCTCGTTTAGACTACTGCAATCTGCTTCTTGCTGGCCTCCCACTTAGTCACCTCTCCCCTCTCCAATCGGTTCAAAACTCTGCTGCCCGTCTCATCTTCCGCCAGGGTCGCTTTACTCATACTACCCCTCTCCTCAAGACCCTTCACTGGCTCCCTATCCGTTTTCGCATCCTGTTCAAACTTCTTCTACTAACCTATAAATGTATTCACTCTGCTGCTCCCCAGTATCTCTCCACACTCGTCCTTCCCTACACCCCTTCCCGTGCACTCCGCTCCATGGATAAATCCTTCTTATCTGTTCCCTTCTCCACTACTGCCAACTCCAGACTTCGCGCCTTTTGTCTCGCTGCACCCTACGCCTGGAATAAACTTCCTGAGCCCCTACATCTTGCCCCATCCTTGGCCACCTTTAAATCTAGACTGAAAGCCCACCTCTTTAACATTGCTTTTGACTCGTAACCACTTGTAACCACTCGCCTCCACCAACTCTCCTCTCTTCCTTCCCGTTCACATTAATTGATTTGATTTGCCTACTTTATTTATTTTTTTGTCTATTAGATTGTAAGCTCTTTGAGCAGGGACTGTCTTTCTTCTATGTTTGTGCAGCGCTGCGTATGCCTTGTAGCGCTATAGAAATGCTAAATAGTAGTAGTAGTAGTAACGCCCCTCTCATGCCTATGCCCCTCCCATAACCATGCCACCTTTGCAGATCCGCATGGAAAACCTTACCCCCCAAATTCTATAAATGGCACCTTAAGATGTGTGCAATAACTTAATTGATTAACAAGCCAATCGGCACTGATAATTGGTATTTAACAACCAATTGGCGACACTAATTGGCTATAATTAGAATTTACACACACAACTTTCTAGGCATATCCTATAACATGGTGCGTGTAAATTCTAATGTGCGCAGCTGAAAAGGGGACATGGAATGGGCGGGTCATGGTCATTTCAAAAAACTAAAAGCATAATTATCAAATACATCCGATCTGCACCTAAGTTAGGCGCAGGTAATTAGGCCTGGTTTTAGGTGGCCTAAATGGATAAGCCTAAATTTTAGTCGCATGAACAGCCACTTTGCATGTTTTATAAACTACGCCTAACTTTAGGCATAGTTTATAGAATCGCAGTAAGTGCGTGGCTTTTTGGCACCAATTTTTAAGGTGCTATTTATAGAATTTGGTCCTTAGGTACTTTCTCTATTCTTCTAAGGTAGGGGGGGGGTTGGTATCTGGAGTAATAGACAGTGGCGTACCAAGGGGGGTGGTGGGGGCGGTCCGCCCTGGGTGCACGCCGCTGGGGGGTGCCGTGGCGCGCGTCTGTGGGCTCCGAGTTCGCTACGCTAACTTCGCTGGTTCGCTGCAGCTCCCTCCCTCTGCCCCAGAACAGGTTACTTCCTGTTCCGGGGCAGAGGGAGCTGCAGCAAACCAGCGAAGTTAGCGTAGCGAACTCAGAGCCCACAGACGCGTGCTGCGGAACCCCCCCCCCCCCCCCAGCGGCGTGCTCCCGGAGGGGTGTCATTTCGCCGGGGGGGGGGGGAGGTGTCATTTCATAGGGGGGGGCGCTGCACCCGGGGGGGGGGAGCGCATCGGCGATCCGCCCCGGGTGTCATCGAGGGTAGGAACGCCACTGGTAATAGAGGATTACAAGGAGCTGCAGTTGGAACCAAACCAGTTCCCCAAGATTGTACCTTTATGTGCCAACCATTAGGCTGTTCCTCATCTCTATCTATCTATATATATTTGTTATTTCCTATCTGTAGAACCTGAAATAAAGCTTAGTTGTTTTTTGATCATGCTTTTTTTTCTATTTAGGATTCTTAATAGTTATATGTTTGTCTTGTACGTATAGTTGTCTATTTCTAGTTTTAAATTTATACTTTGTAACTGTGTAAATCAGGGCTCGACAAAGTTTCTTAGGATCTAGGAACCAGACTTGTGCATAAATGAATAAAAATTCTAGTCATTACATGTATAAATTGCAGATTTATAACGTACTCAAGACAATGCACAGTAAGTTGTTTAACACAGCAGCAGGGAAGAAGCAGATAGGAGGCAACTAATCTCCCCTTTGACCACCCACCTCCAGCCTTCCATCTGTCAATGGAGAGAGGCTTTAAGCTGAGGTTAGTGGGACAATGGAAGAGCAGTCAAACCTGCAGCTACCAAGGATGAGAGGGACGATGAACCCAGCAACCTACTCTCAAAAGCTGCAGCCTTAGCCTCTCTCCACTGTCCACCTGCCCCCAGCAGCTGCAGTTTTAACTCCTCCCCACTGCTAGTCACATCCACTCCCAGCAAACACAGCCACTCTTCATCACCTACCTAGCCACCTCTGCAGCAGCCTTGGTTCACATTCAGTAACCTCTGAATCTCTCCTCTACCCCCCCCCCCCCCAAAAAAAAAAACAAAACAGTAGTTTCTCTCAATACCTACTCACCCCTCCCCCCCCCAAAAAAAAATAGATTCCTAAAAATTGAAAATGTAACCTACCAACAAGGCTGCTGGAGAATTGCTTCCTCAGCAACTGTGCTCCTTAATCGGCATTACATCGGCCACTCTCTGATTGACAGGTTACAGATCACTAACGGCAGATCTGCAATTTCATATTTGAGTTCTTTCAGTATCCTTGGAGTATACCATCTGGTTCAGGTGATTTACTACTCTTTAATTTGTAGATTTGGCTTAATACATATTCCAAGTTCACCCAGATTTCTCTCAGTTCCTCTGCATCATCACCCTTGGAAGCCATCTCTGGTACAGGTAGATCTCTTACATCTTCATCTGTAAAGACTAAGGCAAATAATTCATTCAGCATCTTTGCTATGTCCTTGTCCTCCCTAAGGATCCCTTTTATGCCTTGATGATCTAAAGGTCCCAAGGATTCCCTTGCAGGTTTTTTGCTTCTGATATACCTGAAAATTTTATTACTGTCAGTTCATCATCAGAAACTCCCTCTTCTTCCCTCAACCCCAACTGAGTCCAGCACAGTTCCTCTTTTTCCCTCAGCACCTCCCCTGAGTCTAGAGCCAGTTTCTCTTTTCCCCTTAGACTACCCCCATGTAAGTCAAACACATTGGGGCTTTTCTCTCTTTCCTTTAGTGCCCCTCCTGAGTCCAGTACCTCCTCCAAAACTCCACCCTCCCTGTCCAGTGACTCGTTCATTCAAACCCCTCCCTGAGTCTAACACTGCTTTCTGTTCTCCCTCTCCCTTTACCCCCTCCTCCACCCCAGACCATCAAACCTGCTTCATTTAGTGGCCCTCTGTCGTGTCTGCCCCAATGCAACTTCCTGTTTATGCAAGGGTGGGACACGCAGAGGGAAGGATCTGGCGCTGGCTTAGGCAGCATGTTATTGTTGCAGGGGCCGCTAAACAAAGCAGGTTTGATAGTCCAGGAGGATGTGGAAGAGAGAGAACAGAAAGTGGTATTGGACTTGGGGAGGTGTGCTGGTTCCATGGTGGGGGGGGGGGAGGGAGAGAAAGTTATACCACAAAATTTAAAAAGTACCTGCTGCTGTGTGCCAGCCCTGCCAGCTGAGAACTGCTGGTTCGGCATAGGCATCATTTTCTTTTAAATTCATTTGGGGGAGCAACTCATCTGACGCATCGGTAAAAATCTGTAAATCCAGGTTAGAAACAGGTTGCTGTTGCCATATGCAGACACCATTGAAAGCGTCCAAAAAAGAATACCCTAGACGTGAAATTAAAACGACCCACTAAAGATTGGATTTCTTTTAAAATCAGCTTTTTTTCCCTACATGCTACCCTAATTGCCTCCTTTAAAAATTTCACTTTTGTAAGGGTAGTCTTGATTGCATGCGTACCAAATCCAACTGTATCCCAAGGAAAAGCAAAATAATAGTCGGCCCCTCTGAATATTATGAGGCACATTGCATGGAATTCACACTCCCCCCCCCCCCCCCCCCCCACACACACACACACAAAAAAAGAAAATCATCTAAGTATTGAACAATCATTTCCATTTCACTTACTTGTCCAACTACCCAATGCACACAGGTAGCAAATGCCTCAAAGAAAGCGCAAGAAATTGCACACCCCATTGGCATGCATTTGTCGAAATAATAAAAACCATCAAAATGAAATCCCAATAAATGAAAAGAATGTGGGTGTACAGGTAGAAGCTGGAAAGCAACTTCTATATCAGCTTTACCCATCATAGCCCCAGGACCCAATTGACTCAACAAAGAAGCCGCTCATCAAACGATGCATACTGGAATGAACACAACTGAGGATCTATAAAAGAATTCACAATATGACTCTCTGGATAAGATAAGTTGTGTATTAAGCGAAAACTACCCAGACCCTTCTTTGTAATAACTCCAAGCAGAGAAACAACAAAATCTTGCAAAGGAGAATCCGAAAATGGTCCAGCAATGCTGCCCAGTGTAAGCTCCTTTGTTAACTTCTCACACATAACCTCAACCGCAACAGAAAATGGCAGCATGACGAACAGTGGCTCCTGAACCAACTTCCTGACTCAAACTGCTAATGCACGCTTCACCGCCTCATCATTTCTCCACCAGTACTCAACCAAAAAGAGCATGCAGGACCCGTGACTGACCTGGCTTAAAGATAAAAATACCATTTTGCTGAATGGTATTTTAAACTACCATTCAGCAAAATTATGAAGAATTTTCAAAATTTCCTCATAGCTTACCCACCACCTTCTACCTCCCTGCTCCTTTCCTAACCTTCAAAAGCAATTAAGCCTGCCAGATTTCCAAACCCTATCACCTCCAATGCATGCTATTTTTTTAACCAATCAATAGAAATAAAACAAAATAAAACATGGAAAAGAAAATAAGATGATACCTTTTTTTATTGGACATAATACATTTCTTGATTAGCTTTCGAAGGTTGCCCTTGTTCGTCAGATTGGAAATAAGCAAATGTTGGTAGATGACAGTATATATAAGTCAAACATCAAAGCAGTATAGCCCTACACGTATATATTCTTTCCCTTCACCCATGGAATTTCAGTCCATAAGGATTACATGTTTCTGTCTGTTTCATGCAGAATTTGTATTTTGTTTGACTCAATTCCTTCTCTAACATACAGCATAACCCCCATCCAATTTGATCTAGCCTATCATTATAATATAATGTACACCCTGCATGCTCATCCTATAGGAATTTTATTAAAAAGACCATTTCATGCCTCTCTAAAAGCAACAAAATTACATTTTAGAACTTTAGATTTCTGTAACAAATACATCTATTGAGTGATCTCAGTTGTTAACACTGACATACTTCAATAAAGCAATGTAAAAAAAAATTAAACTCAACAACTATAGACCTTTTGACAACAAATATAGAGCAGCCTCTTAAGCTCCAGTCATTTATTATTTGTACTATAATAAGCTTAAACCTGAGAAAGCAAATAAGTGAATGTGCACATATTGAACCAGGGGTATGTAAAATCATAGCTTTCCGGTAAATCAGTGAGGGAGATGGCTCCAGAGGTAAGAATCTGAAATGCAAAAAAATACATTATATCCTGAACATCAAAGCAATAACAGAAACGGCAATTTTAGAATGGCCAGAAATGCGATGCAGAAAAATATTTTTAGATATGATTTCATTTGTGCAAGGTTTCTGTGTATTACTGTTCATATAATATTTATGCAGCTATTGACCCACAGCGTGGTGTGTGACAAGAAGGAACTTCTCTTTAAAGTATGTAGAGGTAGAGAAGGGATTTGATTCAATAGCTTTCTGACTGATAAAACAAACTGTGTGTAATTAGTCTATTGCAAAGGTTTAATCTTTATTTGTGCTTGTGTTTCCTTTTAGGAATGTAGTCTTTTACGTACTGGGACAGATATTAAGAAAATACACAGTTTGATTAATTACCTATCATGTCTGTTGGCATCAATATGTGAACGTCGTGCCTCCTGTGTTTAGCGAAAACAATAGACCAAGTCTTTCATAGATCTGAAACCTCATTTTATATTCTCTTGGAAATAGCCCTTTTTTTACTTTAGAGAAGGAAGAAAAAGGAGTCCTTAGTCAGGAAAGAATAGATACAAACAACAAAGAAACTAGTTCACATTTTTACCATGTATACATAATATAATCACATCTACCTACGGTATACTAGACTATCAAAGAGCTCCAGCCTCATGAGTTGCTTGCCTATCTTTTGTGGAACATCCCATTGCATTACATATATCTGATATTAAAACACCTTCTATTAGGTACCATATTACAATGAGCATCTCTCCTAGAGTGTACATCAAGGTGCTTATTCATTAGGGCCTTGGTCTTTAATCTCAGTCCTTCAGGCTTACTAACGGGTCAAGTTTTCAGGATATCCACAATGAAAATGCAGGACAGACCATTTGCATGCCCCCTGGTCCCACTGTATGCAAATCTCTCTCATGAATATTCATGAGGCATATCCTCATAACCTGACTTGGCAGGACTGACAGTGAAGAGCATAGTGGGGTCTTTTACTAAGATATGTAGGCGCCTACATGTGTACAACGCATGTCAAATTAGAACTACTGCCCGGCTACCGCATGCCCCTGCGGTAATTCTAATTTCTACGTGCGTCCAATACATGTGGCAGGAAATAATTTCTATTTTCTACCGCGTGGCGCTAACCGGGCGGTAATTGGTAGTGTATGTATGCTGATGATTATCACCCAGTTAATGCCTGACATTACGGCTAAATCAATGGGTGGCAGTAAGGTCTTAGGTCCAAAATGGATGCACACTGATTTTTATTTTGCCGCGTGTCCATTTTCAGGAAAAAAAAAGGCCTTTTTTGCAGATGTGCTGAAAATGGACCTGAACGCACCAATATACGTGTCTACACCAGCACAGGCCATTTTCAGCAAACCTTAGTAAAAGGACCCCTAAATTATGGGATCATCTACTAATGACCAGTGCAGAGCCTATAAGAATAAAACTGGCCTTGCAACAGATAGCATACGCTAACACTGCTGGCACGTGCTAACCAGTAGTAGATGGCCCCTAAGTAAAACAGTGAAGCTGAATCACAGAATATCTACTTTCCTTCCCAAGGTTATTTGACATAATGAATGTGCAGATTTAGAAAGCATTGCTTCAACTTTATCAACACATAATGTTAAGAATGGGGCTTTTTTGAAGACAGATAGTTTAGTTTAATATTGTTTATGCACATAGCACGGCAACTAGTTAATGATGCTTGCTTTTCTCTCTTTCTCTCTCTCTCTCTTTTTATTCCCCCCTTAATACTAAACTAGGTCCTGCTTGCTTTTCCCTCTCTCTTTCTCTTTTTATTTCCCCTTAATACTAAACTAGATCCTGCAGTGCCTGCTAGATTCTATCTGTTAATGCTGTGCTACAGAGTTTTTAAAACTAAGTGGAAAAGACTATGGAGATTAGTTGATAAAATGTACTTTTTATATTTTTAGTTTGCCTAACACTAACCTACAATTCCTCCTTTAAACCCCAATCTTTAAGTTCCCAAAGCACAAAGCAAAATAGTGTTCACTTACCAGAGAAATGTCCTCTCTCCCTCCCTCTCTCTCTCTCTCTCTCTCTCTCTCTCGGAACTTCTCATGAATATTCATTGTAGGTATCCTGAAAACCTGACTGGCTGGGGTGCCTCCAGGATCAGGATTGGGAACCACTGCTCTAATAGAAGGTGCCTGAATTGAGGCAACTGGCAGGTCAGCAATCAACATGGCTTGATATTTAGGTTCAGTTTAAGCCTGCTGCCATCAAGCCATTGAGCAATTTTATCAAGACATAAATTTAAAGGTACAAGATTCAGAGCCTTAGGATCTGTCAGTTGCATATCATCCGGAAACACCACATGTTTGAATGAGAGTAGCAAGAGGGCCTTGTAAAGATGTTAAAGAGAAATGGGGCCAGAAGTGAGTTCTGGAACCCCACAATCAAGGGCAATTGGGAGGAGAAAAATCATCTCCAAAAGCCACATGTTAAGATCTTTTAGAAAGGAAGGAAGCAAACCAGTTCAGATAGATAAATGTTATAAAAATCACAACTCTCCTTTCACCTCAGCCACAAAGTCAAAAATGAGAGTCCCATAAATCCCTAGTTGAGTGGAACGTTCAGAAGTCTGACCATCTTTCATTGGTTTGTCTTTGCCACATTTTAAGTGTAGTTTTGTTCAGAGAGAGGCTCTTTCAGAGCGGCGCTTATGAGCAGAGGCAACCTGCACAGAGAGCCATAATGACAGTTGGCTGAGGGCCACAACCCGTGGACCGTAGATGCCTTGCAGAATAAAGATGATTATTCAGAGTATAGTCTGTGTCAAGTGGCAGATTGGAAGGAGGGAAACATTGATAAACACAAGCATGTCAGAAACACAGAGGTAGCTCGCTGCTGACATTTCCAGTGAACACTCACTCCCCAAAAGCCATGTAGTAGGATGATCCAGCACTAATTTCAAAAAGTCACGATCTAAGTCCTAAGTTTGTTTTCTCTGTCACATAGATCAATAGAGGGGAAAGAAATCAAAATCTGCTAATTGTGATACTGGAATGTTATTTTGACATGCATTGTAATGACATATAGGGCTGAACCATCATTTTAATGCCAGCTGCATCTTTGGAGCAAACTGAATTAATATTCTTTCTCAACACTCCCTCTGCAATATTTGATATTTTATACCCATAAAGAACTGGAAATTACTCATGCAATTAAACACCAGATAGTCATTTAACATCCTAAAACATGCCAAAATGTGTTTTTAGAACCGAGCACGTGCCTTCCCCTCCCTCACCCCCAAATTCAGGGGACACAGGCCCCCTGTGCAGTGATATAGACGGAGCATCTGCCTTGTGATAAAATTAAGTCTGGTGACAGGAATAAATTACTGTAGCAGAAGACGTGAACCATTTTCCAGGCATATTTTCTCTTTTCCTTCTGACATGCGGGTCTTATTGGATTGCCTAATGCTAAGACAACTAAGTATATCCATGATATGATGATAAATCAGGAGGACTGCCTGATCTGAAATTTAACAGCTCCTTAGTTTTCACAATGCTGAGATAAAGATTAAAAAGCAGCCCCTGGTGCCTGCAAGTAACTACAGTACTAAATTGGGAATCTCCATTTTTGATACTGTAAATGTTCTATTACTGTATCATATCATCAAACAATGCCAGCAACCAGCAGTAGATAAAATAGATTTTGGACTAAGATAAATTAGGGAAGTGCTTATATTTTTTTTCTTGCCACAAGCATTCACAGTTTTTATATAAAAAGCACCATGTACTGGTTACCTATGACATTATTAGGGTAATTTCATAACAGGTCAGTGGTCTCAGTCGAGCAGTGTATGGGGACAGATATAAGGCTATCAATATGTATACTTTGGAAGAAAGGCGGGAGAGAGGGGATATGATAGCGATGTTTAAATACCTCTGTGGCATTAATGCAGAGGAGATGAGCCTTTTTCAAATGAAGGAAAACTTTGGAATGAGAGGGCATAGGATAAAGTTAAGAGGTTATAGGCTCGGGAGTAATCTGAGGAAATACTTATTCACAGAAAGGGTGGTGGATGTGTGGAATCGCCTCCCGGTGGAGGTGGTAGAGACAAAGACTGCGTCTGAATTTTAAAAAGCGTGGGACAGGAGCGTGGGATCTCTTAGGGAAAGGAGGAGCCAGTGATTGCTGTGGATGGATAGACTCGAAGGATCATTTGGCTGTTATCTGCCGTCATGTTTTTATGTTTCTTCTATGTTTCTAGGTCACTTAGGGTGATAAGGAAAGAAGGGGGCATAGCTGTTGTCGATTTATAAAGACACATAGAGGGGCATTTTCGACCGGGAACACACATCTCTAAGGGCGTCCATCTCCAAGGACGGCGCTGCAGAGGGGTGGGGCCAACCATATTTTTGAACGAGATGGGCGTCTGTCTTTCGTTTCAATAATACGGTTGGGGGCGCACAAATCTCAACATTTAGGTCAACATTAGAGATGGTCAACCTAAATGCTGAAATCACCGGATTTAGAGATAGGCGCCCTTGGTTTTCGCCGATAATGGAAACCGATGGTGCCCATCTCAAAAATGAACAAATTCAAGGCATTTGGTCATGGGAGGGGCCAGGATTCGTAGTGCACTGGTCCCCCACACATGCCAGGGCACCAACAGGGCACTCTAGGGGGCACTACAGTGGACTTTGCAAATTGGTCCCAGGTGCATAGCTCCCTTACCTTGGGTGCTGAGCCCTCCCAAAACCCACTCCCCACAACTATACACCACTACCATAGCCCTAAGGGGTGAAGGGGGGCACCTTCATGTGCATACAGTGGGTTTCAGGTGGGTTTTGAAGGACTCCCATTTATCACCACAAGTGTTACAGGTGGGGGGGATGGGCCTGGGTCCGCCTGCCTGAAGTCCACTGCACCCACTAAAACTGCTGCGATGGACCTGAGTATGACATTTGAGGCTGGCATAGAGGCTGGCAAAAAAAGTTTTTAAAGCTGTTTTTTTGAGGGTGGGAGGGGGTTAGTGACCACTGGGGGAGTCAGGGGAGGTGATCCCCGATTCCCTCCGGTGGTCATCTGGTCAGTTCGGGCACTTTTTTGGGACTTGGACCTGAAAAAAAAGGGACCAAATAAAGTGGACTAAATTGTCGCCAGGGACGCCCTTCTTTTTTCCATTATCAGCCGAGGGCGCCCATCTCTTAAGCACGCCCCGGCACACCCCTGTCCCGCCTTTGCTACCCTTCTGACACGCCCCCAAGAACTTTGGCCATCTCGGCAACGGAAAGCAGTTGAGGCCGGCCAAAATCGGCTTTCGATTATGCCGATTTCGCCGGCCTTGAGAGATGGCTGGCCATCTCCCGATTTGTGTTGGAAGATGGCCGGCCTTCTCTTTCAAAAATAAGCTGGATAGGAAGCCTAGGTATCTTTATAAAACTGCCCCAGCAAAAATGCAGAAATCACAGTTGAAATGAAGCCATGGTATCTATGCTTGCGGAGCAGGGAGAAATGGTCATATCCCGTATATTTTATAACATATTTTAAATCATGACACCTCCAGTGCACCAGCACAAATACATTTACTTTCAAGTCACGTAAAAGTGTGCACAAATTTACTCATGTGATAACTTTATAAGAAGCATTTTATATGAGTATACTGTCTACAGAGACCCTACAGGTTACTTGCATAAAAATACAATAAGAACATATGTACTATTACATAACTCAGGTATAGGTATGTTCAGGGGTGGAGTTTAGGTGAAGAGCAGTGTGAGAAGGGAGAGGCTGTCCTACCCTGGTTAGGCCCCTAGAGGGCGCTGTTCCCCTAAAATGTCCAGGGAGAAGGGCTGGGTGAGTCGCTGAAGGGAGCCAGTAAGGGGAGGTATAGCTGGAGGTCGCTAGGACCGGGGAGAGTCCTGGAGGTGGAAATGGGTGCAGCAGGTTATGGGCTGGGTCCTGTTTGGCCATTAAACACTTAATACCCCACCTGAGTGGTGAGGGGAGGAGGAGAGCTTGCAGCGGAAGAAGAGAGTTGGTAGCTGAAGCAGGAGGTCCCCATGTGAAGTACTGGCTGAGCCCTTTGGACTGGTGGTGAACTGTGTGCAAAGCAAGGAAGCTGGCTGGGGTAAGAAAGCCCTAGAGTGCCAGGTATAAGAACTGTGTGTTACAAGGACGGACTGGGTGTCCAGGTTACAAGGAAGGACTGGGGTGTTCATGTTACAAGGAAGGACTGAGTGTCCAGGTGCTTAAGCTGGAAGATTGAACTGACTAGGAAGAAATGTTTAAGCTGGAAGGACTGTTTAAGCTTGTAAAAGTGTTTTAAGCTGGAAGAAGTGTGCCCCAGGAAGGGGGAATAAAAGATTTGTAAGAGAATATCCTGTTGGTGAGACCTGACTGTGTTTGCCTTTGAGAAGCAGGTCACCCTGAGCAGAAAGGGGTAGTAGAATAATTTGCATAAAATCTGCATACTGAGAACCAGCTCACCCTGAGTGAAAGAGGGATGTGGGATCCTGAGGTGGGAGCTTCATCTTCACAGTAGCTTCATCTTCACAGCAGGTATAGTTATGATTTACACATGTGCTTGGGAAAATATGGGCGGGTGTGCAAACTTTCCATACTAAGATTTACATCTGTTTCTGAGCAGGCATAAATGTCCACAGCTTTTCTTTTCAGCTGCAATTTCTGCATGTTTGGGGAGGCAATTTTATAAAGATTCACGGGTGCTTATGTATCTTCATAAAATAAGTTAGAAATAGGTAGCAATATGGTCTTCACTTATAGGTAACCTGTTATAAAATTAAATTCTACAGGGGTAATTCTATAAAGTAGGCACTAAGGGGCCGATATTCAGCAAATGGAAGGCAGGCCGACTGAGCCCCACAGTCAGTGTTGAGCCCAGGTATTCAATGCCAGGGCATTTCCAGTGACTGGCATTGAATATCTGTGTTTCTCTGGCCGCTATAAACTTAACCAGCTAAGTTAATATTTAGTGCTGGTTAAGTTTATAACGGCCAAAGATAGGCCTGCTATTTCAGCGACCCAATTTGGCCCCTTGACTTAACATAGTAACATACCATAGTAGATGACGGCAGAAAAAGACCTGCACGGTCCATCCAGTCTGCCTAACAAGATAAACTCATATGTGCTACTTTCTGTGTATACCCTACTTTGATTGGTACCTGTCCTCTTCATGGCACAGACCGTATAAGTCTGCCCAGCACTATCCCCACCTCCCAAACACCAGCCCCGCCTCCCACCACCGGCTCTGGCACAGACCGTATAAATCTGCCCAGCACTATCCCCGCCTCCAAACCACCAGTCCCGCCTCCCACCACCAACTCTGGCACAGACCGTATAAGTCTGCTCAGCACTATCCCCGCCTCCCAACCACCAACCCTGCCTCCCACCACCGGCTCTGCCACCCAATCTCGGCTAAGCTCCTGAGGATCCATTCCTTCTGAACAGGATTCCTTTATGTTTATCCCATGTATGTTTGAATTCCGTTACCGTTTTCATTTCCACCACCTCCCGCGGGAGGGCATTCCAACCATCCACTACTCTCTCCGTGAAAAAATACGTCCTGACATTTTTCTTGAGTCTGCCCCCCTTCAATCTCATTTCATGTCCTCTCGTTCTACCACCTTCGCATCTCCGGAAAAGGTTCGTTTGTGGATTAATACCTTTCAAATATTTGAACGTCTGTATCATATCACCCCTGTTTCTCCTTTCCTCCAGAATATACATGTTTAGGTCCGCAAGTCTCTCCTCATACGTCTTGTAACGCAAACCTTTGCACCGCTTCAATTTTTTTTACATCCTTAGCAAGATACGGCCTCCAAAACTGAACACAGTACTCCAGGTGGGGCTTCACCAACGACTTATACAGGGGCATCAACACCCCCTTTCTTCTGCTGGTCACACCTCTCTCTATACAGCCTAACAACCTTCTAGCTACGGCCACCACCCAGTCACACTGTTTCGTCGCCTTCAAATCATCAGATACTATCACCCCAAGATCCCTCTCCCCGTCCATACCTATCAGTCTCTCACCACCTAACACATACGTCTCCTGTGGATTGCTATTCCCTAAGTGCATCACTTTGCATTTCTTCACATTGAATTTTAATTGCCAAACCTTAGACCATTCTTCTAGCTTCCTCAGATCCTTTTTCAGGTTTTCCACTCCCTCCCGGGTATCCACTCTGTTACAGATCTTTGTATCATCCGCAAATAGGCAAACTTTACCTTCTAACCCTTCGGCAATGTCGCTCATTTGGCTGTTGAAGCACTGAATATTCACAGATAGTCGGTTATATTATGTGATATAACTGATTAGTTGCTATCCCCGGGATTCTATATATCGTGCCTTAACTTCTGAGTGGAAATTGAAGTGTATTTTATAACAATGCACATAACTTAATTGATTAACTTGCTAATCAGCACTGTTAATTGGAAGTTAAGCAATTAACACTAACTAAGATTTACATGCACAACTCGCTAAGCATATTCTGTAATATGGTGTGCTTAAATTCTAAATTGCATAGTTGAAAAGGGGGTGTGGCCATGGGCGTTTCTAAAATCTATGTGTTTTCTTATAGAATATACCCGCTTTGCACCTAATTTATGCACAAGTAAAACATGGCATAAATGGCTGTGACTAAATTTGGTGGCGTGGAGAGGGACTCGGCATAATTCTAAATACTGCAAGGAAATTTAAGCATATTCTATCAAATTTAAGCATACTGTAGAGAATGCACCTAGGCAATTTTTTTTTTTCTGCATGGAATTTTCAGGTGCCTTATATAGAATCTAGATAACCGGCTATCTCCTGCAAAATATTCATGGATAACTGGTTAGGTGCCATTTAATCAGCCAGGTGCCATTCCTGGCCAGTTAAATAGTGCTGAATATCGGCCGATAAGATATTCATGCCATGTAAATATTTATAATACTAGCCCATACACACACATGTGTGCATATGTATGCACATGTATGCATATATGCAAATATTCTGATTAAACACTATTTTGTAACCACACACAGATCTGTCATAGCACATAGCTTACATGTGGGCACACCCCGAGACAGCATCCCTCGGATTCTATAGATGGCGCCCAAACTTGCGCATGATCCTGAAAGCTACACAAAAATAAATTAGTTAATGAGCCGTTAACCATCAATAATTGGCTGTTATCAATTATTGATGTTAACTGACTCTCATTTGGATTTGCATGTGCTTCAGGCTGAACGTGGCTATGGGAGGTGCATGAGAGGTCAGGGGTGTTCCAAAGAATTACACACAGCATTCTAGAATTTGGGGGCAGTGTGCCCAAGTTGCATGCCAGAATTTACACCAGGTTTCAGTTGGTGTAAGTCCTCACACCCAAAGTTGAGCATAGGAATGCACACTATTCCCCAGATTTTCTATCGCGTGCCTACAGATCCATGCCAAAATCCAAGCATATTCTGTAATAATGCGCATAACTTAATCGGTTTAACAATCCGATCAGTGTTGATAACAACACTTAGCATGCAATACTGAGCACTAATTGGCAATAATTGGAATTTATGCACACAGCTCTATAATGCAGTGCGCCTAACTTCTAACTTGTGCAACCAAAAATGGGTGTGGTTATGGGCGGAGATATGGGCATTTTATGGGTGTTCCAAAATTTATGCGTATACTTATACTACTTACTACTACTACTACTACTTATCATTTCTATAGCGCTACTAGACGTACACAGTGTGCCTAAATCTACGTGCTGGGATTTACGCTATGTTTTTGTTGGTGTAAATGGACATGTGTAGTTTTAGGTGTTGGGATATCAACTAAGTGTATTCTATGTAACGCACCTAAATCTAGGCGCAACTTATAGAACACACTTAGACGAAAATGTTTTCCATGCAGATTTTTTAGGCACCATATATAGAATCCCCCATGCACTCTTTTATAAAAAGAGAGCTCACCCCAAAAGAGCCCTTTATAAAATAGCACTTAATTTTTCCCAGTACCTAATTTTCAGCACCATTTACTGAATCTGGTCCTGTATGAGTTGAGTGTGGGTGGTGATATGTATCACCAGAACTTAGACTCACAGGGCCTGATATTCAAACCACGGGAGGGAGCCCAACTAACTCCTGTGGTTGGCGGTCAGCTCGGATATTCAACACCGGTTCGTTTCCGGTGACGAGAATTGAATATTCAGGTATTTTTTGACAGGTTTAAATTAAACCAGCTAAGATGATATTCAGTGCTGGCTATTACGGTGGCCTAATTTGTCCGCCAAACTTAGCTGGCGATGTGCTGAATATTAGTACATTAGGTGCCGTTCCTGGTCGGTTAAATGTTTTTAAATATTGGGGAGACACATTTTCATCAGCTGGCATAAGTGCTCACACCTAAGCACATACGCGGATAGCTAATTTTCTATAAAAGAAATTCAACTCCTACATTCCTTTATAGACTAGGCTCCTACTGGGTGCTTTCAGAGCACCTAATTAAAGGCATGAAGTTATAGAATTAACCCCCACTGGGGTAATGATATAACAGTTCACTTTAGTTTTACGCACCAAGGAGGCACTTATTTGAAGCCTATTATACAAAGGAGCATACAGAACACTGGCTGAACAGGTCAAATACACACGTATAATTTAGTCGTGAGACCATCTATCAGCCTTGCGCCAAGATTGCCAAAAAGCACATGTAAATTAAACCATTCTATAACTTACATATGTAACTGTGTGCCCCACCACAGCTCTACCCTGTGCATTCCTACTTTCAAACTATGAATCATCACATTTAGATGCCAGTTTATAGGATGTCTATGCATCCTCACGAGCTAAGTTAAAAGTTTGTTTAAACTTTGTGATAAAATAAATGTTTTGGGGAGGTTTTTCAGCTTATGATGACAGTGAGTATTATTATGATTGATTGATCAGCCGGCTCTGTTGCCAAGAAGGAGTCTTCCGAGGCTTTTCCTTCCTATTTTTAATATAATTGATATAAATAGATAAAAATGTTTAAAAAACATTAATTCTGTAGTATTCAGTATGAGAGGATTATTTTTGAGTTTATAGAATAGAGCACAAGAGAAGCATTGACATGTACACCACAGTTACAGGACTGCCATCCATATGTATTTTTCTTATTACTATATGCAGAGAAGAAAGGCTTCCCATGTTTCTTTTTGTTTGTTTGGATCTATCTACTGGACTTCATGCTTACACTTGAAAATGCAGAATAAATGATGATATTTCTGGACTGACCTGATAAAAGCTACAGAATAAAATGTGAATTTCAAACTACACCACATTTGAGTTGTCAGAGCTATGCAGTTAAAAAAAAAGTAGAAAGACAGATCCATCCATCCAGGACAGACTTGGTTTCAGTCTCTACACATCAACATTAATCAATCATTATTTTAAAATAAAAAAAGCCCTTACTGCCATTATGGAGAACTTTCATAACAAGAGGCCTCAAGTGATGTATTACAGATTACGATGAAACAAAAAAGTGAGGAGAATGGATGAGGATACCAACTGTTTTATATTTATTCACTTAAAAAATTCACTTAAAAAATTTTTTTGTGCATAACAGCGACCCGACACGGCCGTGTTTCGGCACAATGGCCTGCTTCAGGGGTCTTTATAACCTTGAATGATGTAGTTTAGAATGTTTGTTCCAAGGGAAATAACAGGAAACAAATCTCTCTGGTCTCCTCTCTTCAAAAATAATATATATGAGATATATATATTTTTTTAAAAAACGAGCATCTAAATACTCCTCTCCTAAGAGTTATCGGCAAATTTGCCGATAACTCTTAGGAGAGGAGTATTTAGATGCTCGTTTTTAAAAAAAATATATATATCTCATATATATTATTTTTGAAGAGAGGAGACCAGAGAGATTTGTTTCCTGTTATTTCCCTTGGAACAAACATTCTAAACTACATCATTCAAGGTTATAAAGACCCCTGAAGCAGGCCATTGTGCCGAAACACGGCCGTGTCGGGTCGCTGTTATGCACAAAAAAATTTTTTAAGTGAATTTTTTAAGTGAATAAATATAAAACAGTTGGTATCCTCATCCATTCTCCTCACTTTTTTGTTTCATCTTCACGGTGTCGTGAGGATTTTTTACCTCCTTTTTTGCCTTCGCTTCGTATTACAGATTACGCCATGATTTCTCAAGGTAGAATATAGTTCTCGCTCACAGATGAGCAGAGCTGAGTCCACTCAATAAAGACATAGCAACAGTCTGGAAACCGACTAACCTGGCTGTGCTCAGAGAATGAACACAATTGAATACATACAGTACTTGTAATTTTGCTTTAGAAATGTTTGCCTTCAGATCTAAGTTACATTCCTTACATAATTCTTAAACTATTTTGTCTGTTTTGAACTATGGAAGAGGTAGCATGCCCTTTCCCCTGACACACACACAAACACATACACACACACACACACACACACACACACACACTGCAGTTTATTTATTTAATTATTTGTTACATTTGTATCCCACATTTTCCCACCTATTTGCAGGCTCAATGTGGCTTACATAGTACCGTAGGCATGCACCAAACTGGTAAAGAACAAATACAAAGTGGTATTATGGTAGAATAAGATACATGTGTACAGACACATTTGGGAATCGTAGAGAGGAGGGGTTGTGTTATGTCCATTATTAGCATTAGATAATTGTGTAGCAGGGTTCAGACTTTTAGGTTATGTCAGTAAGGTATGTTTTTTTGAATAGGTAGGTTTTTAGTGATTTCCTGAAGTTTAGATGGTTGTATATTGTTTTCACAGCTTTTGGTAGTGCATTCCACAGTTGTGTGCTTATGTAGGAAAAGCTGGTTGCAAGCATAGGTTGATTTGTATTTGAGTTGTGACAAAAAGTACTAATCTACATCAAACTCTGTCTTCAGCACTAGAAGCACTGCTACAGCTGGACGTTCATCATGAGCTAGAGAGTGGCCAAAAAGCAAAGGTTTTGTCATCTAACAGGAGGAGACATCATCAATCTATTAGTCTAACAGTCAAAGGTGTGATGTGTGATGTTACAGTTATGCTACAGAGCTTCAAGTTGCCGGGCACAACCAGTACTGTATCCTAATGACCATATTATTCAGCACAGGTTGCCACACTTTTTTCATTCCCCCCCCCAACCCCCCACACACACACACAAATCAGCTGACAGCAGCGAGATAGCTAGTCCTGCACCAGCAATGTCAGGAAATGCAAGTCGGTGAAAGCGGACTCAGGCATTCTGAAACATCTCTCCAAACCATAATGAAGCAAGATGTCTGGAGATATTAGTTTTCATGCTTTCAGTTCCTGTCTCGCAGTAAGCCGAGAGGCTACACATGCATTGAGACGGTGTCATGTGGCTCGCAGCATTTCAGTATTATTTCTAATGCATGGCCTATATTGATCTGTAACCGTCTGCTGTGGAACAAGGAACAAGCTTAACAACAGGCCAACACGTAAGAAAGTGACGCTGTTATCGCCGGTGTCAGTTATGGTTAACAAAAAAAAAATAAATAAAAGGGCAGTGTTTCACAATCAAGACCGTCTTCGGAACTTTGTTTCTCATACCAAATACTGAATTGGCAGGTTCTCTGCAGAAGCAGTAAAAAAGACAAAAGCTAGTTCCGGTCTCAAAGGACACACTGTGCTTCATTATGTGGGACAGCCTCACCTTTGAGATCCAAAGTTCTCCACATCTACACAGACCTCCTATTGTTCTGCTTCCTGTTGCTGTAATTTACCTTCAGCCACGGTGCTGAATAGGGTTATAGAAATCTCACATACGTTAAAGAATTTAATTCCCCTGCATTGGAAATTCTTTGTTCTATTTATTTAATTGCCTGCATTGCAGTTCTGCACCATTCCTACATGTAAAAAAAGGCAAAAAAAAAAAAAAAAAGCTTTCCACTACAATAAAGCAGAACATACTGCTTAGTTTACCCCCTGCAAACTCAGCATACAGTAAGTGAAGGGGACAACATAGTACAGAGAACTTGTCCCTGGGGATTTTGTACCGGGTCCCAAAAGGAAAGTTCACTCTGCTTTGCCTTTGAAAACTGCCCACGGAAAAAAAAAGAGATTTGTACCAGCTTTCCCCGCAGATCGGTTTGATAATGCTCGACTATACCTGTTGTAGCCTCCCCTGTCCTAACCCTCACCCCAGAAATATTTTTCTGACACCGCAGGTAAAAATAGGCCTGTTCTGGAACAATCTGCCTACTTTTTTTAGCACACTGGAGGGGGGAGGGGGCAATGTTCAGACATTTTAATTACCCAGGCAAATAAAAGGCAATTCTATAAGTGGATGCTTTTAAATTTAGACACCAACCACCCTCATACATCACAGAATTCTAGCACTATTGGCACTAATAATTGAAAGTTAGTCTGAAAATGCTAGGTGCTAATCTGTAACTTAATACACAACTGCCAGAGAGGCTTGTCATAGGCATGTTGTCAAGTGATGCGTGCGACAATTAGAAAACTATCAATTGTATGTATTGAATGGCACATATAGAGGGGCATGATTGAACGTCGCCAGCCAAATAGATCGCCGGTGATCTATGTTGGTGGCGGCGCTACAACTGGCCGGAACCGTATTATCGAAAAAAAATGGCCGGCCATCTTTTTGTTCGATAATACGGTTTAACCCGGCTAAATGCCTTGGATGTCGCTGGGTTTGAGATGGCCGGTTTTGTTTTTCAGCGATAATGGAAAAAAATGCCGGCCATCTCCAACCCGGCGACATCCAAGGCATTTGGTCGTGGGAGGAGCCAGCATTTGTAGTGCACTGGTCCCCCTCACATGCCAGGACACCAACTGGGCACCCTAGGGGTCAGTGCGGTGGACTTCAGAAAAACCTCCCACATGCATAGCTCCCTTACTTTGGGTGCTGAGCCCCCAACCCCCCTCCCAAACCCACTACCCACAAATGTACAACACTATCGTAGCTCTTAGGGGTGAAGGGGGCAACTACATGTGGGTACAGTGGGTTTTGGAGGGCTACCATTACCAGCACAAGTGTTACAGGTAGGGGGGGATGGGCCTGGGTCCCCCTGCCTTAAGTGCACTGCGGTACCCACTAAAAGTGCTCCAGGGACCTGCATACACGCAGGCCTCTAGGACTTGTTGCTGCTATATAACCTTGGCACACCTGTTGACACCTAAAGACTAATCTCTTTGAAAAAGTCCTTTATTTGAATAAGCACATTTACTCACAGTTAACTGCAGATCAGAGGTTGTGCCCCACTGGCAAAGAGTCTCCCTGGTACTGAGATTAGCAGTAGGTCAGAGCTGGTAGAATGCTGTACAGTGCCCTCTTTCAGCCACATTCAAGGTAAGAACTAAGTTCTCTAACATGGGTAACACATGAAAGGGATCTAAAACTGCCTTACAAAAATGGCCACTACCTCATGGACTACCAGAAACACAACAGGGCACACTCTGACCCAGTTAGCAGGGGGAAAAGCACCATGGGAGTAGAGCCCACTACCCTACACTCACCACAATGCATTGCTGATGTGACTCTGCAGTGCACCTAACAGAAAAGGTGTCACACTCACCCGAGAGTCAAATCACAACCAGGGAAAGGCTGTCAGAGGATAGAACACATTCTGCTGTCATGGAGGTGGGTAAGGCATTTGAGGCTGGAATACAGGCTGGCAAAAAAGGTTTTTAGTTTTATTGTTTTAGTATGGGAGGGGGTTGGTGACCACTGGAGGAGTATGGGGAGGTCATCCCCCATTCCCTCCAGTGGTCATCTGGTGAGTTGGGGCACCTTTTTGAGGCTTGGTTGTGAAAATAAAAGGACCAAGTAAATCCGGCGAAATACTGCTTAACAACGTTTTTTTGTCCATTATCGGCGAAAGCTGGCTATCTGGTAGCCACGCCCATACCCGCCCATGTCCCGCCTTCGCTTCGCCGCTGACACGCCCCTTTGAACTTTCGCCGGTGAGGCGACGGGAAAGCGGAGATGCTGTCAAAAAAAGCAGCTTTTGATTATACCGATTTCGCTGCTTTTCCGAGATCACCGGCCATCTCCCGATTTGTGTCATGAAATGGCCGGCGATCACTTTTGATTATGAGCTAGATAGGCACAATAAGCTACACTGTTTATTGACATAAGTTGGCAGCTTAGGTATGCCCAGCAGTTGTTATAGAATTGGCACTAAACACAGGTATATGGCTTTTGAAAATGACCTTTCCCGTGTCAGCATGATGCAATGGCTGAGACTTTCTCCGTCATGGTAGCCTGGGCCAATCCAGGAAGAAAAGACAGACCTCAGGAATCAAACGAAGATCTCCAGCATATTTCCATGCAACAGTGATGCTGAGTCCACTCGACCAGACTTATGCTGCTATTTTGATATGATAACCCTTTCTCTTCCCTGGAATAGGAATGAGCTCACAACCTGCAGGACAAACTGGATCCAATCAGTGAATCTGCGTAAACTGGTATCAACAGCTGTTGCTTTTGGTTTTTAAGTCTTTGGAGTCCTTTTACTAAGCTGCACTAAGGAGGTGTTAGTGTTTTTAGTGTATGCTAAACATTAGCACACACTAAACGCTAAAGACACCCACGGGTGTTTTTAGTATTTAGCATGTGCTAATTTTAGCGTGTGCTAAAAATGCTAGCACACCTTAGTAATCAGGGCCCTTAGCTACTTGTGCTTAGTGTAGCAAAAAAATGCCCTACCGTGGGGTGTGCTGAGGCAAGCCTGAGGTAATTAAGGGATGCGCACATACTGCCCATGTGCTAAAAAATACAATTTATACCCACATGCTAAAAAATGCAATTTATTTTTTAGCACTGGGGTGGGTCTGGGAGTGGAGAGTGGACGTGCACTAACCAGTTAGCACATGGTTAGTGCGTAAGCCCTTATCACCTACAAAATAGGTGGCAGTAGGGGCTCATGTTCTAATCGGATAATTAGCCCATGGCTGTTAATAAAGAAAATAGAAAAATTGCCATTTTACCCATGCAGAAGAAATGGCCTTAGTGTACAGGAATGACCCAAATAAGGTCATGCGAAGGCCACTTTTTACCGCAGTTTGGTAAAGGGCCTCTTCATTTGGGCCAGCACCTCAATATTTTTGGCATCTATTTAGGTTTCAGCAGCCTCCCAGAGCCTTGCGGTCAGAAAAACAGTTACTTTGTTTGTCAGATAACTTTCAGGTACATTATGCAATTACAAGGAATGCTACGTTTTCAGTAGCCCAATGTTACACAATAGTTTGCCTAACTGGTTGAGGAATATTACAGAGCTGAAGAAACAGTTGAATGTGTATTTCTTTATTCGAGTATTTCTGTCATGAAATGGATTTTGCTGTACTATGTAACTGAACATGCATTTGAGTTTGCATTGTCAGATGACTGCAGTTTTTAAGTATGTTTTATTGTAAGCTGCCTAGGAATAGGTGGGTTAGAAATGTTTTAAATTTAAAAATAAATTATGCATGATGCCACATAAGTGGCTTCACTTTTTAAAAATGGCATAGATTTCAGAGGACTAAAATGTATATGTGTCAAAAAGATAATATTAAATATTACAGTAGGTATAATACACTTAGAAGATAAATATGTGTGAATCATGAAAATGTAACTTAATGAGGAATTCAGTGGAAATGCAACAAGTTCTGTAAAGTTTGCAGCATATTCTACACCCCTCCCCCCAGACATTAACAATCTACATAAGCCAGCTATATTCAGCAAAAATATACCACAATCCAGGAAGCCCTGCAGAATTCTGTACAATTTAGGAGAAGGGATATTAGAAAGCATTGGCAGACATCTTTAAACGCTTCCCCCCCAGATTCTATATAGTGTGACTTGAGTTGCATATGCAGTTGAGGTCATATTCTGTATTGTACACACAACTTAATTATCTTAACAAGCTAATTGGTGCCGATAATTGCCAATTAACAGGCAATTATTAACATAATTGGCTTTAATTAGAATTTACACACACAACTTGCTAAACGTATTCTATAAAGTGATGTGTGTAAATTCTAATTTGCTCTGCAAAAAAGGGGGCATAAAATGGGTGGATCGTGGGCATTACTAAAAATTATGCACGCCATTACAGAATACACTCACTCCGCGTCTAACTTAGTCGCTGGCATTTACGCTATGTTTTACTTGGTGTAAATTCCCACAACTACATTTAGATGCTAATACAAAAAAAATCCTTCAGTCTCTGGTACTCAATGATCAAATTACTATCCAAACAAACAAAATTACTATCCAAACAAAAAAATCAAAAAATCACAGCACAGGCTACATACTTTAATTCAGTTTTTTGAGTATACCTTCAGAATTCCCACTCAGTATAGCAAGTAATGGTATAACTGCCTGGTGGTTCAACACTTCATCCATCAGGTTAACTCTTTTTATATATATTGTTATGCTTGTATCCATATAATATTATTTCTCAATTCACATCTTCATAAAGTAATATCAATATGTAACCATTTAACCAATGCTGATAATGACACTATCTATAAATTTGAATACACTTATCTTGTGACTCATATGCACTCCAGCTTGCTGGGTCGCAACAAGAAAACATCCAATTGCCTTTCCCTAAAAAACGGCAAGCCAGCCAGTAGTTCTAATTTGACACATGTACGCACATAGGCACCTACATGCCTTAGTAAAAGGGCCCCATTGGTTGTTAGCGCTCAATTATTGATGGTTCAGAGCTCGTTATTCAATTAATTTGATTATATGATGTGTCTCTCACTGGGGATTAACGGGGATCAAGCCTAGAAGTCTATTTTGAAGTTGATTTTAATTTGTATGTATTTCTTTGCTATTTGTGGGGTATATTGTTCAGATGGGTGAGTTATGTGTGATCTTGTATGAGTGAATCTGTCCTACTTTTATTGAAGCTTTTTTCTAGTTTATTTATTGCTCTTGGATTGTGTGTTATGATCTTATTTTTAAGCCTAGTGGTACAGTAAATGAAATAAACTAAACTATATATAATTCACGTGCACATCTCAGGTACGTGCTCAAATATGAATGTCATATACATAATCTGGGGGGGGGGGGGTTAGTGATCACTGTAAGTTACACATATTCCTGCCACCATTTGACTCACACACTTACCAGCTCAATGGCTGGGGTAAGTGTGAATGCCTACTAGGCGTGATGATAGCCTGTTGCTCTAGTACAGTGTTTCCCAAGTCCGTTCCTGGAGTACCCCTTGCCAGTCAGGTTTTCAGGATATCCACAATGCATATGTACGAAAGACATTTGCATATAATGGAGACAGTGTATGCAAATCAAGTCCATGCATATTCATTGTGGATATCCTGAAAATCTGATTGGATAAGGGGTACTCCAGGACCGGACTTGGGAAACACTGCCTAATACTCTGTAACAGAGCTTTTAAGTGCCTAGGTTCCATTACAGAATAAGCTTCAACCATGCTCCCTCTTGGCGCCTACCAGTTACAGATTGCCCCCTTCAGGCTAATCTTGCTGGCTAAGAAGAAAATCAGCAACATTTACCAGAGCCACAATTGCCATGGACAGATTTACACATTTTTAAGCAACCAACAATTAAGAAACAAGTTTGAAGTTATGTGCCAAATCTGCTCTCAAGTAGTGAATCATGCACGGCATTCATTGTTTATACTATAATAAAACCTCTATTATTAAAAATCAGTGATTCATGTTATATACAACAACATCATTATGAATGAAAGTCATTTGATAGCTTCTGTAGAAACTGAAGAAAAATCAAAAACTATCCTGCCACTGATTGCATTCAAAATTTGGTTGCCTTTCACAACTCTAGTCCTTTTTTCTGTGCTGAATTTTAATGACTTTTTTAAGGTAGGAGGGATGTCGTCCTTGGAAAGGCAGCACACAGAAGCACAATTGAACCAATATTCAAATGGAGTTAGGTATTCACCAGCAACTGGTAAATGTTAAACATCACTATAATTTGATTTTCAGCTACTAGGGGTCATTCTATTAGAAGCAGTGTAGTTTTAGGTATTAACCCCCAAATTCAATAAAAGTTGCCAATGTGCACGTAAAGTTGGTCACGTGCAATTTAACTAAATAATGAGACAATTCATATCAATAATTGACTTTTTAACAAGCAATTATTGGCACTAATTAGATTTAATTGGCATTGGAACGTGAGTAATTTTTGTAGAAGCTTTTTCTCGTGCTTATACCATTATACACATATAAAATGCCACTATTAAAATTACCCATGTATAAGTATATGTGGTGATAAGAAACTTGAACATGGTACTCGCCACCGAGCCTTCTCTGGAGTAGCTCCCACACTCTGGAATTTACTCCCATAGGGGCTACATATAACTCGAGACTGCCTCTACTTCAGGAAGCAAGTGAAAGCCTGGCTCATCTCCCATGCCTTTCATACATAGGGTGCCTGACTACACACCCACTCTGCACTTGGACTACCTTGCTACACATACTATAACTTAGACCAGTTCCTTACATCTTGCTTAACTGTACAAAGAACTTGCCTTTGGTTTAGCCACCCATTTATTTTTTATCTCAACTGACTCTGTACCACCCATCTTGTCCCCATCTATATATCTGCATTTGGCCCCTCAGCTATATGGTAAGATGTATTGTAGAAAAGCAGTAGTGTCATAACTATGTTATTTGAATGTTGTAAGTGTGTGCTTATTAGATATTTCATTAGTATTATGTTGACATCATATTATATCTGTGTTATTTGAATTTTGGTGCTGTTAAACGTGTATATTTTTGATCCTGTTTCATGGTAGTCCTATTATTTCAATGTGCTGTTTTCAAGTTTTCCTCTTTCATTGTATTTATGTTTATACTTGTTCATTTTACTATTGTTATGCTCTTAACTAAATTCTAAGTTTGATGTTAAACTATATCTACTGTATACTGCCTTGGGTGAATCTCTTCATTAAGGCAGCTAATAAATCCCAATAAATAAACACGACTTCAGTTTAGGCATGTACGGGGACAGATTTTGGGCAGAGCAGGAGGGATGGGATTTGATAAAGCACCTTTCTGTGGTTACAATCAAAGTAGTTTGCATATTATATACAGGTACTTATTTTATACCTGGAGCAATGGAGGGTTAATTGACTTGCCCTGGGTCACTAGGACCTGCAATGGGACTGAAACCTGGCTCCCAGGCTGCTGCACTAAACATTAGGCTACTCCTCCATTCCATAAGCATTCATGCACACTATCCCCCTAATTCTAAATATGGTGCTGAAAACTGCACATGCAAATTTGGGTACGTGCAAGAATAACGAGTCAACTAGCGCTGATAATTGGACGTTAACAATCAATTATTGATGCTAATTGTCAGTGGTAGACCCTAATGCAGGCTTAGCATGTGAGTAAAAGCTTACTGCAAAACATGTTAAAGCATTTTGTGGTAATCTGCACGTCAGCATGCTCTAAAGTAGTGTTTTTTTAATACATATTTTTACAGGGGGCCTCATGGGCGGAGAATGGATGTGTAAGCGTAAACCAGCTAGCATGTTAGGATTTGTATGTGCTAACTGATTAATGTGAGAGCACTTTGTGCTTCCTAAATATGAGGCTATATGTGCTCCTGCAGGTCCTACACACTAATGGAGAAATTAGCGTGGGACCTGCAAAAATTTAAAAAACCTCTATTTTACTGCCACATTATAAAATGGGCTTAGCACGTGGGAACATCCTATGTTAAAACGTGCTCAGTCTATTTTTTTTTTTTAACTCATTTTAGTAAAAGGGTCCCTTAATGTCACAATGTACTATAACCTCCCTGAGATTACCATGGAACTACATTGGCCTGTTTCCCTACAGAAAATGAGGGTAACAGCAACAAACAAAAATAAACAGTAATTCTAAGGATAGGAAATTAAGGATGCCTGGGGGTCACTAGGGGCCCTTTTTACGAAGCTGTGGCAAAAGGGGGCCTGCGCTAGCATCTGCGTGTGTTTTTGACAAGCGCCAATGCCCCCTTTTACTGCAGTGGGTAAAAGACAGGTCTTCGTTTCTTTCAGGAAATGGCTGTGTGGCAAGTGAAGCACTTACCATGTGGTCATTTCGGGGGAGCACTTACTGCCACCCATTGAGGTGATGGTAAGGGCTCCCGCGCTAACTCGGTGGCAATCGAGCAGCTAGTGGCACTGCCCGATTCCCGCCGAGTACACACCGGCACTACAAAAGTAAAAATATTTTTGTAGCATCAGATATGTTGCGCTGGGGGTGGGAACTACCGCCGGGCTGATGTGGTACTTCCCTTTTAGTGAGCAGTAAGCCCGCATTCGGTTTACTGCCGCTTTGTAAAAGGACCCCTGGGTGCTCTGTTATCTATAAAAACATAAAAAAAGCAACATTGGTCCTTCAGGATTGAGATAATTGACGTCCTTTTTATTCTGAAAATGACCCGACATGGGACGCGTTTCGGCGTACCAATGCCTGCCTCAGGAGTCAGAAAGATCTTATTGGTATATTCATAATCAATCAGGGTGTACAGACAGCATTTTTCTGAGTATGCGGCTATTGATCACGTTAAGGGCATAACACCCTGATTCTTTAGTTAATTCCAAATTTACATGAATATACCAATAAGAACTTTCTGGCCCCTGAGGCAGGCATTTGTACGCCGAAACACGGCCCGTGTCGGGTCATTTTCAGAACGTCAATTATCTCAATCCTGAAGGCCCAGTGTTGCTTTTTTTCTGTTTCTGTTTATATTTGTATGCTGTTTTACCCTCTCTTCTGTGCTCTGTTATCTATAGCAGTTATGTGAATGAAAGATTTCAAATGTATTGGGGGGGGGGGGGGGGACATGAATACAGTGGGGAAACATACAGTCAATTTTCAGAGAGGAAACTACCTATTTTGCAATAACAGGAAAAAAAAAGATCTGCAGCAGCTATTCTTTCTTAAATCTTTCTGTTTTCAACAACAGCTTTGTTCCACCCACTCCCATCTTTTTATCTTTCTGACATTCTCAGAAACAGCTAGTTAATTTATTACGGTTAGACCTTCACATAATTTTCAGGTATCAATTACAATGATGACACCAGTTCTCATGTGAGAAATACGGTGCAAAGTTATCTTTCAGACCAATGAAGGAGAGAGGGGCGGGGGGAACTACAAAGCACAAAGTCCATGTTTATCACTCTCCAGGGAACAAATCAATGCCTACGGTCAAAGGATGGTCAGCAACTCATTTCACTGTGCAAAGAAGAGATTTACAAAGTCTTTTATCAATGAACAATTACTGTGGTTTTATTAACATTAACTAGCAAAGATGAAGCAAGATACAAGACACACTATTGCCGACAGGTTAATTTATACCAGAGTACGCTCGGACACAGCACAATGCCAGAACTCATTTATGTAGAACAGGACAAGAATTCTTCACATTGCCTCAGGACACGTTTTCCCCACTTAAATCTTTTTTGAGTGAACGTGTAGATCAGTTGACAATCTGTAAAAATCTATTTGCTGTTGGCAAAATGGTGCAAAATTGGAAGAATTTGTTGGCAGCCCGTCTACCAATTTTCTCCCCCCCTCCCCCCCCCCCCCCCCCCCCCCGATATTGAAAACCATTTAATCAGCCAAGAATGGCACCTGGCTGGTTAAATGGCACTTAGCCAGCTATTCAGCAGGGGATAGTCAGCTATCTTCCATTGAATATTCCCGGTTAGCGGCTAGGAAATAACCGTCTATATCTCATGATATAGCCGGCTATCCCCGAATATTCACCACATAGCCGGCTATTATAAGTGGCCACATTGGGCCGCTTAAGTAGCTGGGATATCTTTGGCCTGGTTTAAACCTAACTGGTTATCTCCAAATATCAGCTTAGTCGGTTACATTTAAATCGGCCAAAAATAAACTGGATATTCAATGCCGGTCACCAGAAACAAACTGGCATTGAATATCCAGGCTGACCGCAGGAGATAGCTAGGATCCCTCCTGCAGTCTGAATATCGGCCCGTCTCCTATTCCTATACTTTTTTCTGGTTTTTTTTTACTTGATTATACACTGTTTTGGTGTTAAGGTAGGAAGGGCATTATATGTAATGTAAATAATATATACTATTTTTAAATAAAATCTAGTACTTGTTCTTGATGATAAAGGAAAGCAAAAGCTAAGTCATGCACTTAGGGAGTAGAAATCCATGGGAGAAGTATGTGTTAGGTGGGGAGAGTCTGATAGTTACGGACGGGGAGAGGGATCTTGGGGTGATAGTATCTGAGGATCTGAAGGCGACGAAACAGTGTGACAAGGCGGTGGTCATAGCCAGAAGGTTGCTAGGCTGTATAGAGAGAGGTGTGACCAGCAGAAGAAAAGTGGTGTTGATGCCCCTGTATAAGTCTTTGGTGAGGCCCCACCTGGAGTATTGCGTTCAGTTCTGGAGGCCGTACCTTGCTAAGGATGTAAAAAAAATGGAAGCGGTGCAAAGAAAAGCTATGAGAATGGTATGGGATTTGCGTTACAAGACGTATGAGGAGAGACTTGTGGACCTGAACATGTATACCCTGGAGGAAAGGAGAAACAGGGGTGATATGATACAGACGTTCAAATATTTGAAAGGTATTAATCCGCAAACGAACCTTTTCCGGAGATGGGAGGGCGGTAGAACGAGAGGACATTATATGAGAGTGAAGGGGGGCAGACTCAAGAAAAATGTCAGGAAGTATTTTTTCACGGAGAGAGTGGTAAATACTTGGAATGCCCTCCCGCGGGAGGTGTTGGAGATGAAAACGGTAGTGGAATTCAAACATGCATGAGAAAACATAAAGGAATCATGTGCAGAAGGAATGGATCCTCAGAAGCTTAGCCGAGATTGGGAGGTGGGGCTGGTGTTTGGGTGGTGGGGCTAGTTCTGGGCAAGACTTCTACGGTCTGTGTCCTGAAAATGGCAGATACAAATCAAGGTAAGGTATACACAAGAAGTAGCACATATGAGTTTATCTTGTTGGGCAAACTAGATGGACCGTGCAGGTCTTTTTCTGCCATCTCTACTATGTTACTATGTAGTTGGACTTTTTTGTGTAGTTACATATTGACTACTACAGAGAGATGTGGTTCTTCAAAAAAGCGTAAAACAGACTTTTCCCCATTTTTCTGAATTAAAATCTTCACCATTGGAAGGAAAAATGAATCAGTTTAGTACTAAGGGATTTGCATTCATTTGAAACATTCCTATGTCATTTCATGTTTTTCACCTGATTCTACAGGAAATAATGGACCTTTTTGTTTTTATTTTCCCACTGTCAATAGTGTGCACTACTGAGGAAAAAGGTGCATTATTTTGAAACAGGGCTCATAACTACGAGACAGTGCTGCTCATTTTCGAAGCAGATGGACATCTCAAACTGAATGTGCCCCTTCATTTCTGGCCAGTGTTTTTGGGAGATCCCTACAGTATTATCTAAACCTTCTTTAATCTTAGAAAGTAAGGTTTCTTTAAACAGGTGATAAAAGATTGGGAGGCTATTTGGGGCATCAAATCGTTCCTCAGTTTCATCTCTATATAAATGCTGTAATTTAAGCATGTATGTCTCTATGGGTTCAGTATCGGGTTCCCAGCGTTGCGTGGTAAGGACAGAAAAGTCCTTGCATGTAGGAAATCTGGTTCTGATAGCAGCGAACAGATTTGCCTCAATGATGGAAAAAGCATTGCCATCATGTGTTATCCGTTATGGCATGGCCGTAGCCGACTTGCGCGAAAAGATCAGAGATGTTGGAATGGGGTATGTGACCCAATAATGCCTTTATGTCTCCCATAGCCAGAGTTGTTCCTAAAGTGGAGGCTTTAAATTTACGTATCCATTTATCCCCCCCCCCCCCCCCTCGGTAAGATCGGGTAGTTGTTGGACAAGGCTGTTCAATTCCACTGCCGAATATGGGGTATATTCAGTATGTGGGTTGCCTCCAGACATCTTATGTAGTAGGGGCAAGACTTTTGTGGTCCGGTCGGGCACAGTAGGAGGGAATTTGTTCTCAACCTTTACCCAGACCTTAAGACCTTCATGGAATGGGAAGAAATGTCCACAGCAACAAAGAAGGATGTTTTTATCTAGACCTGTTTCAATTATGTCCGGAGTACAAAAAGATGCCCTGATTGAGCAGCTGACCACTGGATAGATGAAGGCATGACCCCTCTTTCATTTTCCAGTGGTTACTGACCCCCCACCCACCTCCCTAAGAAGTGAAAGTGACAGCGGATACCAGGCTTTATGACTAGGGTTACCATATGTCCGGATTTACCCGGACATGTCCTCTTTTTGAGAACATGTCCAAGTAACCGGGCGGGTTTTGCCAATCTGCCCATTTGTCCAGATTTCTGGACAAACAGGCAGATTGCTAGCCTCCCCTCCCCTTACTTACTACTGCCCTGGTGGTCTAGTGACATCTTCGAGGCAGGAAAGAGCCCCCTCTTTTCTGCCCGGAGCGCTGCCCTGCATGCATCCTTCCTGTTGCTGATCTCGGCGCCGATTCAAAATGGCCGCCGAGAGTTCAAGTGACCTCTTGAGACTTCAACTCTCGGCGGCCATTTTGAATCAGCGTCGAGATCAGCATCAGGAAGGATGCATGCAGGGCAGCGCTCTGGGCAGGAAAGAGGGGGCTCTTTCCTGCCCCGAAGAGGTCACTAGACCACCAGGGCAGTAGTAAGGTAAGGGGGGGGTGACGGGGTGTGTGACAGGGGGGAGGGGAAAATGTGACAGGGGGCGGAGCGAGGGCATGAAAGGGAGTGGAGTGAGGGCGTGACAGGGGCGGGGTGAGGTGTGTGGTGGGGATGAGGCATGCATCCTCCTTTTTGGGGGACAAAATATGGTAACCCTATTTATGACAGCTTCAGGTATTATGGCCATTCCTAATAGAGCAGCAAACAACTGTAAGGAGTAGCCTAGTGATCAGTGCAGTGGACTTTGAACAATGAGACCCAGGTGTAACTCCCACTTTAATTTCTGTACAAATATGTGAGCCCCCCTGGAACATAGAAATACCTACTGTACCTGAATTTATAAGACACTTGCAGGCATAATGGCAATTGTAGTGGTGTACCTTTAGGTACAGTAGGTTTTGGATTTTTCATTTTGAAAAATGGCTGTTCATTTTGGATATTTTTGTGCTCATCACCTATTTTCGAACAGGAAATCCTGATGTTTTTCCTGTACAAAAATGCCTGTGAGATGGACTTTTCTTGGGATGTTATGAGCAGGCCGTCCCAATTCTGACTTGGTTGTTCTTCTGAAAATGAAAATGTTGCACACTATTGACAACATTGCCTTGAAATGAAAAGAACAAAAAAAAACCATAAACAAAAGGAAAAATCCCATAAACGGCACAGGAAACTAAACAAAATGAATATTTTTGCCTTGTGCTCTCAATTAATACTACTTTCTTTATTTTCCTCTCTTTACAGATTTTTTTTTTTTACTTTGTTAGATTGTCTTTATAAAAAAGGAATCCAGAGAGTTACTGGAGCACTAAGGTTATAATAACATAAACTCACCACGCAATATTTCAGCTCTGAATAGCGATGAGAATGAATTGCAGTTTATTAATGTGTGGTTATAAAGTATTAAAATGTACTCAGTGCTGGTTATTGAAGAATGATGCCACAACTGTGCAGTAGTACAGATGTTTGAATACTGGGGATAGCTGTAATAGGAATTTGAACATGTAAGATAAAAGTCACCTATATAACTAGGAGACCCGCCCATGCCCCACCCATACATGTTTGCCCCTCTTGCATTTATGCATTACGTAAGTTTCAGAATAGTGCTTAGGCACCCTACTGGTGCTTTTTTGCAGGTAAGTGTACACTTACGCATGAGTGTTAATTTAGACATTTAGGGGGGGGGAGGAAATCAACATGGGCTAATGTTTAAGAGAAATAGTCTAATGGTTAGTGCAGTGAGCTGAGAACCTGCGGAACTGGGTTTCATTCCCACTGCAGCTCTTTGTGACCCTGGTCAAGTCACTTAACTTTCCATTGCCCCAGGTACACAACTTAGATTGTGAGCCCATCAAGGACAGAAAAAAATACCAGAAAATAGTTCATGTAAACCTTTTTAGTTGAACCCACAGAAAGGTGATATAGCAAATCCAAGTCATGCTATTTTAGCTCAGGGTCTCATTGCATAAAATAGCATGACCTGTGGTTAAATTACTTGTCTTAATGGTAGCCCACAATGATAACTTCTATTTTTACTTGTGCAAGACACACATAAATGTAGATGACTAGATTACAGAATTACCATTAAAATGAGCACAACATATTGTGCCTTTGCTGCCTAGGTGCCTTGTTAAATCACTACCCTCTCTATGCAAATCAGCTGTGAATGCCCTCTCATGGCCACACTCCCTTTTAAGATTCACACATTAGAATTTATGAGCACCATTTTACAGAATACACTTACAAAGTTGTGAATGTAAATTATAATTATTGCTGGTAACTGCTCATCATTATCAGCGCCAATGGGCTTGTTAAACAATTAAGTTGCGTGCACAATTTGGCCACACTGCCAAATTTGCATGCACAACTTTAAGTCGCCATATATATAATCTGGGGGATAGGGGTAAATTTGCAGTAGAAGGATATCTTTACAACTTTACAAAGATGAGCTATCACAGAGTCTATAACTGGACAAAATATTTATTTATTGCTTTAGTAGGATTTATTTACCTCCTTTTTAAAGAAATTCATCCAATGCAGAGTACAACAAGATCATTCTGGAAATAGGCAATAGACAATATCAACAGAAAAAAATATTCAAATAACAGGACATATTATGGCATAGTATACTACTTATAATTATCACCTCCTTTCTGTGCTGGTTATGCCTTCTAATAATCACCCAACAAATATTAGCTTGAGTACATCAGCAGTGAGGTCTTTTTTCTGGCTGTTGTATATTGGCTTCTCATCCCCCATCATGCATTGCTCCTTTACATTTCTACACCCAAAAAGGCATGCTGCCATGATGCCAATGAAGTATCAGATCCTGAAGAATGAAGGTAAGTCTAAAAACCCATATAAAGGGGGGCTGATATTTAGACAGTGGAAAGTAGCTGGGCTGCCTCCCGTGGTCAGTGCTGACCCAGATATTCAATGCCAGATCATTTCTGGTGACTCGCACCGAGTATCCGAGTGTATTTTGGCTGATTTCAAATACCATGCAATATAACTGGCTATTCATTGAGTGCTAACTGGCTATATTCAGCAGGAGGTAGCTGGCTAACTCCTGCTGAATATCATTGGATAGCCAGTTAAGTACCTTTTAACCGACCAGGAGTCATTCCTGGCCGGTTAAATGGCTTTAAATATTGGCCAGAGGGTGTTTATCTGGCTTCTGTGAAAAAAGCAGAGCCTCTCAGATGATGTTTCTGAATATAGGAAACCAATTATTTTATTTGCCCAGCTTGGTAAGTAATTTTTTCGCTAAAAATGTTTCTAGGTCCCAAAGGGAGGTAAATTGAGCTTTTCTGAGAACAATGCATAAAGACTTCTTTAAAATACTTGCCAACAACAATTTTACAGGGATGTGAATGTTTTTGTACTTGTGGACAATGATAACTTCAAAACCTATGCATACATTACAGCAGGGGATCCAATGTGCAGTCTACGGACCAAATGCAGCCTGCCCACTTGCAATTTTTAGCAAAGGTAATTGTTGCCTATTTAGCTAGAAAATGTGATTCTGAAGCATTGCAGAGCTATTTGGTGGATATGAAGTCATAATTTTAGAATAAATATGCAGAATTTGATGAATATAAATTATGCAATAACAGGCTAAAATATTCATGTAGCTTGCACAGGTATGGATGTCCGATCATAAGGCCCATTGTTGAAAAAATGTAGACATCCCTACATTAGAAGCTATTTAGAAAATGTTAGTACAGTTACAGAAAGTCAAATCAATTGTACCTGATTTTTCATTCCTCAGGTCATACCGTTAATTTGGAAGTCACCTCTTTAATAGAGTTTTGCATTATGGCTGAATTCAGTTTGCCATAGATTTAATTGCTAGAAATGCCTTTACTTTGAAATTCGTCATCGCACCAATTGCAAACCAACTTTAACAATGCCTGATGAGCTCATAACAAGCAACAACCTCACTGACAGTTCAAATAATAGAGTTCGGCATACAGCAAAGCTAGGGTGAGGAACTCTTGGCCCCAAGTGCACCTAAGTTGAATATTAAGGAAATCCCTATTGAATCTCTATTGCACAGATATGAATGTCCGATCATGAGGCCCATTGTTGAAAAAATGTAGACATCTCTACATTAGAAGTTACTTAAAAATGTTTGCACAGTTACAGAAAATCAAATCAATTGTACCTGATTATTCATTCATTCATTCAGGCCTAGATGCACTAAACGTTTTTCATCGTTAAATGAGCCCTCAGGGAAGAATTTCCTATCCTTTCCATGCACTAAAGCCTATTTTCCGACGACAGTAGCAGCTAACGAAAACTGAATGCAGATCCCATTGAAATGACATGCACTAACCTTTTCCGATTCGTTTAACGCAGGAGAACACCATGAAATCTAACGAGAGTCTGTACCTCTCGTTAGGGCTGTCTGTCTGCTAGAAGTTAACAAAATCCAATAAAAAAAATAACTGGGGGGGGGGGCGAAAACGCTTCAAGGGCGTCCTTTATTGACGCCCCAGGTCGCCACTGCTCCCCTCTCCCTCAGCACCAAAAAAGAAAAAAAAAAAAAAGGATTGGGAGGGGGCAAAGGCACTCGTCATGAGCGTCCTGTATGGACGCCTTGCCCCCCCCCCCCGCTGCTCCCTGCTTCCCCCCCCCCCCGCACGAAAGAATCTCCAATTTTAGCAGCCCCGGGCCGGCCCTCCTTCCTTCCTGTATTCTCCCACACTAGCTCCGCCTCCTGCCATGCTCCGGTCCCGTGCCCCACCCCCGTCGCCCCCCCTTTGGTCGTGGCTGCCGCTCCCCCCATCCAACGACCCCCCCCCCTTTGCCTTACCGGCCCGTGCAGCGCCTCTCACCTCTGCTGCACGGGCAAGAACAGCTGATCGGCGAGTCAGAAGGCCTCCTCAGACGTCCCTTCTTTCTTGGACGGGGGGCGGCGGGGGCGGGGCACGGGACCAGAGCATTGCAGGAGGCGGAGCTAGTGTGGGAGAATACAGGAAGGGAGGAGGGCTGGCCCGGGGCTGCTAAAATTGGAGATTTTTCGTGTGGGGGGGGGGGGGAAGCGGGGAGCAGCGGGGGGGGGGGGCAAGGCATCCATACAGGACGCTCATGACGAGTGCCTTTGCCCCCTCCCAAAACACACGTGTTTGTGGGTTTTTTTGTTTTGTTTTGACAGCTGGGCCTTTGTGGCATGCGCAGAGCAGCCAGCATAACGCTTGGGCTGCTCTGCGCATGCTTTAGGCGCTGATTAATGACGGGTTTAACGATTCTGTGATACATCCTACTTTGCAATACCAATCCGAACATTTCTGGTGTGTTTTTGTAGTGCATGCCTTGTTTTTTTAAAATCCTTAAGCACTTTTACGATTCTTATTTTTTAACGTTTGGTTGATGCATCTGGGCCTCAGTAGAGAGGGTGGTAGATACTTGGAACGCCCTCATGCGGAAGGTGGTGGAGATGAAAAAGGTAACAGAATTCAAAAATGCATGGGATAAACACAAAGGATCCTGCATAGAAGGAGTGGATCCATAGAAGCTTAGTGGTGATTAGATGGCAACACCAGTAATTGGGAACCAAAGCCAGGGCTGGGCAGACTTCTATGGCTTGTGCCCTGATCGTGGCTGAACAGATTTATATGAGCTGTATTAGGGCTTTGATAACAATTTCAGAAGTTTTAGAACAAGGACACTGCCAGGTAGACTTCTACATTCTATGTCCTGAAAATGGCAAGGACAAATCAAGATCAGATATACATATGATGTATCCCTTCATACTTTATGAGTTATGCTATGAGATATCTTGTTGGGCAGACTGGATGAAGCGTACAGGTCTTTCTCTGTCATCATCTACTATGTTACAATGTTAATATGCATCCGATATGATTACATAAGCTGGATCTCCAGTGAATGCAAACATATTTCATGCTTGTTCATTTTGGGAACCCCTGCACTATAGCATGTGCACAAAAGGATATCAGAGCACTTTTCATATCCAACTTGCTGCTTAGCAATATACTTACTCCCCCCCGATATTCAGCTGGTGTCGGGCTGCACAGTCTTGACCTAACACCGACGCTCAGACCTGATATTCAATGCCGGGCTGTATCCAGTGACCAGCATTGAATATCCGATTTCACTTCTGATCGCGGCAATTTAATCAGTGAAGTTTGATATTCAGCGCTAACCAGTTAAGGGACCCTTTTACCAAACTGCGGCAAAAAGGACCCTGCGCTGGTGGTGGAGGCCATTTTTCCCATGTGCCAGGGCCCTTCTTACTGCAGTGGGTAAAAAAGCCCCCGGCACACATGGCCATGTGGTAAGAGAAATCGTACCGCATGGCCACGCGTTGGGGAGCCCTTACCACCGCCCACTGATGTGATGATATGGGCTCCAGCTTAACCCAGAAGTAACCGGGCAGCATGCAGAAATGCCCAATTAGCGCCAGGTTACCGCCGTGCAAGTCATTTCTGAGGGTTTTATTTTTCCCCCAGAAATGGCACACGCTTGGGGAGGGGCTACCGCTAGCAGCTGCGTTGGGCCCGTGACAGTCCCGAAAGAGCGAGCAGTAAGCCCACGTTGGGCTTACCGCAGCTTTGTAAAATGGCCCCTAAGTGCTTAGTGGTTAAAAATAGCCCTGCTATTTATGCGGCCTATATTAACAACTAAATATAGCCAGTTTGGCACTGAATATCTGCGCCTAACCAGCCATGTCACTCAATATGGAAATTCAAAGGCCTGAAACAATTCTTCCCAAGGGATACATTCTGCAACCTGATACAATCAATGGTGCTAAGCCAAGTAGACTACTGCAATGAAATTTATGCAGGATGCTCAAAACACAGCAGCTAGGCTTATATTCGGAAAAACGCGATTTGAAAGCGCAAAACCCCTCCGTGAAAAACTACACTGGCTCCCAATCAAAGAATGCATTGCCTTCGAAATCTGCACCCTGGTCCACAAAATTATCTACGCTGAAGCCCCAGGATACATGACAGACTTGATCGACTTACCAACTAGAAACACATCAGAATCAACACGATCATATGTAAATCTGCACTACTCAAGCTGCAAAGGACTTAATTACAAATCAACTTACGCATCCAGCTTTTCCTACATAAGCACACAATTGTGGAATGCACTACCAAAAGCCTTGAAAATGATGTATGACCACCTAAACTTCTGGAAAAAACTAAAAACTAACCTATTCAAAAAGGCATACCCCACCAATCCAACGTAAATGCCTGATCCCTGCAACGCAACAAAACTAAAGTACGTAATGGACAAAACTCAACTCTTCCGATGTACGTTTCCCCAATGTGGCCATGCCAAATGAACTTTATCTTACCATAACATCACTTTGTATTTGTTCTCACTTGAGTCTGCAAACGTCTCTCCGGTACTATGTAAGCCACATTGAGCCAACAAATAGGTGGGAAAATGTGGGATACAAATGTAACAAATAAATAAATATAGCTGGTTAGCTGCTAACCATGAATATTCAGCGGGAGATTACCACTAAATGTTATTTAGGTGCTAAAAGGCTATTTAACTAGCCAGAAGCTGTTCCTGGCTGGTTAAATAGTTTTGAAAATCAGCCAGATTGCTCCTATTACAATAAAAATATTTCCCTGATCACTTCCCTCTTCATCACCAACTCCCATCCCAATAGACTTCACAGGCCTTGCTGGCTACAGGGAAATCTTCTACAAGACTAACCACTCTAGAGACAATAGAAGGTAATGCAGAAGCAGCAGTCATCTTCCCTCGTTCCCTGGGCTAAAGTACATCAGTGTACCTGATTCCTGCCTTCTCCATCAGGAAGCATAATTTTCCACCCACCCATCCCACAGCTTGTAGCATTGCAGCTGAGTTCTGGGGCTGACCTATCATCAAAATATTTTAGCATGCATCTTGCAGTGTTTTAATCACTCAAGTGATGTGGAAGGAGTCCACTGAGAGCCAGCAGTGATCTCAGTTATCCTACTCACTACCACAGAAAACAACTTCCTAGTCATAATCTAAAAAAAGGCACCAAAATGCAGACAATGAAATCAATAAAATTCATCAACCAGCTTCAATCTTTCAGCTTCTATTACAGTCTTTATATGGCAAAGTATAAATAATGTACAACCTGATCTGAAGGTTACTAATTTTTAAAGCAATAGTAGGCAAGGTGCCAAATTCATGTTTAAATTGTGGTTATGTAGTAAATGATAGCAAAGCTATAATTTATGCTAGTCTGGATTCCAGTTAATAAAATTTAGTAACATACTGTAAATGAAATGCTGAGCTGCATACATCTGTACAGATTCTTGCATAAGAATGCAATTTTGCCTGAAAGAACAGTTGATTCTTATATATCAGAAGATACGTTTGTGCATCATATAAACTGTGTGAATTATTACCATAGGCACATTGTAAAAACATATATAAATTTACTGTAAATACAGTGGAATAAGCAAGAGCACTCATATTAGTGATGTGATATCTACTATATAAAAACAGAAACTGGCAGCAAAATTCTATCACTTTTTTATATATCATGACACCCCATTATAGATTATTTATGAGTTTTCTTTTGAATGGAGAAATTTCTAGGCAAAAATATCACTATTATAAACTTGGATTTAGCTCATGCCTCTTTCAGCTGTAGTTCAAAGCAAGTTACATTCAGGTACAGTAGCTATTTCCCTGTCTCTGGAGGGTTCACAATCTAAATTTATACCTGAGGGAATGGAGGGTTAAGTAACTTGCCGAGATTACAAGCTACGGTGGGATTTGAACTTGGCTTCCCTGTCCCTGGTTCTCAGCCTGTTGCTCTAACCATTAGGTTACTCCTCTTGACAAAGTATTTAGAACCCAGAGCACGTAAAGATACTTGAAATATCCACCCAGAACACAAAAACTGTGGGGTTGATATTCAAACCACAGGAGACAGCCCAGCTAATTCCCGCAGTAAGTGGTAAACCTGGATACTCAATGCCAGGCTGTTTCTGGTGATCGGCATTGAATCACCAGGATTTTTTTGGCCGCTATAAATTTAGCTGGCTATGGGGCCCTTTTACTAAGCCGCAGTAGGCTCTATGTGCATGCAGCGTGCACCCAAATGAGACTACCGCCAGGCCATTGCACCCTCCTGGTGGTAATTTCAGATTTGGTGTGCACCCATAACGCGTGGATGAATTATGTATTTATTTTCTCCTATGTGCGCTGGTTCCGGCGGTAATCGGCACTTACTGTGCACCAACCGGTCACTGCATGTATAGCACATGAGCCTTTACCGCTAGATCAATGGGTGGTGTTAAAGACTCAGGCTGGTTTTGGGCGTGCGCTGGTTTCATTTTTATCGCAGTCCCTTTTTCTGTCCCATTAAAAAAAAAGCCATTTTTTGTAGATGCGGTAAAAACCATCCAGGTGCACACCCAATACAAGCACCTAAACTACCTCAGGCCACTTTTTACCGTGGCTTAGTAAAAGGACCCCAAAGTTAATATTCAGCACCGGCCAGTTAAGTTTATTGCGGCCAAATAGCAGGCCAAATAGGCCTGCTATTTTGGTGGCCCAATGAGGCCACTTAACTTGGCCAGTGAAACACTGAATATTCATGGATAGCCAGTTATATTGCATGATATGATCAGTTAGCTGCTGTCCTCCGGATTCTATACATGGTGCGCCGAGTAGCGCACATTAAATTGTTTGTGCTGCCAATTTACACGTTACTAGTTAACAAGCCTATCAGTGTTGATAATTGGACAATTATCAACACTAATTGGCAGTAACTGTAATGTGCACACGCATCTTTTTAGGCAATTCTAAAAAGAGATGTGTGTAAATTCCTGAGTGCATAGCCAAAAAGGGGGTGTGGCAATGGGAAGAGTGTGGGCATGTTGGAGCCATCAATCAAATCTATACGCATGGTTATAGAATTTGGGGAAGCATTCTCACTGGCATAAATGGCTGTGCCTAAATCTAAGTGCAACCACCTGGCCTATGCACTATTTTATTTTATTTACATTTGTACCCCACACTTTCCCACTCATGGCAGGCTCAATGCGGCAGGCAATGGAGGGTTAAGTGACTTGCCCAGAGTCACAAGGAGCTGCCTGTGCCCGGAATAGAACTCTGTTCCTCAGTTCTCTAGGACCAAAGTCCACCACCCTAACCACTAGGCCACTCCTCCGCTGTAAACAGTGTCTGAATGTAGACATAGCTTATAGCAGTGGTTCCAAAACCTGATCCTGGAGGCACCCCAGCCAGTCAGATGTTTGAAATATCCACAATGAATATTCATGAGAGAGAGACTTGCATGCAGTGCAGGCAGATCTCTCTCACGAATATTCATTGTGGATATCCCGAAAACCTGACTGACTGGGGTACCTCCAGGACCAGGTTTGTCATCTACTAGCATACAGAATACTGCTAGGCACGTAAATCAGACACCACCCATATATAGAATTCAGCCCTATGTACTGACCACAAATGTTCAGTGGGAGATACCTGGCTATCCTCACTGAATATTCACCGAAAGTCAGGTAAGTGCTATTTAACCAACCAGAAGATGTTCCTGGTCAGTTTAATAGCACTGGATATCGGGCGGTGTATCTATATATTCTCTGCATCTATTGTATCTCATGAACTTCTTGCAGATATTAACCTGATCTGTGCCACATATAGCCAATTACTCGCCTGCATTGGGGGTTTCTGAAAATAATTGCATTCAGCATTACTGATTTACTCCAGTGAAGTTGAACACAGTGATTTGAAGACCCCCCCCCCCCCCCAAAAAAAAAAAAAAAAAAGCAGGGAAGTAGTTTGCTGAAACGTCTTCAAAAGTGGTTTTAAATCTGCAAGAAGTTCAGGAGGTACCAAAGATGTATGCAACCTGGAGCAGCTGAATTTAAGAGTGGGGTGCTTAAAACACCAGCACTTTGGAATGAATATGGCTGAAATAAAAGACATTGGCACTTTTTCATCTTGAAACTGCTATAAGTGGGAGAGTTCCATTGCTGACCCCTGAAGAAGTAATTACAAAACTCAATGCTGAGACGGGCTCAGCTGGCAAGTATTCATCACTTAGAAGAAATTTGAGTAAGTACATTTTGGCACTTTAAGCTTGCATTTCTGCCATTCTAGTGTTTTTGTTGTTCAAGTGATTTTTATTTGATGAAGTGTCATAGCCTATTTTTTTTTTGTGAAATTGAATTTGATTTGCCACACTTTTCCTTGGTATTGTAGGTTTTGGTTTGGGTTGTGTGAAGCTGTTTTGTAATGCAACACATTTTTCAAAAAGTAATGAAAAGGTCTCAAATACATTAAGAAGGTATGATAATGATGAAAAATCTAATTTACATTAAGATAGCATGATTTGTTGCTGTTTGGACTTTGTGGGACTGATAAATGAAAAAGCTAAGCATGCATAGACAGGTCCATAGTGACTGGCGTTAAAACTCTTGATGTTTTTCTGAAGGTCCCATTTGGGATAACCAATTATTTATTTATTTATTTATTTATTGCATTTGTATGTCACATTTTCCCATCGTATGGCAGGTTCAATGTGACTTACATATTGCTAAACAGGCGGTTACAAAATTTAGATTTGTAGAAGTCTAGTACATAATAATTAAAATAATCGCTTTTGAATATACAGGACAATGTTGAGCTACTAAACCAAACAAGCTTAGTGGTGATTAGATGGTAACACCAGTAACTGGGAAGCAAAATCAGTGCTGGGCAGACTTCTACAGTCTGTACCCTGATCATGGCTGGACAGATTCAGTTTCAGCAATTGGAGAACAAGACCAATATCGGGCAGACTTCTACAGTCTGTGCCCTGACAATGAAAGAACAAATCAAGATCAAGCAGTATTACATCATATCTTATACTATGAGTTTATCTTGTTGGGCAGACTGGATGGACCATACAGGTCTTTATCTGCCATCATCTACTATGTTACTATGGGGCTCATTTTCAAAAGAGAAGAGTGTCCAAAAAGTGTCATAAAGCACCAATTTGATGTTTTTCTTCTCAAAGCATCCAAATCGGTATTTTCAAAACCTATTGTGCAGACATTTATCTATGCAATTTGTCTGCAGTGCATCCAAATCACAAGGAGGCATGTCAGGGGCATTGCAAAGACAGGATTAGGGCGTCTCTAACACCCTAATCCTGCCTTTGCACCCACATGGAGGGGCATAATCGAATGGGGCATCCAAGTTTTCCTACGGGCGTCCTCGCAGGACGTCTCCGCAAAGGGGCGGGGAAACCTGTATTATCAAAACAAGATGGGCGTCCATCTTTCGTTTCGATAATACGGTCAGGGACGCCCAAATCTCAACATTTCGGTTGACCTTAGAGATGAACGACCTAAATATTGAGATGGTCGACCTTAGAGATGGTTGTCCCCGGTTTTCGGTTATAATGGAAACTGAGGACGCCCATCTCAAAAATGACCAAATCCAACTCATTTGGTCATGGGAGGAGCCAGCATTCATAGTGCACTGGTCCCCCTGACATGCCAGGACAGCAACCAGGCACCCTAGGGGGCACAGCAGTGGACTGATGCATTAACTCAACAGAGAAAGCCCTTCCTTTACCAATCCCTTAGCAATTTGGATAGGAACGGGCATGCATGAAGGAAATTGAATGCAAATGAGCTGCTCACTGTTAGCTCATTTGCACACAATTTCCTTCCTAAGGAGGGAAAGCCAGTGCAGAGCAGCCAAGTGTTATGCGTGGCTGCTCTGCGCATGCCAAAGAGGGGTTCATAAAAAAATACAAGTCTAGATGAAAATGTCCAAGTGCTCGTCAGGGACGTCTTTTTTTTTTTTTAGTATGGGTGAAGGATGTCCAAGTGTTAGGCGCCTTCGCTATGCCTCTGTCCCTGTGACGGGCAGTTGAGAATGTCCAAAATGTGGATGTTTCTGTGAGAAGGACGTCCATGCCTTTGCTATGTCTCCGTAGACACATACACACCTCCTCCTCCAGGGACCTGCATACTGCTGCGATGGACCTGAGTATATTTGAGGCTGGCAAAAAAGTTTTTAAGGTTTTTTTTTCAGGGTTTGAGGGGGTTAGTCACCACTGGGGGAGTCAGGGGAGGTCATCCCCGATTCCCTCTGGTGGTCATCTGGTCATTTAGGGCACCTTTTTGAGTCTTGGTTGTAAGAAAAAATGGACCAAGTAAAGTCGCCCAAGTGCTCATCAGGGACGCCCTTCTTTTTTCCATTATTGCTCGAGGATGCCTACCTGTTAGGCACACCCCAGCCCCGCCTTTGCTATGCCTCCGACACACCCCGGGAACTTTGGTCGTCCCCGCGACAGGAAGCAGTTGGGGACGCCCAAAATTAGCTTTCGATTATGCCGATTTGGGCGACCTCGAAAGAAGGATGCCCATCTCCCAATTTGTGTCGAAAGATGGGCGCCCTTCTCTTTCAAAAATAAGCCTGATAATGGAACAAAATCAAAAATGTCCAGGACAAAAACTAAGATGTTTTGGTCTAGACAAGTTTTCAGAACGAGTAAGGCACAAAAAGGTGTCCCAAATGACCAGATAACTACTGGAGGGAATCAGGGTGACCACCCTCAATACCTCCAGAGGTCACTGACCCCTTCCCACCCTCCAAAAAATGTGAATAAAAATATGACTTACCAGCCTCTATGATAGCCTCAGATGTTAAAGTCAGGTCTATTAGAGCAGCATGCAGGTCCCTGGAGTAGTGTAGTAGCTGGTGCAGTGCACTATGGAGTGGGGAACCCAGGTCCCTATCTCCTTCTACCCGTCACACTTGTGGTGGAAAATGTGACCCCTCCCAAAGTCACCAAAACCCTAATGTACCCACATATAGGTGCCTCCTTCACCCCTACAGGCTATTGTAGTGGTGTAGAGTAGGGGACAGTGTGTTTTGGGTGGGTTTTGGAGGGATTGGGGACAAGATAAGGGAGAAAAGGTGAGATGTGCACCAGGGAGCATTTTCATGAAGTGCACAGAAGTGCCCTCTAGGATGTCCCATTGCTCTCCTGGGATATCTAGGGGACCAGTCTACAAAAAATGCTGGCTCATCCTCAGTGGCGTTCCTAGGCTGGCTGACACCCGGGGCAGATCGCCGATGCGCGCCCCCCCCCCCGGGTGCAGTGCCCACCCCGGCGAAATTACCCCGCCCGGGTGCAGTGTGACCCCCCCCCCCGGGTGCATTTTTACCTGCTGGGGGGGTGCCGTGCGCCTGTCGGCTCCGAGTCCACTCGTTCCCTGCTGCTCCCTCTGCCCCAGAACAGAAAGTAACCTGTTCCGCGCAGAGGGAGCAGCAGGGAGGGAATGAGCGGACTTGGCCAACAGGCGTGTGGCACCCCCCCAGCAGCATGCACCCGGGGCGGACCGCCCCCACCACCCCCCCCCCCCTTGGTACGCCACTGCTCATCTTATATCCACCAATGGCATGAATCTCTATGCTTTACACTTATTCGTTTCTTGTTTTTGTTTTTTTGTCTAAAATGGACCAAAAAACAAACTATCCAAGGCACAAAACCTTGTTCAAATTGTATTTTTGGGGAAAAAAAAGATGGACATTTTTCTTTTCAAAAATTACCTTCTTTCCTATTCGAATTTTGGACGTTTTGTGCAAAATGTCCAAAGTGGGACTTAGACATCATATCGAAAATGCCCCTCTGCGTAAGAGCAGAATATGCACTGATATCTCTTATTGGGTCTAGCTTACTCTTTGTTATGATACTATTCTGGATTCTGTTATTTTGCACACATACTTAGATTAATGGGTAGATAGAGAAACTATTGTTTAAAACAGCATGATCATTAAAGAAATGTATGTTGCCAAACAATTTCTCATTGTAACATTGTTTGTCTTCCACTTGAAAAAGAGATCGTCCCAAACTGTATGCCATGGAACGGATTCAAACACTTTGCAAAGCTTCGTATGCAGCCATCACCGGAAGAGTTCATGTTAACCTAGCAAACTGGTTGGTTTGGTCTTGTGCAATGAATATACTCAGACATATGTTTCCCTCATCAGCTGCATAAAAGATCTGATTCACACCCTATCCCCTCTAATTCTATAAAAGTCACCAAAAATTGTACGCGCAAATATGGGCATGTGCCCAATTTGTGTGCACAATTTAATTAAATAACAAGCCAATGAGTGCCAATCATTGGCTTCTTAACAAGCAATTACTGACACTAATTAGATTTAATTGATCTTTCTGTGCATACATTTAGGATCCGTACCTAAATTTTACATGTGATTTGAAAAAGGGGGTGAAGAAATGGGAGGATCATGGGCAGAATGGGGGTGTTCCTAAAATTAACATGTGTAGTCATAAAATAATGAGGATACACATCTAATTCAGGCATGTTCATTTGCACCATGTTTCAGTTAGTGCAAATGACCATGCCTAAAGTTAGGTGTGATTTCCAGGTGTAAGCGCTATTCTATAAACCACACCTAACTTTAAGCATGGCTTAAGAATAGTGCTTTTTTCAGCACCAATTTTTGTGGCACCACAGAATCTAGCCCTATATGGGTATGTTCACTATAGCAAAGACTGTAAAACTATTTTCAATGCTACATATGAAAAGACCACTTATGCATCTTGAAAAAAATATCTACTAGATTATAATAGAGGTAAACAAAGGAGGATGAAACAACCTTGTTTGTGGTGTCTTCTACTCTTGTGTTGGCTCATGTATTTAAGGAGCATAAACCAAGCTCTCAGGAAGCCTGTGGTATTTGATTTTCAAACAATGAGCGGGCAAAAGATAGATGTCACCAAACATCCTGTGGTTTCTCCTCTGTTCTGAGGAAGGGCAGTATGTTCTTGCCATGGTTCATAAGGTTAACCACAGAAAAGATGATTGCTCACGCACAGTCAAAAAGTGGAGTGGAGGAGTGGCCTAGTGGTTAGAGCACCGGTGGATTCTGATCTTGGGCAAGTCACTCAACCTTCCATTGCCTCAGGTACAAACTTAGATTGCCAGCTCGACAAGGAAATACTCAGTGTACCTGAATGTAACTCACCTTGAGCTACTATTGAAAAAGGTGTGAGCAAAATCCAAATAAATAAACAAACCTACACACCCCACCATGGAGATGATACCATTACAAACCTGAGTAACAGTACATCATTCCCACTTGCATCAATGCTGGTGAAATAGCACTGGCAATAAAGATGTCTGATGGTGCAGAAAATACTCCACAAATGAGGCCACAACTGAGTAGCAAACATATCCCCTCCTATAACAGACTGCTTAAATTTACAGAATAATGCCATTTCATGTGGGTAAGCTACCACTATTACTACTAATCATTTCTATATCAAAACTAGATGTATATAGCGCTGTGCACATTATATGCAGGTACTTGTTCTGTTTCTTGAGGGCTCACAATCTAAGGGGCCCTTTTACAAAGGCGTGAAAGGCTCTACATGCATGCAGCTTGTGTCAAAATGAGACTACTGCCAGACTAGTGTGCCCCCTGGCAGTAATTTTGGATTTGGCACACGCCCATAACGCCAGGACAAATTTTCTTTTTATTTCCTACTGCGCATGGTGTTTCTAGCGTTAATTGGCAGTTGGTGTGTGATGACAAGTCACCAGTTGTGTAATGAGTGAGCCCTTACCACTAGGTCAGTGTGTGCCGGTAAGGTCTCAGGCCAAAAATTTTAGTGCACATCCATTTTCCAGCCCCTTAAAAAAGGCCCTTTTTCCTAGATGAGGTAAAAAATGGCCCAGCGCCTGCCCACAAGACCTCCTCCCTGTTATGCTTCTCTCTATGCAGCCAAGCATCCTTCGGCCTTGGTCAATAACTTGTTGCATTGTTTTGCTTTCTTGATATCAGACAATATCATCACAAGGTGCCTTTCTTGGTCTGTGCACATCAGCCTCTCACATTCTATTGCTCCTTTGGATTTATGCACCCACAAGGCCTCACTCTACATTTTGTTTTCACATTTAAGCTTAGCTACTGAACATCAGCCCGAGCTTCTTTTTTAGACTACTCTTTATGCCTTCCACTCCCTCCTGAGTGTCAACTCTGTTGCTAATCTTTATGACATTTGGAAAAGAGCATACTTTTCCTTCAAACCCTTTAGCAATATAGCTCACAGAAATATTGAACAGAATTGGCCCAGGACAGATCCCCAAGGTACTCCATAATTCACCTTTCTTTCTTCCAAGTGAATTCCATTTACCACCACCCTCTGTTGCCTGTCAGTTAACCAATTTTTGATCCAATGTATCACCTTACGCCCTATTCGCAAGCCGCTCAGTTTATTCAAGACCTTCTTATGAGGAACAATATCAAAGACTTTGATGAAATCTAAGTAGAATTTCATTTAGCACCATAGACATGGGACAATTTCGTGCGCCTATATTTAGGCGCAGCAATGCTGTTTAATGCTACCATTTGATGAGAACATTTATATGCATAAGTGTGCTTATAGAATAGGTTCACTGTCCTCACATATATGGTGTCTAAATGTTGGTGCCTTGTTATAAAATTATCTCCCATATTTATTTATTTATTTGTAGCATTTGTATCCCACATTTTCCCACCTATTTGCAGGCTCAATATGGCTTACATTATTCCATAATGGCGATCACCAATTCCGGAATGAGAAATACATAGTTATAATGCAGGTGAACAGAGTGGATTAGGCAATCAAGTAAAGAGAGTTCATTTTCGTAGTCAGAGATAAAAGGTATTGGGTTAGGTTCAAATGTGATATGTCTTCAGAATTTGACTTTGGCAGTAAGTTCTTGTTATTATAATCTTGCACTTGGGAGATAATTATATAATGCATTTTCTGCATCTAAAAACTGTTTTACATGAAGAAAATGGTTATTCTTGTAAAATTGGCTGTATTTCACTTGACAGATGTATGCTGTTTAAGTATTGAAAATGCAAAAAATAAATATATAAAAAAAGAAAATAGTTATAAAATTGCACAGATTATGCCCAATTATGTGTGTCAACAAGATCAAACATATCATTATACACACAGACCCCCATATGTTATAAAGTTGGGTGCGCAACTTTACACTTAGGACTAGAATCTATAAATGGTACCGAAGAACTTAAGTGCTTTTGTTTAGAGGATCTGCGTCCTTTATAGAATAGTGCTAAGCACATAAACCTAACAACCTAACACAAGAGAGGCAAGTGACATCCACAACAAAGAAAATGTTCCACTCAATGTGGAAACTCAAACGCGTGAAACAATTCTTCCCGAGGAAAACATTTCGCAACCTGATACAATCAATGGTACTAAGCCATGTAGACTACTGCAATGGAATTTATGCAGAATGCAAAGAACAAACATTAAAGAAACTTCAGACCGCTCAAAACACGGCAGCTAGGCTTATCTTCGGAAAAACGTGATTTGAAAGCGCAAAACCCCTCTGCTAAAAACTACACTGGCTCCCAATCAAAGAACACATTGCTTTCAAAATCTGTACTCTGGTTCACAAAATTATGTACGGTGAAGCCCCGGGGTACATGACAGACTTGATCGACCTACCAACTAGAAACACATCCGAATCAACACGAACGTACCCAAATCTGCACTACCCAAGCTGCAAAGGACTCAACTACACATCGACTTACGCATCCAGTCTTTCCTACATAAGCACACAACTGTGGAATGCATTACCAAAAGCCTAGAAAACTACGTACGACCACCTAAACTTACGGAAAAAACTAAAAACTAACCTGTTTAAAAAGGCATACCCTACCAATCCAACACAAATGCCTGATCTCTGCAACACAACAAAACTAAAGTACGTAATGGACATAACACAACTTTTCCGTTGTACGATTCCCTAATGTGGCTGTACCACATGAATTTTATCTTACCACAACATCACTTTGTATTTGTTTACACCGGAGTCTGCAAACGCCTCTCCGGTACTATGTAAGCCACATTGAGCCTACAAATAGGTGGTAAAATGTGGGATACAAATGTAACAAATAAATAAAAAATAAATAAACAATGTTAACTGCAGGTGGAAATGCCGGTGCCTAAATTAGGTGTTGATTGAGTCTATTCTGCAACAATCCACGTAAATTCTGGGAATGCCCTCTGAAATGCCCCTGTCCAGGCCCCCTTGGAATGACACACTCCAAGAGTTCCACGCACAACATTATAGAATATGATGTGTGCATAACTCCCAATGGTGCATAGCTTAGTAAACAGGGGGGGGGGGGGTAGGGGCCTTTTTACTAAACTGTGATAAAAAGGACCCTGCGTTAGCAGTGGGGGGTTGTTCTTGCCACGCACAGAGGCCTTTTTTAAAATAGCAGATAAAATGGTTGAAAAAGAACACAACTATGCGGTAAGATTCTTTTACCATATAACCATGTGGGGGTGCACTTACCACCACCCACTGAGGTGGCAGTAAGGGTTTCTACACTAAGTGATAACCGGGTAGCGTACGGCACTGCCCAATATTTTTTAATATTTCCAGTAGTGGAGTGGAGGAGTAGCCTAGTGGTTAGTGCAGTGGACTTTGATCTTGAGAAACTGGGTTCAGTTCCCACTGCAGCTCCCTGTGACTCTGGGCAAGTCACTTAACCCTCCATCGCTCCAGGTACAAATAAGTACCTGTATATACTATGTAAACACTTTCAATGTAGCTGCAAAAACCACAAAAGGCAGTATATCAAGTCACATTCCCTTTCCCTAGTGCCAGAAATACTGCACACTGGGGGTAAATAAATGAATGAAGTAGTTTTTTTTAATCCATCACTTAGGGCCTATTTTACTAAACTATGCCAGTGATTCCCAGTGTGGCATTTGCACCGCAGCCCATTCATTTTGCATTGGCTGTGTTGCATTTGCCATGTGGGAATCACTAGCATGGTTTAGAAAAAGAGGCCCTTTCAATTTAGTGCAATTTCCTTCCCCTGCGGCTAGTGATTACCTAAAGGAACATTAAAAATATTTAAAGTGCTAGTGGCAGCCTAAATGGTCATTAGAAATATTTTCCTTCTTTGTAAGTATAAAATAAGTATATTGTCCTTTTTTCATGTACTATTAGAAATTGTCTGGGAAAGCGCCCCTTCAGAGTAGTCAAGAATCTTTCCATTTCCAAATGATTCCGACAATGGGACAGTCCTAGCTACATCTGGCATGTTAAACTGCCTCACCAACAACACATCCTCCTTTATTCTCAATTTTTGGATGTCTTCAATCAGATTTGTCTCCTCCCTCTACTCACATGGCTGGTCTGTACATGAAAATTCCATCTCCCCCTTTTCAAGTTAACCCGCAGAGTCCCTATCTTTTTCCGTTCCCTCTAAATGTCATTGAAAAACCCTTAAGTATTTTGATTAGACATGGATCACTCACCATAAGCAGCTGTAGTCTGCGAAATTTCGGAGATATGCATGAACCTATTTACAGCAATAAGACTTTTTGCAACAGAGCCAGGAATCCCTGCAATTTGCCCAAGCCTTTTGTTCATGTAACACAAGGAAAAATACTGTAGACTTCCAGGTAGTACACCATTTAGGAGCCTCTGGGACTCTGCAGAATTGAGGCCACAGTAATTTACTGTTTATCTTTAAAAGAGATCTTTTATCTTATAGGAGACATCTTTCAGCTACAAATAATCCACATCTTCAGTGTTAAAGCAGCAGGCAGCTTCAATGGCACCAGCTGCTTTATATTAGAAAATAAGAGATTTATTCTTGAAAGTATCAGAACAGTGGAAGATAAGAACATGACCATACAGTAATAGAAAACTACAAGATTTCAACTTAGAAAAGGATAAATCTTATATATACTAACCAATAATGTATTATTGCACATTTCTGACAGTCTGGAAATCTAATAGTGCCCAGTCAAAGGATTTTTATGCCTAACATCAGTTGGGTCAATTTTCAATACAATGTAACGGACCAAAAATGGCTCCTGACAGGTTAAATCGCCTGTTTGAGGCTAACCAATAATTTTCAGTGGCTCTTAACTGGTTAGTGCTCCTGAAAATAAACTGAAATTGGTTATTTTGGGGTCATTTTCAGGGGCGGAGTCAACACGATCAGTTAAGTGCTGATATTGAGCACTTAACCAACCAGGTTAACTGCATAATAGGAGGACAGCAGATAAGTCAATCCTATCTTCAAATTGAATCTGATGACAACTGCCACTGCCCTCGGGATTCTGTATATTACTACTACTATTTAGCATTTTAGCATTCAGTTAAGTGCTGAATATCACAGAGATCATAAAAACTTAAGAGTAGCCATACTGGGTCAGACCAATGGTCCATCTAGCCCAGTAATCTGTTTTCCAAACAGTGGCCAAGCCAGGTCACAAGTGCCTGGCAGAAACCCAAATCCAAAATCGAGGTGTGATACAGGGGCGTAGCCAGACTTCGGCGGGGGGGGGGGGTCCAGAGCCTGAGGTGGCGCTGCTGACCCCCCCCCATTTTACCCCCCCCCCATTTTTTACCTTCCCGCCGCCACCACCACCTTTGACCCCCCCCCAGCACCAACCCTTTTGACCCCCCTCTTCCCCCCACCGCCAACCCTCCCATGCCGTCGGGTACCTTTGCTGGCGGGAGTCCCCAATACAATTAAATCCTTCTTAACCTCAGTCTTCATTGGCCAAAAAGCAAAGTTTAATGAGTTCCCAGAGTCTCAAATAATTAGTTTCATGGTCCCCAACCCCTGCCAGCCGAAGTCCTCTTCTCCGGCATGGCTGCGTTGCTGATCTGCAAGGGCAGGTTTCTGTTTCTGTGAGTCTGACATCCCACATGTACGTGTAGGATGTCAGACTCACAGAAACAGGAGCCTGCCCTTGCAGATCAGCAATGTGGCTGCACCAGAGAAGAAGACCTCGGCTGGTGGGGGTTGGGGACCCCCGCCAGCAAAGGTACCCGATGGCGGCAGGGGAGGGTTGGCGGCGGGAGGGGGGTCGAAGGAGTTGGTGGGGGGGCCAGGACCAAATCTACGGGGGCCCATACCTCTGTGGCCCCAAGTAGCTACGCCCCTGGTGTGATATATAGAATCCCAAGGGTAGTGTCGGTTGTCACCAAATTCCATTTTTATTTGGTGCTGTTCACTATGCGTATAGAAATACTGAATATACATAGTCATTTAAACATCAGCATGGCATTATTAATGTGATGGCTGCTACTACTGAAAATTGGACTGATAGCTTCAATACAAACATAGAGACAACCATGGGCAGCGAAAGGGGTTGGACTATTGGGTCCATAGTCTGATCAATATTTTGCCCAACACAGCACAACAAGAGAGCTTGAGATGGGGTTGGAAAACAGTTTGTTTGACCCCTCCAATCAAAAAGGTGTTCTTTTGCACCTGGAAGTTACTCAAAGACATAAAAACTCACCAACCCAACATACACAGGATAATGCAAAAAAAAAAAAAAAAAAGTAACCATCTATGGGGCTTTTTGCAGTTTTCTCAGCAACTGCTTTGAATTTCAACATGAAATTTTACGTACTTATTTAGTGACCATACTTGCAAATTACTATTAAAAAATATTAAATTATCTTGATGGTACTGACATTTTAGTGTTACTACCTAGTGATTTTTGGGGTCCTTTTACAAAGGCGTGCTAGTGTTTTTAGTATGCGCTAAAAATAAGGAGTCATCATTGTCAATCTGTTGAAATCTGCTCAGTGTGTGAAGGGGCACTTTCCCAGACAAATGTAAACAGAATGTTAAGGATCTTGCTACTTTTTGGGATTCTGCCAGGTACTTGTGGAAACGGGACACTGGGCTAGATAGACCCTTGGTCAGACCCAGTACAGCAATTCTTATGTTCTTCTGACAAGCTTTCACTTCACATTGGCATACTCACTGGCAAGAATAATGTTCTGCTCAGTGTGAGTGAAAGAAGGCCTCACAGCAGCCTCTGAGTGCCAGTCAACCTTACACCCATGGCACATGTCACAATTTTCCAAATGCCATTTCAGCAAGACTTCTGATAAAACAACATGGGTAGGATGTCTGTAGAGAGTTCACATGCTATATGATCTCATTTTAATGCAGCTGATCTTTCTCCTCTCTGCCTCTGCTGTTAGAGTGAAACAATTTGCAGCACTTCAGCTTGCGTCTCCGTCACAAAAACACTTCTGTGCCACTTGATACCTTGATCTCATAACACTTATCAATTATTTTTTCTTCTATTTTCAACAATATCTGAAGGCTAGTTTTAGCGCCTCCGAAAATACATACAATAAAAATAAGGGGGAAAAAAACCTCCAGACAAACAAACCCTGAGGTAAAATTTATACCACAAAATGGTTGCACAGACATTGTTTCTTGCTGAACAACCTCACACAATATCAAAACCTCTTTCCTTCATTAGTGAACATAATCCATAAAGAGCAGGATTGCAAAAGAAATAGATGCACGAAGAAGGAGGCTAATTGAAAAATCATTCACTTGCAATGCTTTCCGTATCATGCTCCACTTATATCAAAGGCATAAGGAAACTCGACACAAGTTGTCTCTGCCATAAGCAATTGACTAATCAGCAAACTGAAAGGGAAAATAATCTCTTTTTAACTCACTTGCTGTGCTGAATTCGCATTTACTAATTCATCTGAGCTGAACAATTTCTACAGTAAGGATTAGGTAGAATGTAGTACTTGCGTATGTTCCAAACACAACTTCCTTCTTTAAGGAAGAGTAGTATTGACTCATAAAGACACTACACTACATTACTGTTTCAAAACTCCATTATTCAAGGACTATTACAATTGCCCATTGGCAGAAGTAAGAAAAAGCTTTTTTATATAGTCTTGTTGATAGTTTCCTTTGTTTTTTTAAGGAAAAAAAACTCAATATAGCATCTCCATTGACCCTGATTTATGAACCTTTGCATTTGAGGGACCTTTAGAAGTGACTTTCCTTATAAATAATTTTATACAGTCAATATTAATCACTATAGTCTGTAAAAACAATGATCTAAATCATTGCCAGTTTTGTAGTAGAGAATTCACCTACAATATGCCAGGAACATAGGCGTTGAAACGAGGGGAGCCACAGGTGCCTTTTGGCACCACAAACATTTTCCTTTCCTATTTCTCTCCTTGCGAGATGTTTGCTCCCCTGGAGTGGGGACTTAACCATCTGCATATCAGGCAACCATGCAAGGCCGGCTGCCTGGCTCCATCCCTCTCCCAAAACAAAATGGGTGGTAATAAGTGCTCACACGGTAATTATTTTTAACGGCTGCATGCTAATAACAACATGACCATTAATAAAACAAATTGAAAATCACCCATTTTATGGCTGTGGTAAAAATGGACTTACTGCACAGGAAAAAACCCATGCAAGGGCATGCTTAGGCCACTTTATTGCCACGGCTTATTAAAAGGACCCCTTATTTTTCTTGCTGCTGCTCCCAATGGTGAGCAGGAACATCTGGGTGGAACAGAAAGAGAGAGAAAAAAAAATCCCTGTATGCTGGATGCCTTAGTGACTATATAGAAAGGGAAAAAGTGCAAAACAGGAAATGAGACAGCACATACAACATAAGTACATAAGTATTGCCATACTGAGAAAGACCAAAGGCCCATCAAGCCCAGCATCCTTTTTTCCAACAGTGAGCAATCCAGGTCACAAATGCCTGGCAAGATCCCAAAAAAGTACAAAACATTCTATACTGCTAATCCCAGAAATAGTGAATTCTCCCCAAGTCCATTTAATAATGGTCTATGGACTTTTTCTTTAGGAAGCCGTCCAACCCCTTTTTAAACTCTGCTAAGCTAACCACCTTTACCACATTCTCTGGCAACGAATTCTCTGGCAACCGTCCCTTGTCCTCTAGAGCCAACCCCAAGCAATTGTCTATTGATAGCAAGTTTGGTCTGCAGGTCACTAGGGGGGTCCTTTTACTAAGGTGCGCCGAAATGTGGCTTGCGCTGGTGTAGATGCGTGTATTGGACATGCAGAGGTCCATTTTTCAGCGCGCTTGCAAAAAAGGCCCTTTTTTGGGCAGAAAATGGATGTGCTGCAAAATGAAAATTAGCGAGTGTACATTTTGGGCCTGAGACCTTACTGCCACCCATTCACTTACCGGTAAGGTATTACACATTAACCGGGTGGTAATCGTCAGTGCACATACAATGCCGATTACTGCCCACTTAGCGCCGAACACCAGAAAATAAAATATATTTTCCGGCACGCGAACTGAACAGGTGTAAAAAATGAAATTACTGCCCGGGTCATGCGGTAGCCGGGTGGTAGTTCCAAATTAGGCACGCGTAGGTTCCTACACAGCTTAGTAAAAGGGCCCCTAGTCCTCTGGAGAGAATGCTGCATGCTCTAGATCAGGGTGGGCTTGCTGGTGAATTTTATGCTGACCGCAAGACCATGGGAAGTATACACAGAAAACAAAAAGGAGGGTAACCCTCACGAGCAACAAAAGCAATGGACAAAAAAGTGAGGACAGCTCAAGGAGGATATATGGAAGTCTTTATTATAACGGCCCCTCTTCAAAATTAACATCTGATTGAGAGGACATGAAATGAGATTGAAGGGAGGCAGACTCAAGAAAAATGTCAGGAAATATTTTTTCACGGAGAGAGTAGTGGATGCTTGGAATGCCCTCCCGCGGGAGGTGGTGGAAATGAAAACGGTAACAGAATTCAAACACCCGTGGGATAAACATAAAGGAATCCTGTTCAGAAGGAATGGATCCTAAGGAGCTTAGCCGAGATTGGGTGGCAGAGCCGGTGGCGGGAGGCGGGGATAGTGCTGGGCAGACTTATACGGTCTGTGCACAGACATCACTTGAAAATAGCCGGTGCCAGTCAAGCCCCCACCTCTGTGGGCCAACACTTCACAAGACCAGAACACTGCACCAGTGATTTCACAGTAAGAATACTGAAAGGTAATTTTAAAACAATACAGGAACGTAAGACCTTTGAAATAAGAATGATTGAATATTTTGACACACAACAAACAGGACTTAATAAGATCTGGGTTTTCTAACCCATTATAAACCATAAGCTGTATTTATTACCCTCCTCTCACCTACCAACACCCATTCTGTTAGAATATCAAAGAAATGCTTTGATGGCCCCATGCATACCCCCACCCTCCCACTCTGTCAGACTGTCAAAGTAATGCTTTGATGTTTCTCTTATATATACTACCTGCTACCACATTTGCTTATTTCTGATCTGACGAAGAAGGGCAACCTTCGAAAGCTAATCAAGAAATGTATTAAGTTATGACCAATAAAAAAGGTATCATCTTATTTTCTTTTCCATGTTTTATTTTATTTGATTTCTATTGATAACCTTTAAGAGTGGACTAACACGGCTACCACACCTCTCTACTGATTCAATGAATTCAACTTTCAAAGTGTCACTGCGTTTTTTGGAAGTTTCAGCAAAAAGAATCATTAAATCCAAAGAACATTTGTTCAAGACAGCACGCCACTGATTGAGAAAGATTTGGTCATCTGTGAACATAGTGGGTGCTTTTTGAATCCTCAGGCCTCGTGGTATGCGTTTAACTCTGCAATAGTCTATCAAAGTCATATAGTGCATTTCGTTCCTGTTGATACTTTTCTTCGTATTTATTAAACATAGCCATTGATCTTCTAAAGACTCTTCTACGTTTTCTTGGTTAGTGAAGACTGGAGGTTCTTGTAACAGTCTTTGCAAGCGCTCATCGCTAATACTGAGAATGTTTTCCCACTGTTCGTAAACCATGGTGTCCCTCCAAAAAGGAGTATCAAATAAGAAAACAAAAAGGAGGATAACGCTCACGAGCAACAAAAGCAATGGACAAAAAAAGTGAGGACAGCTCAAGGAGGATATCTGGAAGTCTTTATTATAAAGAGCTAAAAAAAGAATTCCAAGTATACACAGAAACCATCATTAACCAGTGTTTTCACAATCTTAAATACTGTATATCTCATATATTTATTTATAATAACCACTTTAGCAGTTTGTTTCCACCATTTTTATTTATTTATTTATGTATTTATCACAGAAGGTCATAAGTACATATAAGTACATAAGTAATGCCACACTGGGAAAAGACCAAGGGTCCATCAAGTCCAGCATCCTGTCCACAACAGCGGCCAATCCAGGCCAAGGGCACCTGGCAAGCTTCCAAAACGTACAAACATTCTATACATGTTATTCCTGGAATTGTGGATTTTTCCCTAGTCCATTTAGTAGCGGTTTATGGACTTGTCCTTTAGGAAACCGTCTAACCCCTTTTTAAACTCTGCCAAGCTAACCGCTTTCACCACATTCTCCAGCAATGAATTCCAGAGTTTAATTATGCGTTGGGTGAAGAAAATGTTTCTCCGATTTGTTTTAAATTTACTACTCTGTAGTTTCATCGCATGCCCCCTAGTTCTAGTATTTTTGGAAAGCGTGAATAGACGCTTCACATCCACCTGTTCCACTCCACTCATTATTTTATATACCTCTATCATGTCTCCCCTCAGCTGTCTCTTCTCCAAGCAGAAAGCATTTCTGGTTCCAACACTACGAAATGTTGCAGCCCACTAGGGATAGTACTGAAATTCTTGTTACCCTCAGTGTATAAAGGTTGCCTAACCCTGCTCTAGGTAACAAGAGGAAATGAAACAGATATAAGACAATGTGAGTTACTCTATGAAGCATGAGCCAAAAATATCAAGATGTGATGCAAACAAGAAAGAAAACATGTAATGTAACTTTCTACAAACAGAATAAAAACAGAAGTGTAGATCTCACAATCAAAAGACAGTGAGATCAACCAACCTGTATAGGTATGAAACCAGTTAATTCAGTAATGAAAACCGTGGATAATTTGAATGAAATGTATTTTAAGCAACAAACATTAATTAAAAACCCAGGCCATATTTTGGGAAAATCTTGAATCAGAAGTATATGTGCATTGTTACAACAATATTAAAGGCAAACGTCTGTCCAATACAGTAATATAATGTCTGATAGAAGAGAACTTCTCATTGAATATTTTGGATATTTGCTTTGATACCTGCCACCATCAGGTATCACACGTTCCTGACCTCATTTGTAACTTTCTTTAAATTAGCCCCTTTTTTTCTTACTCCTGTTACTCTATCTTACCTACTTGTTCCATATTTGCTTATACCATATGCTGTCTATTAAAATGTTTTATTATGTATTGTGTTGACGTTGTAATCTAGCATGCTACCGCCATACTTTGTGTTCTAGTAAAAAAGGCCCGTTTCTCAAACAAATGAAACGGCCACTAGCAAGGATGTTTTTAAGGGAACTGTTAGGAAAAATGTGCTGTGATGATAAGGAATAATTGGGAAGGGTGTATAATGAGTAATATGCTCCAGGGGTATGAGATGCGAATTGTTTTCTCTATGTATTTTTTTTATCTGTCTTTTGTTGTGATGTTTATTTATAGTATTTTTTTAAAAGATAAAGAGTACGCAGAAATTGAAAAAAGTTTTATTACAAATATAATGGCTGTTTACATTTGCAAAATTTCTTTATAAACAATATATTTTAGTGAAAACTTTGTTACAATGAGGGAAAAGCTTTCCTTGTTCAGGACCATCTATGGCTTTTACAGTTGCATCAGAAGACTTTCGAACTCGTGAAAATGCTACATACAGTTGCCCATGTGTAAACACTGGTTCTGGGAGGAAAATGCCAAGTTTTTCAAATGTTTGTCCTTGTGACTTGTTAATTGTCATTGCAAAAGCCAATTTCACAGGAAATTGTTTTTGACATAATGTAAATGGGAGGTCAGTGTTAGATGGTGCTAGTTCAATACGTGAGATAAAAACAGTACTCCCTGTAGTTGACCCAGTGGTTACTTGACTAATAATGAGGTTAGGTTTCAAGTCTTTGACTATTAAGCGGGTTCCGTTACATAAACCTCACTTGGTATTTAAATTCCTGAGTAGGATAATTATGGCTCCAATTTTTAAATGCAGTTTATGGCAAGGCATGCCAGTTGGAGTTTGTTCATGAAGGACCTCTACAGGATATAACTGATGTTCCTCATCATTGGAGTCCAAACTTAAATAAGTAACTGTTTCACCTTCTAAAATATTTAGAACGGCCTCATTTATCTTGTCTACTTCTGCATTTTTTGGGCAAAGAATAGCCTTTTTAGCAATGTTGAAAACACTATCTGCGGTAATTTTTTCTCCAAAAACGGCATTACCTATATCGCTGTCAGAAATGTGCTTCTGTGGGATTTCGATAATATCTTTTGAAACCATCTGGACATGGAAGATTTCCGTCAGCTAAAGTAATAAGCCAGTTGTTGAAATCTGGATCTACAGAGTGGACACTGTTGTTTAATTTGAGTATTTCAAATTTTTTCCATAGTTTATTTAACTTAATGCTTGCTTCAATAATGTGAGCTCAATCACCGTGTGATACCACTGGTAACGTTTGTAAAAAATCTCTACCAAGGAGAATAACTTTACCGCCAAATGGTTTCTGATTGTTCATGATGTCTTTGAAGAGTCTATCTACAGCAGTAAGTGCTATACTGGGTGCCATAGTTGATTCATCCCAAATAAGGATTTTAACATCTCTAATGAGTGAAGCATCATTTGATGTTAATCTGATACTCGATGTTGATGTCTCCAGTTGAGGTACAGGTAACTTAAACTGTGAATGATAAGTTCGTCCTCTTGGAAGGAGATTTGCAGCAATTCCTGTAGAAGCAACAGGTAGTGCAATTCCCCCATCTCTTCGGATGGTGCTCAGGATAGTGTTATATGTATAAGTTTTTCCACTTCCACCTGGACCGACTAAGAAGAAGCACATGTGGGTTATGTTGTTTGTATTGCAGGCAGAAACTATAGTATGAAATGCTTCTCTTTGCTCATTATTTAGTTTTTCTAGCATTTGTTGAGCTTTACGCTTTTCATCTCCAACGTTGAAGGCAAGTTTAGGATCTTCTAGTCTCTGGATGGCTGTTGGTAAACCAAAGTATTCAAGTTTTTTGCCATGTGTAGTCAGAACGGCTTGGATTTTCTGAAGGCACAATTGTTCACAAACCGAGCAATCACCTTGGTAACCATGGATGTGTTGAAAATCTTGTATCATAGTAAGTTTGTATTTTTGGAAAATTTGGAAAGCATTTGATGGTACAGCAAAAACACAAATGTATGCAAACAGGTGTCTGATTTCCTGTGGCATGCTGCATGTGACTGCATCGTCTAAGGTGTTCTCCCACAGAGCTTCATCATCAATGAGCCCCATTTTCTTGGCTGCATCTTGAAATGTATTATAAAGAATACGTTCAACTGTTTTAAGTCTTCAAATGACTTAGCCCCTGGTTGGTGTAGTAGAATTAGCCTTAAACAGTAACGCTCAGGGTCTGCTGAAAAATTAACTGCATACATTCTCCCAATTGTTTTGTCATGTCATAAGTACATAAGTACATAAGTAGTGCCATACTGGGAAAGACCAAAGGTCCATCTAGCCCAGCATCCTGTCACCGACAGTGGCCAATCCAGGTCAAGGGCACCTGGCACGCTCCCCAAACGTAAAAACATTCCAGACAAGTTATACCTAAAAATGCGGAATTTTTCCAAGTCCATTTAATAGCGGTCTATGGACTTGTCCTTTAGGAATCTATCTAACCCCTTTTTAAACTCCGTCAAGCTAACCGCCCGTACCACGTTCTCCGGCAACGAATTCCAGAGTCTAATTACACGTTGGGTGAAGAAAAATTTTCTCCGATTCGTTTTAAATTTACCACACTGTAGCTTCAACTCATGCCCTCTAGTCCTAGTATTTTTGGATAGCGTGAACAGTCGCTTCACATCCACCCGATCCATTCCACTCATTATTTTATACACTTCTATCATATCTCCCCTCAGCCGTCTCTTCTCCAAGCTAAAAAGCCCTAGCCTTCTCAGCCTCTCTTCATAGGAAAGTCGTCCCATCCCCACTATCATTTTCGTCGCCCTTCGCTGTACCTTTTCCAATTCTACTATATCTTTTTTGAGATACGGAGACCAGTACTGAACACAATACTCCAGGTGCGGTCGCACCATGGAGCGATACAACGGCATTATAACATCCGCACACCTGGACTCCATACCCTTCCTAATAACACCCAACATTCTATTCGCTTTCCTAGCCGCAGCAGCACACTGAGCAGAAGGTTTCAGCGTATCATCGACGACGACACCCAGATCCCTTTCTTGATCCGTAACTCCTAACGCGGAACCTTGCAAGACGTAGCTATAATTCGGGTTCCTCTTACCCACATGCATCACTTTGCACTTGTCAACATTGAACTTCATCTGCCACTTGCACGCCCAATCTCCCAGTCTCGCAAGGTCCTCCTGTAATCGTTCACATTCCTCCTGCGACTTGACGACCCTGAATAATTTTGTGTCATCGGCGAATTTAATTACCTCACTAGTTATTCCCATCTCTAGGTCATTTATAAATACATTAAAAAGCAACGGACCCAGCACAGACCCCTGCGGGACCCCACTAACTACCCTCCTCCACTGAGAATACTGGCCACGCAATCCTACTCTCTGCTTCCTATCTTTCAACCAGTTCTTAATCCATAATAATACCCTACCTCCGATTCCATGACTCTGCAATTTCTTCAGGAGTCTTTCGTGCGGCACTTTGTCAAACGCCTTCTGAAAATCCAGATATACAATATCAACCGGCTCCCCATTGTCCACATGTTTGCTTACCCCCTCAAAAAAATGCATTAGATTGGTGAGGCAAGACTTCCCTTCACTAAATCCGTGCTGACTTTGTCTCATCAGTCCATGTTTTTGTATATGCTCTGCAATTTTATTCTTAATAATACCCTCCACCATCTTGCCCGGCACCGACGTCAGACTCACCGGTCTATAACTTCCCGGATCTCCTCTGGAACCCTTCTTAAAAATCGGAGTAACATTGGCTACCCTCCAGTCTTCCGGTACTACATTCGATTTTAGGGACAGATTGCATATTTCTAACAGTAGCTCCGCAAGTTCATTTTTTAGTTCTATTAATACTCTGGGATGAATACCATCAGGTCCCGGTGATTTACTACTCTTCAGCTTGCTGAACTGACCCATTACATCCTCCAAGGTTACAGAGAATTCGTTTAGTTTCTCCGACTCCCCCGCTTCAAATATTCTTTCCGGCACCGGTGTCCCCCCCAAATCCTCCTCGGTGAAGACCGAAGCAAAGAATTCATTTAATTTCTCCGCTACGGCTTTGTCCTCCCTGATCGCCCCTTTAACACCATTTTCGTCCAGCGGCCCAACCGACTCTTTGGCCGGTTTCCTGCTTTTAATGTATCTAAAAAAATTTTTACTATGTATTTTTGCTTCCAACGCTAATTTCTTCTCAAAGTCCTTTTTTGCCCTCCTTATCTCCGCTTTGCATTTGGCTTGGCATTCCTTATGATCTATCCTGTTACTTTCAGTTGGTTCTCTTCTCCACTTTCTGAAGGATTGTTTTTTGGCTCTAATGACTTCCTTTATCTTACTGTTTAGCCACGCCGGCTGACGTTTAGTCTTTTTTCCCTTTTTTCTAATACGTGGAATATATTTGTCCTGAACCTCCAGGATGGTGTTTTTAAACAGCATCCACGCCTGACGCAAGTTTTTTACTCTGCGAGCTGCTCCTTTCAGTCTTTTTTTCACCATTTTTCTCATTTTGTCGTAATCACCTTTTCTATAGTTAAACGCTAGCGTACTTGATTTCCTAGTTTCACTTCCTTCAATGCCAATATCAAAACCGATCATATTATGATCACTGTTATCAAGCGGCCCTCGTACCGTTACCCCCTGCACTAGATCATGAGCACCACTAAGGACTAAGTCCTGCCTTTCTACGTTTCCACTTTTGTTCTCTTTTGTCGAAAGTATAGTACATAGGAATATCTACGTACAAAATGGTCTTTGTAGGATTCTCTTCTGCATTAAGTTTAAACCACGCTGTTAAAGTGGTGTCCCTTGTTCTGGCTCTTTGTACTGCAGCCTCAACTTCGTGAAGGTGAAAAACAATGCTTTGTTGATCTGGTAAGTGTACTTCCAATCTCTTGATAATATGTGATTGGTGATGCATTTCAAAGCTGTTTAATCGCCATGCAGCTTCGGGAGCACTAACATATCTACAGTCAGTAAACGTTTAATTTCATCATGTTGTAAAGTTTGGTACTCTGTAATAACCACATTGGCACAATCGTGTCATTTATAGACATATTTAAACAGGTGCTTGACACTTTTAATAGATGCACATACTTCTACATTTATGTGGGAATTGTACTTTAAAAGTAAGAAAGGGTTATAAGGGACTACCCAAGTGTTATTAATGAATTTTCCATTTAAGAGTGTACAGATGCCGTTATCCCTTCTGCAGTATTCAGGATATCCATCACAGTTCTCAATAGTTTCATTTTGGAATGGTTTTGGAAACTGTTTAGAGCACTTCCCATAAAGCATGTAGGGAAAATTTAAGTTATGGTCACTGCATGTGCCATGTATCATATGTTTAGCAACTATTGCATGCAGACGTGGAAAGTTGTTTATTTCAGGAATTTCAGTTCATATGATTTTGTCAATTATTTCCTTTCTTTTCGGCTTATGTTCCTCTTTCAGGATAATTAATATATGAGCGTGAGGTAAACCATGCTTTTGAAATTCAATGACATGACTTTTTGCAAGAGGGACACCAAGTATGTGTTGTTTGCATATATCGTGTAGTAACTCTTTTAGTTTTAAATGAAACACCCTTGCCAAGAAGTCAGGTCGAAACTCTGGTGCCTGACCTTTTTTTTAGATTTTGAGTAATTTCTTCCCATCTTGGGTTGCAGGTCATAGTAATGAACAGATCTGGCTTGCCATATTTGCAAACTATTGCCATAGCATCCTGATAATTTTGATGCATATTTCTTGGGCTGCCGGCAAATGATGATGGTAAAATAAATGCCTGGCCAGGTGTAAATCCTCCATTTGCAGCTTCATTTGCAAGGTGGTCCATTAACCCAGAGCATTTTTCAACTCTTAATAGTTTTTGATTTTGTCGAATATAATTGTCTGTTTGCCTCTGTTTTAAAACAGTCAGTTGGTTACATGATCTTATGTAAGAGAGTTTGGGGTGACTTGAGACACACCAATCATTTGATTTGGCACTGGGATGGGAATATTTGTTCTTGATGTGATTGAGGATTGTAAGGATGCAGTGAACACCTGCTCCAAGACAGGTAATAATATTTAGGCTCCAGTAACCCACTGTACAGTGCAGATCTATGAAAGCTTACCACAGTATTTTCTGTACACTTGCTAAGGCTAATAAAAACTGCACTGAGGGTCTCCAGAACTTGGATAGCGATTTTTTATTATGAGACCTGACACGGGCCATGTTTTGGCATCTGCGCCTCTGTCAGAGGTCTGTGATGTACATTAAATTAAATGCTATCCAAGAAAAGGCCCAAGTAATTACTATTAAAAACACAAAACTGCAACTTTTTTCAATCTGCGTCTCAATGGCATCACTGCCATGGCTGAACACCAAACCGCGTCACAAACAAGGCTAATATGTATACAGTGCAATATTGCCACATTTCAGCATGTACCTTCTAATGTCATCTGATGCCAGTTTAATGTTCACACTAAGGGCTAATTCTATGTGACACCTGTTCTATAAAGGAGTGTAGACATTTATTTTCTTTTATAGAGTAACTAGTCTAGCAGGTGATCTATATTCCCATAATTTAGGCACAAGAATGTATAGAAGCTATAGAGTGGTTTAACTGCTTGACCTGAATGCCGCAGATATGCAGTAACTTATGGTACTCTATAAGTTACATATTAAGTCCCGCCCACACTCTGCCTATATGCGCATGGCATGAAAGACATGTATATATATTGTGATCCTTACTCCACCCTCTTACAGAGAGGAGAAGGGTTAGTTGATTCTGGTTCCTCACTCTCTCTCTGGGTGGGGTTCAAAGTTTCAGTCCAGACACCCCTCCCAATGCTCATTCTTACCCAGGCCTTCGCCTATAGCAGTCCCGGCCTCACACAATGTCCTTTTAGTAGGTTTTCCCCATCCATCATCTGGCAGCGGCGGGGGGGGGGGGGATTGATGGCAGGAGGGGGGTCCAAAGTGGTGGGGGGGTCAGTGGCTGGGGGAGGTGGGCTAAACTGTGCCCCCCCATCTCGGGCTCTGGACCCCCCTCCCGTCAAGGTCTCGCTATGCCCCTGATTAGCAGCATGCTGAATGCAAGGAAGCCCATTCAATTCCCATGGTCTTCTTCACATTCAGCACATGCTAATTGAAAGCACCACTTTGTAAAAGGAGCCCTTAGCATACACACTAAGTTTAGAGGGTCTTTTACTAAACAGCAGTAAGCCCAATGCGGGCTTACCAATCGCTAAACCAGAAGTACTGTCGGGCTACCGCAGCAGCCAGGTAGTAGTTCCCACCCCCAACACGCACCATTTTTATATTTTTGTAGCGCCAGTGTTTACCCGGCGATAATTGGGCAGTGCCACACGCTGCCCGGTTACTGCTGGGTTAGCACAGGAGCCCTTACCACCGTCTTAATGGGTGGTGTAAGTGCTCCCCCTTGAAATGGCTACATGGCAAGTGCTTCACTTGCTGAATAGCCATTTTTTTTTAAAAACAGCCTTTTACCTGCTGAGGTAAAAGGGGGCCTCAGCACATGTCAAAAACATGCACTGACGCCAAAGCAGGCCCCCATTTGCCACAGCTTAGTAAAAGAACCCCCTTACTGCATATGCCTCAAAATTAAAGATGTATAGAGGACATTATAATTAATGTTTGTTTTAGTAATTTCGAGAATTTGTCACTTTCTTCTTTTTGAATTTGTCACTTTCTTCTTTTTGTGCTCCATCTTTAATAGTCCTAGCAAGCTCCCAATTACCAGCTAGAACATATTCTGCTACTTTTGTGAAAATTCATTTTTAGTTGCTTACAAGGTAGTTTCCAAATTTGCCCTTCTGGTGATCTCATCATGCAATGAGAAAGGCCATGATATCATTATTCCCGGACGCCTCCTCAGCAGGGTAACAGCATTTACCTTTGTTCTTTTCTTTCATGCCTCAGTGGGTAAATTTTTCACTGTCATTCGTTCCTTCACACTTCTATTCCCTCTGAAGCAGTCACAGAGCACATACAAGTTTCAGCATGCATCTCGCTCCCCCGTATGCATTAGTGTTTTCAGTTTAATTTTATTCAGCAAAATGCATCACTCTGCCTGTTTTAGGACCTAGAACATATATGATGTTGACACAATCTACAAAGGATCTTCTAATTGGTTTTAGTAGGAGATCACTGCATTCTGGTATTCCAAGTAATTTCATACGAGAAAACTACAGCAGCTACCGTTATCTGTAAAGATTAGTAACTAATTACATGTAATTACCTAGGGCAATTGGAACTATTATCAAATAGGTATACAGGTTCCACTTCATTGTCATCTATTTAAATTACATCATATGCAAAGACATTTTCCTATAAGAAAGCAAATTTGCTGCACTTGCCACCATCAGTCTGTGTGACATCACAGTTTTCTTTCTTGACACCCGTGATGTAATGCCTGCAATTAGAAAACCATTCTGCAGGTGATGAAGTTCTGGAATAGCGATGTTTCATGCTAATGTGCTCATGTTGCATTAAGGGTCTGAAAATGTGTGTCATTTCAATCATCATACATTAGTTAGCTACAGTAGTTTAGTTAAAGGAAACCATCAGTCTTTTGAGTTCAACCCTCATCAGGCTACCCATGTTTGGTAATTTGTGTTTTTGTGGTGATCCAGTGGAAGATGTCAAAGACAATACCATGCAAATTCGGCACACAAAACAAATTTGTTTCTGGCTCCAACAAAATAATCAACAGGATGTTTATATTGTGGACTGTGCACTGAAATGCACAATAGATAGGTTGCAGCACACACATTCGACAATTTTTAATAAGTAATGAGGTAATTTTATTGCATAAGCCTGCTAAAATGTTACTTCTGTAGTAGACATTTAAATCAAGATGCACTGTAACCCAAAAAATATAGCATGTGTACTGTCAAAATTTTCCACACTAACCAGCCTGTTAGCATGGGGATTTCCTTCCTCACCGCTTCATCTAGAATACAAAACTAAGGGGATTCAATGCCCTGTACTCCCAAACAACCAACGCATGGATTCAGTGTCCTGATACCCCCCTCACCTCAAATGGTAAGGGGTCTTGGTGACCTAACACCGCTCTTCTCCCACCTACACCTTTGTAAATCATTAATCAGAAGAATGTTGCAAGAGGGAACATGACTCCCCCTGCCCCACTATTGCTGAGATTCAACATGGTGCAAGAAAATCTCATGCACTCCCTCTGGCACCATTTTGGATCTTAGCAGCAGTGGAGTAAGAGAGAGCTTTGTACCTTCCTGCCCTATTTAGAAGTAGTAAATATGGAGGCAATGCCCATTAAGGGAAGGGAGAGGGACAGAGGGATGTTGAGACCCTGAAGCCCCTGTCAAGACATCAACACTCCTTCTTGCTAGGGGAACTTAGGTGTGGGGAAAAGCCTATAGACATGGCCCATGGCCTCTGTGCGTGCTAGTTCTCCAGGTACACCAAAATTCACCACCCATGCCAAATATATGCAATGTACCATAATAAGCTATAATGAGGCATTTTAGTGATGGGGCAGATAAGTGTATGTGCCTCTACCCAAAACACAAATTCCTAATCTCTCTTCTTCCACAACCCTACTCCATTGCTGAGTCCTGTTTTCCTCTCTCCCTTATCTGTTGATAGTCTACACTTGTATTTCAGTCATTTTTCCACACACAAGGGGCTTTGCTTCCTGGGCAAGTGCTCCCTGATCCATTCCTAACTACACATTTTCATTTTAAGGTTTCAATGGAGTGCCCTTTACAGTGTGTGAAGGAGAGCATGCAGCTCTATTTAGCTTCTGCCCTACTAATTCCCAACTTGTATCTGACATAAATGTTTTACATGCATATATGCACTAATTTCCACTAATATATGCTAATGTTTTTAGAGCATAAATACCTAGGAGCGGTGGCCCCAATACCGAACAATAAACAAATGATAAATACATAAATGTATTTATAGTAATATAGTAGATGATGGCAGAGAAAGGCCTGCATAGTCCATCCAGCCTGCCCAACTAGATAAACTCATATGTGCTACTTTTTATGTATACCTGACCTTGATTTGTATCTGCCATTTTCAGGGTACAGACCGTAGAAATCTGCCCAGCACTAGCCCTGCCTCCCAACCACTAGCCCCGCCTCCCATCACCGGCTCTGCCACCCAATCTCATAGGGGCCTTTTTACTAAAGGGCATTAATCCCTTAACATGCAATTAGCACATGCTAACAGGCTACCACAGAACACATTAAAGCATTTTGCTGTATTTTACCTCTTTGTGAGCAGTAACTATTTTTTAAAAATATTTTTGGGAGGGGGCATGTCATGGGTGAAGAGTGGGCATTTCCAGTTATCTAACTAGTGTATTCACATTAGCATACACTAATTGGATAATGTAATGTTAATATGAGAGCATATACCAGCCGATATTCAGCCTGCAGGACGTCTAAGTGTCGCGATTGGCGCTGAGCCTGGATATTTAATGACGCACTGTTTTCGGTGACAAGTATTAAACATCTGGGGGGTTATGGCCAGCTAAAACTTAAGCAGCTAAGTTAATATTCAGCGCTGGCTGGTTAAGTTTATAGTGGCCAAAGATAGGACTGCTATTTAGGCGGTCCGATTTGGCTGCTAAACTTAACCAGAGAACTGCTGAATATTCGTGGTTAAGTAGTAATATTACGCAATATAACCATTTAGCCACTATGCACTGAGAATTAATATTCAGCGGAGATAACCAGCTATCTCGTCTGAATATTAACGCTTAGACAGCTAAGTGCTATTTAACCGGCCAGGAGCCGGATAGTGCCTTCTAAGTATGATACAGTAAGTGCTCCTGTGTTAAAATTTTGCAAGTACTGCCCGCTAAAGGGAACATTAGTTCATGACCTGTAAAAAAAAAAAAGACCTACAAGATCAACACGCACATATTTAAACCTCCATCACCCAAGCTGCAAAGGACTCAAATATAAATCAACCTATGCATCCAGCTTCTCCTATATAAGCATGCAACTATGGAACGCACTACCAAACGCCTTGAAAACAACACATGACCTATCAAACTTTCGGAAATCACTAAAAACTAACTTATTCAAAAAGGCATACCCTAATACCCAACTTAAATGCCACGATCCTGCAACACAACGAAACTAATACTTGAACTGCACACAACTCTACCTTTCCTCCTTATTCCTTAAAGTGTCTGTCATACATGTACTTTCAACAATGTCACTCTGTATCTGTTATACCGGAATTGGTGATCACCATTACGGTTACTATCCAGCTTATAATCGAAAGAGAAAAACGCCTATATTATGACCCAAATCAGGAGATGAGCGTCTTTAGCTGATAATCGAAAAAAAAGGCATTTTTACCGCGATTTGGGGTCACTTTTTTTGGACCCTTTTTTTTTCACGAACAGGTCCCAAAAAAGTGCCCCAACTGACCAGATGACCACCGGAGGGAATCGGGGATCACCTCCCCGGACTCCCCCAGTGGTCACTAACCCCCTCCCACCTAAAAAACCCACTTTAATAACCTTTTTTCAGCCTCTATGCCAGCCTCAAATGCCATAACCACCTCTATGACAGTAGAATGTGTTCTATCCTGTGACAGCCTTTCTCTGGTTCTGATGTGACTCTCGGGTGAGTGTGACACCTTTCCTGTTATGCGCACTGCAGAGTCACATCAGCAATGCATTGTGGTGGGTGTAGGGTATTGGGCTCCGTGATTCCAGTAGCTTGTGGCAAATGCTCACGATGTTGGTAGATGGTAGGCTCTACTCCCATGGTGCTTTTCCCCCTGCTTACTGGGTCAGAGTGTGCCCTGTTTTGTTTCCAGTAGTCCATGAGGTAGTGGCCATTTTTGTAAGCCAGTTTTAGATCCCTTTCACGTGTTAGCCATGTTACAGAACTTAGTTCTTCCCCGAATGTGGCTGAAAGAGGGCATTGTACAGCATTCTGCCAGCTCTGACCTACTGCTCATCTCAGTACCAGCGAGACTCGTTGCCAGTGGGGCACAATCTCTGATCTGCAGTTAACTGTGAGTAAGCGTGCTTATTCCAATAAAGGACGTTTTTGGAGAGATTAGTCTTCAGGTGTCAACTGGTGTGCCAATGTTATATAGCAGCAACCAGTCCTAGAGGCCTGCATGTATGCAGGTACCTGGAGCACTTTTAGTGGGTACCGCAGTGCACTTCAGCCAGGCAGACCCAGGCCCATCCCCCCCCCACCTGTAACACTTGTGCTGGTAAATGGGAGGCCTGCAAAACCCACTGTACCCACATGTAGGTGCCCCCTTCACCCCTAAGAGCTATGGTAGTGTTGTACATTTGTGGGTAGTGGGTTTTGGGGGAGGGGGGTTGGGTGCTCAGCACCCGTGGTAAGGGAGCTATGCATGTGGGAGCGTTGTCTGAAGTCCATCGCACTGACCTCTAGGGTGCCCAGTTGGTGTCCTGGCATGTCAGGGGGGCGAGTGCTCTACGAATCGTGGCCCCTCCCACGACCAAATGGCTCGGATTAGGACGTTTTTGAGCTGGGCGTTTTTACTTTCCATTATCGCAAAAAAAAAAAAAAAAACGCCCAGCTCAAGAACGTCCATTTTTTCGAAAAAACGGTCTGTCCCGCCTCTTCATGTACCCGTTTTCGGACATAGACACCCATGGAGATAGGCGTTCGCATTCGATTATGCCCCTCCACGTAAGCCACATTGCACCTGCAAATAGGTGGGAAAATGTGGGATACAAATGCAATAAAATAAATTGTTATGTGTTACTCTATACTCTTGTCTTTCTATGGAGTTACATATTAATTTGGTGATTCAGAAATTTTTCTTCAAATTTAAACTGTTAAAGAGGCTCAAGCATTATTTCGAGTTACATGAATTTGAAAGTATTATTCAATCTTTGGTCCTCTTGACACTAGATTATTGTAATGTGGTCTATATAGGTCTCCCTCAAAAACAACTACGTAGGCTCCAAGCAGTCTAAAATGGTACAGTGAAATTGATTTTGGATGGTAGGAGGTATGAACATACGACTCCATATTTGATCCGATTGCACTGGTTAACATTGCAATCCAGAATTGAATTTAAAATCTTAACTTTTGTTTTTAAAATTCTGTACAGCTATGTCCGAGTTATTTACACGATTTTATCATGCTATATATGCCTTCTAGATGACTCCATTCAGAAAGTGATATTAGACTGGTGAAATGTACTAAGGCTCGATGTAGGTTGCAGACCACAGAACAACGCTCATTAGTTGGTAAGGGGGTTGAACTATGGAATCATCTCCCAATTTCTATTAGAAATTTTAAGACGTATATGTTATTCTGTCATAATTTTAAAACTTGGCTGTTCAGGAAATATTTGACTGGAGATGCCTGATGCTGCTGTTATCATCATTTTTGCTTATTATGTATTATCTAGATATGTTCTTGTTATTGGAATTTGGAAATTGGAATTTTTTAGGATATATTTAATTGAAATGTTTGATATTATATTTTTTCTTTGTTATGTTTCTAATCTGTTTATTAAGATCAAAATGGCAGGTACAATAACAATCACAAGATACAACCTTACTAGTCTACCCCTATCCCCCCTCCCCTCAAAACCCCCACTCATCACCTCCAGCTAATGTAAATGCATACTGGGTTACATATTCAGCAATCTACTACGAGCAACTGGGAAGAATGTATTCCAAAAAGGAGTCCAAACTTGTTGAAAACGCATGTCCTTAGGGGAATCTATGTCCTGTTTGGCCAGTCTTTCCATCTGAAGGAGGGTGGTCATAAAAGCAACCCACTGCTGTAAAGTCAGAGCATGAGGAGAAAGCCAGCATAAATCAGCACAGCTTGGGCTACAAACCCTTTCATTCCCCTTGGCACAGGAGAAGAAAGTGAGATCTTATTGAATAGTAACAAAGGTTCACAATGTACTCCACATGTCCAAAAAGCAGAAACTGTGGTTAACAGCTTATGCCACAAGCCAGCAGTAAATGGACAACTCCAAAAGATGTGGCCCAGGGAAAACCCCAGGGTCTGACATTTCGGACAAGTATCAGTAGTGGTAATGCTAAATGTTAAATTATACAGCTCTGCGTAACCCTAGTAGCACTTTAGAAATGTTAAGTAGTAGTAGTAATGCCCATGTGATGTGCTGTGTGAGGGGCTTTTTAAAGGCGTAAGGCAAATTTACATTGTAGTTCTCAGTGGCAGACATTCTGAGTGAGATGCTGAATACTCAACACATACTCCTGAAAATAAGAAGCAGAAAGATGTGTCAAAAGATCATCACTCCATGCCTTTGACAGGCAGTCATAATAAATTCAGTAACTGTATCCCGTATATGCCAATGACGATAAGAGAAAGGCACTTTGAGATGGGCCCCCAAAGTGTAAGCTGAGGCCAGTTTCTCCTGGATGTCTTCACTTATGTCTTCCCAGGGCAAGCTAGCCACATGTCACAATTGTATATAAGCAAAAATACCAGTGCCCAATAAACCAAACACCTATTTCAAGTCTTGGAAAGTTTTCATATGACCATCATCAGTTACCACATGGAGCAAATATTTGATACCTTTGCGCTGCCACAGTTTAAAGACTGAAGAATGCTGCCCAGGCGGGAACGCATCATTATAACAAATTGCTAAAAAGGGGATCAATCTTGCAAAAAAAAAAAAAATGATGATGACCACAAATCCAAGGCCACACTGCTTTGGCTGTAGACATCAGATGAGAATCTTTTAACATGGAAGGCTCCAGCCAGTGGTGTGCTGGAGCAGGCTCTCACAGGCTCGCAAGAGCCGGTTGTTACGTTTTTAAGAATTTTGGGAGTCGGTTGTTAAAGTAAGGCCCTCCATGGCTACTTTAACAACTGGCTCCCAAAATGTGGGCTTGGGCCTCCTGCTGAATTCTCTTTTACTTTGCTGGTGGGGATGCTGAGCCCTGCCAGCCAAGTAAATAGACTACTGCTGCTCCCCGCTCCTTGTTTCCAGCTCTGGGCAGCAGGCTGAGACTTCTCAAGCATGTGAGAGAAGTTCCAGCATGCTGCTCAGAGCAAGACGTTGGGAGTGGTGGCTGCCAGCAAAGGTATGCCTAGCGTGCCCGCACGAAGGGAAGGAGGAGAGAGAGGCAAGTGTTGCTCCCCCCCCCCCCCCCCGGCCACCCCTGGCCCTTCCAACTGCAGAGCTGGCTACGTCTGGAGAAAGAGCCTGTTGTTAAAAATTTACCAGCACACCCCTGGCTCCAGCCCTCTGGCTGTATAAAGAAGGCAACTGAAATTAGTACCCTCAGTCAATTTAGTCTTCAAAGGGGTAAATAAAAAATCCAAAGTGTTGTGAAACCAGTCATTAATATGTCTCATGCCATTGGTGACAGTCAGATGTTGTACGCTCAAAAGGCCCAACCCTCCTAGTGCCGACGATGTATGGATAGTAGAAATAGGTAGTCATGTTCTCTCTTGTCAAAGATATCCCTGCAAAAAATGTTTAAGTTGTTTTTCATCAGATCTCTTTAAATACAAAGGAAGCAGTTGGAATACATATAGCCAATGGGGGATTAATATCATGTTGGATAAATTAAATTTCTACAATCTACTAGTGTTTTAAGGGTGATAATAGATTTGTAAACATGAAAGTTGGTGGAGAAAAAAGACCTCTGTAAAACCGGACACACCTCTGTTTAAAGGACACACCTTAAATAGAGAGGGGACCTCCTTAATCATTAGTCTAAAAAAAAAACTCCACATACTCTTCTTTCATGCTTTATATATCATGACAGCCTTCCAAAAACACTGTTGATGAAGGCAAAAAAGTATTTTCGGCCAAAGCCGTTACTTAGCCTGGATAGTGAAACCAATGTGATTTTCTTAGTTCCGTGCAGTATGTCTCACAGTTCGTTCCTGCACTCGTTCCCGATTCCCGACAGGGTACCCCTGTTTCGCCAATAGAATGGCTGCCTCAGGGGAAAACAAAACACAAATTTTCAACAACACATCCAAGTCTCGACCCACGCCTTCACTGCATATTCAAACATCTCCTCAGGAATGGTGGTCGACTTCTCTACTTTCGTTGTTGTCTTTAAATATACAACGTCTGACATCATCTTGTTCTCACATCATCGATCCACGTTCATTCAGAGAAAAACTTTCCATTCAATGGAGACATTTAACCCACCTGGTATTAAAGATCGTAAAGTAAAAATGAACTGACCAACTTCCGTAAACTACTAAAGACCCATCTCTTCGACAAGATATACCACAAAGACCAAAACATGTGAAACTCCCACATATATCCAGAAATGTTAATAATGCCTTCTGTTATACTACTATCATGTATTCCATTACCATGTACCCAAAATCCTTCTGCAACACCAAATATCTACTCTTTTCTCTTTTCCACTATCCATTATGTATTGTAAGCCACATTGAGTCTGCAAAGAGGTGGGATAATGTGGGATACAAATGCAACAAATAATAATAATAATAATAATAATAATAATAATAATCTCTGCTCCTTTTGTTTCACTATCCAAGCTAAGTAACAGCTTTTGGCCGAAAATACTTTTTTGCCTTCATCAACAGTGTTTTTGAAAGGGTGTCATGATATATAAAGCATGAAAGAAGAGTATGTGGAGTTTTTTTGATACTAATGATTAAGGAGGTCCCCTCTCTATTTAAGGTGTGTCCTTTAAACAGAGGTGTGTCCGGTTTTATTGAGGTCTTTTTTCTCCAACAACTTTCATGTTTACAAATCTATTATCACCCTTAAAACACTGGTAGATTGTAGAATTTTTGAAAACAGTATTGATTGTATTCTACACATTCCATATATTGTAGTTATAAATTAAATTTCTCCATAATTGAAAGAGGATGTGCACACCATGCCTAGAAATGTGCGTGAATATCCCACAATAGCTTACCCACATTAACCTCATATAACTGAGACAAGTTATATGGAATAAAGACTTTCAGATGTATAAGGGCACCGTTCATCCATGCCAATGGGAAGTCACCAACCCAAAACGTATGGGTATCCTCCACGACCGGAAGGGCCTAAGACTAAGTTCAATGTAAAACCTGAGAGCAGTCCAAAACTATGAATCAAAGTTAAAGTTTGCCTAATGAAGTTTGTGGGTCGGTTAGTATCATGAGCAGATCATCTGCATAAGTAAGTGTTTTAATGTGTTGATCTAGTATCTGTTTATCAGGTATGGTCTGAGCATCCCTCAGGACATGCAACAGAGCCGCCAAAGAAAGTAAAAACAATAACAATGATAACGGACACCCATGTTGCATGCCCTGACAGATGGAAAATGGGGCCACCTGTAACCCATTGACTAACAAAAATGCTTGGGGATTGTGATAAAGTGCCTGAACTTCTTGTTAAACCAGTTTCTGAAACCCATATGACGCATAACCAAAAATAAATACTGCCAATCCATTTTATCAAATGCCTTCTCCACATCTAAACTCACCACCAAAGAAAGCACTCAATGGTGCTGACAATGCATCATAGCCAATATCAGTCAGCACACACTACAAACAACCTGCCTCTGGTGCACAAAGCCAACTTGTTATGTGCCCACCAACCGAGGAATGACCCCTGCTATTCGATCTGCTAACACTTTAGCAAGAATCTTAAGATCTACGTCGATGAGCAATATGAGTCTGCCAAATCAGTTGGGCGTGGTTTAGGGATCAACGTAATTAAGACGGTATTAGCATGAAGGGGAAAAGAACCATGCTCCATTCTATCTGAGTAATATGCAGACAAAGGATCCAGGAACTGCAATAGTAACAGTTTATAAATCTCACCAGAAAAGCCATCAAGATCTTGGACAGAATAAAGTTTTAGCGATTTAATGACAGCTTTCAGCTCCTTAGCATTGAGAGGCCCATCCAGAATACCAGTGGCGTAGCCAGACCTCATTGTGGATGGGGTTCCAGAGCCCAAAGTGGGGGGCACATTTTGGCCTGACCCCCCCCCCCCCCCACCACCACCACCACCGCCACCACCATCTCACATACATTGGCTGGTGGGGGTCCCCAATCCTTGCCACCTGAAGCATTTGTCCAGTGCTGGTCTCTGCCACATTGCCTGCCCTGCTCTTCCCTTCACATCACATACACACTTGTTTTAATGAAATTGAGCATATGCAAAGTGTCACGAATGCTCATTTTCACTAAAACGAGCACGCACATGATGATAGGGGACCAGCAGGGAAGGCAATGTGGTGGAGAGCTGGAGACCAGAACTGGACATATTAATGAGCCCATTGTGCACATATACAGTACATCTAGAATACTAGTACATATACAGGTGTTTGTTCACTTACCTGCATAATTGCTAGCAGGGCACCTAAGTGTTTTTCTGCAAGTACCTGCTTAACTTACATAGCACGTATTTGCAAGGGGGGTGTACACATGGGCAGGGCTCCCATTTATGCACCGTAACTTACAGAATTCTGCAAGTTCTATGTGTCCCTGTTGCATTTAGGCACTCATACACATATTAGCACTATGGCTGGGGTAACTGCAGGTGCCTAAATGTTAAGCTCTGTTACTGTAACTGGGTTATGCTAGTATTCAATAATAGAACCTGGGCATTATAGAATAGGCTCCATTTTAGAACAGATTTCAGCTGTATACTTCAGGGCACGTTAATGAAGGCACCTGGTTGTAAAATTACCTCCTTGGGGCCAGATTCAGTCAATGGCACCCAAAGTTAGGTGCCATTATGATCCACACTAATGGTTCCCAAACCTTGGCTGGAGGCACCGCAAGTCAGGTTTTCAGGATATCCACAATAAATATTCATGAGAGAGATTTGCATGCACTGCCTCCACTGCATGCAGATCTCTCTCATGAATATTCATTGTGGATATCCTGAAAACCTGACTGGCCGGAGTGCCTCTAGGACTAGATTTGGGAACCACTGTCCTAAGTGTCAGTGTATAGGCCTCTTAATGATCTCTCAGTTATAAAGTGGAGTTTCTTGTCTTAAGTGATGTTCAAAGTACACAGATTTTTTTTCCTTTTTCAAATTAGACAGCTCATTAAAGCAATGTTTCCCACCATACTTGCAGGAAGTACTGTAATATTACCTCTGCGGGGGTCCCTATCTGTTCCTACTAAGGCATTATTTATCAGAAAATGTTTACTCCAGTGGGCATTTTTTCTTGTACTGAGGGAGATCACACATCATATTGAAAAATTAAGGTAAATATACTGACAGAACTATCCAGTTTTTAACTTAAGAACCAGCTGATTGGCATGACTAGAAATCCACAGAGATAAGAAGATAAAAACATAAGAATAGCCATACTGGGTCAGACCAATGGTCCATCTAGCCCAATATCCTGCTTTCAACAATTACCAATCCAGGTCACAAGTACCTGGCAAAAACCCAAATAGTAGCAACATTCCATGCTACCAATCCCAGGGTAAGCAGTGGCATCCCCCATGTCCATCTTAATAACAAACTATGGACTTTTCCTCCAAGAACTTATCCAAACCTTTTCTAACCCAGATATACTAATCACAGTAACCACATCCTCCAGCAACGAGTTCCAGAGCTTAACTATTTCTTGAGTGAAAAAACTATTTCTCCTATTTGTTTTAAAAATATTCCCACGTAACTTCCTTATGTGTTGTCTAGTCTTTGTACTTTTGGAAAAAGGAAAAAAAATCAATTTACTTCTACTCGTTCTACACCACTTAAGTTTTTGCAGCACTTAGATGTCTGAAATCACCTTTCAGAAGTGAAAAGGGCCTGAACAAATAAGTTGGAAGTAGTTTTAGATGACTGGATGTAGGTGTCCAAAAATGAGATTAACCTAAAGCAGTGCTTCTCAATCCAATCCTTGAGGCACACCTAGAGGGGTAAATTCGAAAAGGACACCTCGCAAAACGTCCCTATGGAGTGTGGAGAAACCCGTATTATCAAAACAAGATGGATGTCCATCTTTCGTTTTGATAATATGGTAGGGGACGTCCAAATCTTGAAATTTTGGTCATCCATACAGATGGTCGTCCCTTGACTTGGAGAAGAGGCGGCTGAGGGGAGACATGATAGAGGTATATAAAATAATGAGTGGAGTGGAACAGGTGGATGTGAAGTGTCTGTTCACGCTTTCCAAAAATACTAGGACTAGGGGGCGTGCGATGAAACTACAGTGTAGTAAATTTAAAACAAATCGGAGAAAGGTTTTCTTCACCCAACGCGTAATTAAACTCTGGAATTCGTTGCCGGAGAACGTGGTGAAGGCGGTAAGCTTGGCAGAGTTTAAAAAGGGATTAGACGGTTTCGTAAAGGACAAGTCCATAAACCGCTACTAAATGGACCTGGGAAAAAATCCAGAATTCCAGGAATAACATGTATAGAATGTTTGTACGTTTGGGAAGATTGCCAGGTGCCCTTGGCCTGGATTGGCCGCTGTCGTGGATAGGATCCTGGGCTCGATGGACTCTTGGTCTTTTCCCAGTGTGGCATTACTTATGTACTTATGTACTTATTTCTGATTTTCAGCGATAATGGAAACCAAGGATGCCCATCTCAGAATCGACCAAATGCAAGCCCTTTGGTCATTGGAGGAGCCAGCATTTGTAGTGCACTGTTCCCCCTGACATGCCAGGACACCAACCAGGCACCCTAGGGGGCACTGCAGTGGACTTCACAAATTGCTCCCAGGTGCATAGCTTCCTTACCTTGGGTGCTGAGCCCCCCCCCCCCAAAAAAAAAAACCCCACTCCCCACAACTGTACAACACTACCATAGCCCTTACAGGTGAAGGGGGGGCAGCTACAAAAGGGTACAGTGGGTTTGTGGTGGGTTTTGAAGGGCTCACATTTACCACCACAAGTGTAACAGGTGGGGGGAGGGCCTGGGTCCGCCTGCCTGAAGTGCACTGCACCCACTAAAACTGCTCCAGGGACCTGCATACTGCTGTCAGGGAGCTGGGTATGACATTTCAGGCTGGCATACAGGCTGGCAAAAAATATTTTAAAAGTTTTTTTTAGGGTGGGAGGGGGTTAGTGACCACTGGAGAAGTAAGGGGAGGTCATCCCCAATTCCCTCCGGTGGTCATCTGGTCAGTTCGGGCATCTTTTTGAGGCTTGGTCGCAAGAAAAAATGGACCAAGTAAAGTCGGCCAAGTGCTCATCAGGGATGCCCTTCTTTTTTCCATTATCAGCCGAGGACGCCCATGTGTTAAGCACGCTTTAGTCCTGTCTTCGCTATGCTTCCGACACGCCCCTGGGAACTGGTCGTCCCCGCAACGGAAAGCAGTTGGGGATGCCTAAAATCGATTATGCCAATTTGGGCGACCCTGGGAAAAGGACGCCCATCTCCCGATTTGTGTCGAAAGATGGGCGCCCTTCTCTTTCGAAAATAAGCATGACAGTGACTTTCTGAAAACTGTTATTCTGCAAGGTCTAAATAAAATAGATGAATGTAATTCTAAGCCAGCTCAAATGTCAAAAATGGGATAACTAGAAAAAAAAATGATACGGCCAGTATCAGTTAATATGAATGCTGAATATGTAGTCTTAAACTTAAATGTACAAGTTATCCGCTTAAAGTGAGACAGCTCTTTATCCTATCTTACTCAAATGGATAAAGTTAATTAGATAGTGCTAAAGGTCAGCCCTATGCAGCCTTCCTCCACCTAAACAGATATGTTTGGCCAGGTATTAAGATATCTGGTCAAGTTACTTGCAGGGTGAACCACATTTTGCAAACAATTCAAAGCTAGCCTTATAAATCATTTTGCAATATCAACTGCAATCTATGCATTATTAAGAAGTATAAAGTCCAGTTATCAGGTGAAAACCCATTTTATATGGAATGTAGAGACAAATTGAGATGTTCAGATCAGGCTGTCCTCAATTCCAGTGGCATTTTAAAAAAGGCTCTTCTAACACAGAGCTTAAAAAAAAAAAAATACCTGAGGACTGCACATGCATTTGGCTGGCATTGCAGCGAGGCAGCCATTTCATAAATATACACATTGATGACAAGAATGGCACAAACTTGGAACAGCCACATAGAAACAATAATTTCACAATTCCCACATGTAAATGGTTCTGTTTCCACATTTACCTATCTGATTTTATAACCTTAGACATGTAAGTACCACCAAATAAATAGTGATGGGGCTGCCATTTTTATTTTTCTTCATTTTTGATGAAGAAATAGACAATGAGAGTTAAGGACAATTACTCCCTTAGGCCCCAAAGCTCAAAAGTAAACATGGGTGCTAGAGGCCATTAGTGTCATACTAGCGCCCACATTTATCTGAGCGGAATGTTCAGAGGGGTCTAGCCTGGGAAACAACAAGCATGCCAGGCACTAGCATGGAAATGTAGTCAAGCTCATGTAAATGAGGTCATTTTGTATTCTTCCCCAATGCTCAGAAAAGAGCACCTGAAACAAAACTGCCTTACTGATGTAAAAAATAAAGCCAGGTCGGATCAGGCATTAGGGTGTTTGAAGAGAGGATTTCTCATGCTTCTCTTATGATTCTTTCTGCAAAATCTGCTGGTTTTGAATCCTTTTGGAAGCAGAAGGAAGCCTGTGCAAGCCCTTATGCGCTGGTCGTGAGAAACAGCAGACCCAAGCGAAAGCACACATTGGCTTCTGTTTCCTGCATCTAAATATAAGCATTCAAGCTTACAAAAAAACCCAGTTATATTTAGGCCACAGAAAAGAAATGCCAAAGTGTGCTTCACGTTTGGATTTTACCAGACGCATGTGCAAAGGAGCCAAGTTTACCACGGAACTCTGCGCATGTGCCAAGCACAATCCTTCCGTCAAACTCCCTAATGAGGAATGCGCCTATATTTGCATCTCATTAGCGATAAGCATTAGGGTGTTGTTCCTCTGCACTGTTCCAGCGGTATTTTTAAGGCGCTGTTCGGAACAGTGCTGGAGTTCTGAGCATTGGGGCCTTAACACCTCACGTTAAGCTCTGGACAACCCAGCACCCTTTTAAAAAATCTGTGCATGCCTTTCCCATAAACATAAATTCCCATCCTAAAATGGGGAATATATGTGAAATTTTGTGCTTTCAAGCCACACCTCCTTGAAATCTCTGCATGGTGTAAATCTCCACGTGAAAAAGCAGTTTTCAAAAATCACCTTTTACATGTATATGCAATCTACATGTGTAAATGTCACTATTTATACAAGGATATCTTTCTACAATAAGGTCCATAGTAGTGCTTTGAAAATAATAAGGGAGTCTAAAATTTGAAAATGTGTGACTGAATGAATATGACGTGAGAGGTTTGTATTTGAGGCCAGAGCCATGACAGGCAGGAGCAAGTAGGCATCGCTCCTGCCCTTATGACTCCCTAGACCAACAAATATAAGCCTGGGAGGGCCTAGAGGGGGTGGGGGTCTGTCTAGGGCTCTTCCTCAGGGGGAGGGAGGGGGGACTTGGAGGAGATGAGGGCACCTGCTTCCCCTTATGCAGGTCTAGGTGGAAATTCAACCAGATTCCACATTGGTATCTTATGCAGATCCCAGCTGAATATTGACCAGGACCCGCATATGATTTGGCAGCCAGCATATGCTGGCATGACCCTGTATATTCAATGCCAGTGCTCAGATATGGCCTGTCATTGAATATTGGGGCCTAATTCTGCCCATGATGGTCAGCATTTAAAACAACACTGACCGCTGGTAGCTGAATATTGACCAGTTAATGTCTTTGAGCAAAGCAACACAATGTGGCAGTGACAGACAATAGATGAAGGCAATAATACGAGAACTGAGTTATTTACAATGTCTCCATGACTTGATACTCCTATCTTCCAAGCCACAAGAAAGTCTAAACTCCTTTATCTCCTTAATCCTACTACAGAGGGTAGCAGGGAATCAATATAACTCCTTGAAGCAGTCAATTACAGTGCTGTTAGCTGCAATGAAACTTAGGGAGTCTGAGACTCAGAAGCAGTTCTTTAAAAGCAGGCTCTGCTGGAACCTATTCTTTAAGAGAAGGTTCTGCTCTCACATCTCCATTTTGTTCTTTCTCCCTATCCCAGACCTTTCCTTTTCAACCCTTATCCTTAGCATCCTTTCAAATATTCACCCACCTCTGCATAGTAAATGATGATAGATGTTAATTTAAAACTTGACATACCGTCATTCCTAGGGCCTAGGTCAAAGTGGTTCACATAATAAAACTTATACTATTAAAACTTCTGGAAAAGAACATTATTAAATGATGGGATAGGATCACTCATACCACACCATACAGGGAGAAAATAGAGAAGAGACTATAGTAAGAATAGTAGCGAATTTACAGGGCATATCCAATTGAGACAGGCATTGCTCCTCATCTAGTGTCCCTGAGTCCAAAGGCCTAGCTAAAGAAATTTTTTTAATGGGGTTTAAATGCTGAGAGTGAAACTTAAGATCATTCCACAGTTTAGGAGCCACTGTAACTTACATGGTAAAACCTTCAGCCTAGTTGATGTTCCTGAGCAACCATAAGTACATAAGTATTGCCATACTGGGACAGACCAAAGGTCCATCAAGCCCAGCATCCTGTTTCCAACAGTGGCCAATCCAGGTCACAAATACCTGGCAAAATCCAAAAAAAGTACAAAACATTTTATGCTGCTTATCCCAGAAATAAGCAGTAGATATTTCCCTAGTCCATTTTAATAATGGTCTACTTTTCCTTTAGGAAGCAGTCCAAGCCTTTTTAAAACCCCGCTAAGCTAACCGCCTTTACCACATTCTCTGTCAACGAATCCCAGAGTTTAATTACACGTTGAGTGAAGAAAAATTTTCTCCAATTTGTTTTTAAGTTTTCTGTTAAAGCAAAGCCACCATTGATGGTGACAGATATGCATAACTTTAATATATCCCTCTAGAAGCTGCTGCAAATCCTCAAAGAACTTGCTGGTATTAAAGATAGCCATGCCATTGGCATACGCAGGTTTCATGCCTGAGGGTTGCGAAAGATAAGCAATACTAAGACTGAAATGTGCAGGGGCTAAGATTGTACCCTGTGGTGTCTGTCAAAGGCTCTGAAGAAGATGAACGCAGTGGACTTTTGAAAACTTTCTTAAGGTGATGGAAAACCATGACCTATATTGCATCTACTATATCAGAACATGAAATTCCATGTAGACTAAGGGAGCCTTCTTTCTAGACAGAATATGGGTATATAGTTGGTTGAAAGAAAATACCCCTGCTAAAATCCTCTTGGAACCCTGATATGTCTTAAAAATTCATTTGGCAGAAAAGCAATATTCATCAGGATGGCTGCTACTTGTAAATACAGCAGGAAAAGGAGTAGGGTGGACTGGCTTTTTCAAGAATCCAAGGGAAAGCTAGTGTTCATCCACTCCCTGTGTTTTTTTCTCCCACCACTTGTAAATATCCAGAAAAGCTATCCAAATATCTTTAAGTGTATTTTAGTGATATTTCCATAAAAGTAGGATCACTTGTATATTTAGATCTTAAACTTGAATATATAAGTTATCTGTTTACTCAAGGGTGGGTATTTATACTAGCCCACTTAAAAGAACAAAATTAACTTTTTCATGGAGAGGGTGGTAGCTACCTGGAATGCCTTCCCTCAGGAAGTGGTGGAGATAAAGACAGTAACAGAATTCAAAAATATGTGGGATATACACAAACCAATCCTGTACGGTAAGAGAAGGGAACCAAACAAACTTAGCAGTGCTTAGATGGCAATTCCAGTAATTGGAAAACAAAGCCAGGCAGATTTCTACAGTCTGTTCCCTGATCATGGCTTGGCAGATTTTGGATGGGCTGGAGTGGGGCTTTGATAGCATCAGTAGTTGGGGCCTTGCCCTGAAAATGGCAAAGACAAATCAAAAGTATGCATATATAGAGGGGCATAATCCTCGCAAAACGTCCCGTGGAGGGGCAGGGATACCCGTGTTATCAAAACAAGATGGACGTCCATCTTTCGTTTCGATAATACGGTCGGGGACGCCCAAATCTTGACATTTAGGTCGTCCTGAGAGATGGTCGTCCCTTGACTTGGTCGTTTCTGATTTTCGGCGATAATGAAAACAAAGGACGCCCATCTCAGAAATTACCAAATGCAAGCCCTTTGGTCGTGGGAGAAGCCAGCATTCGTAGTGCACTGGTCCCCCTGACATGCCAGGACACCAACCGGGCACCCTAGGAGCTACTGCAGTGGACTTCATAAATTGCTTCAAGGTACATGCTCCCTTACCTTGTGTGCTGAGCCCAACCCCCCCCCCAAAACCCACTCCCCACAACTGTACACCACTACCATAGCCCTTACGGGTGAAGGGGGCACCTAGATGTGGGTACAATGGGTTTCTGGTGAGTTTTGGAGGGCTCACATTTATCACCACAAGTGTAACAGGTGGGGGGGGATGGGCCTGGGTCCGCCTGCCTGAAGTGCACTGCACCCACTAAAACTGCTCCAGGGACCTGCATACTGCTGTGATGGACCTGAGTATGACATTTGAGGCTGGCAAAAAATATTTTTAAAGATGTTTTTTTAGGGTGGGAGGGGGTTAGTGACCACTGGGGGAGTAAGGGAAAGTCATCCCCGATTCTCTCTGGTGGTTATCTGGTCAGTTCGGGCACCTTTTTGTGGCTTGGTCATAAGAAAAACAGGACCAGGTAAAGTCGTCCAAGTGCTTGTCAGGGACGCCCTTTTTTTCCATTATGGGTTGAGGACATCCATGTGTTAGGCACACCCAAGTCCCGCCTTTGCTAAGCCTCCGACACGCCCCCGTGAACTTTGGTCATCCCCGCGATGGAAAGCAGTTGGGGATGCCCAAAATCAGCTTTCGATTATGCCGATTTGGGCGACCCTGTGAGAAGGATGCCCATCTTGCGATTTGTGTCGAAAGATGGGCGTCTTTCTCTTTTGAAAATGAGCCTGGTAGTATCACATTATACCTTATCTTGTTGAGCAGACTGGATGGACCATACAGGTCCTGATCTGTCATTTACTATGTTCCTATGTTAGATAGGGAGTAACTGTACAAGTAATAGGAACCTATTCTGTAAAGGAATGTAGGCATCTATTTTCCTTTCTAGAATACTAGCACAACAGGTCAGATACATGCAGTGTGTTTTTACTAGCAAAAAAGGTGCCGGTACTCAAATGATAGGCCACCCTTCAGGGGTGAGGTGATCACTGATAGGCCCATCCCACAACAGCCAGACCCCCTACAACCAGTCACAGAATCTATGACAAATCAGAATTGTTGTGTAGAGCTTGAGATCTTTCATTAAAACTTGGGGTCCATGGGTCAATTTTAGCAGATAATGGAAAAGGTGCCGGTACTAAGTACCCCCAAGTACCCTCTCAAAAAAAGCCCTGGATACATGTGTACAACTTAGGTGCAAGCACCTGTGTCAGGCATAGGGCTGACGTAAGCATGAGCACCTAAAGTCCAGAGATAAGTGCATACTTTACAGTAGCTCCACCCAGATTCTGCATCTGTGTACACCCCTCATGTGCTATGTAAGATATGCCCATATTTACAGAATAGTGCTTAGGCGGAAATTCAACATGTGCATGCATATGTGCTCACACATTCGTATATGATGGCATTCTAATGTTTTACATGCATATCTGGTGCATTGCTCTAATAGTGCTGAAAATCAGCACTTCACCCCACCCCATGATCTCTTTCCAGCTAGCCCCCTCCTTAATAGACATTTTGGGCATAACTGATTTATGATGTCAACTCTGAAGTTAACCACATAGTTTTGTGTATCAACTTGAAAAGTTATAAAAGGAGGACACACTTGAAAAATGGGATAAAAGTGCCATGCTCTAATGCATCTATCATCTGAAACTGATATGGGTTAGAAATACACATGCAGAAAGATATCATGACTCTGCATTGCCAACAGGACAGACCCTCATGATCACTTTCTGGATAAGCTTCTTGCAGGGCTAGCTCCTTGCTTGCTCTTGCAAGTTCACAGCTTTTAAACAGAGGAAGCCAGCAGCAAGCTATGGAGCTAGCTGTAAGCTCTTTGAAGCTTCTTGGCTGTTAAGCATAACCTTGCCTTTGCTGCGCAATGTACAGTAACAGGCTTACTGTGCAGACAGATTGCTCAATCTTTGCTTCACATTTATTTCAGTGTTCCACCCAAGGACTTATATTTGGCACAGCACACATCCTAACAAAGATCTGACTGTGGGAATGTCATGACTGGCACTTTATTAATAAAGAACTGTATTTTGGGAATTTTCATCTGGGATCCGTTCTTTTTCCATCAGTTTGATACAGATCGGTATAGCCTCTTGAGAACGTGTTGGCAGTTCTAAATAGCATTTTTGAAATTTTTTTTTCCATTTTTTTTTAACCAAAATGCTGCTGGCATAGTTTCTGCTCCCCTGGGCAGAGCAACCTTTTGAAACACAAAAGTAAATCCCTGCCATGAATCTGAGGATAGAACACAAGCACTTTATGCCCTCTACAACAATGGCATAGCTACAAGTGGGCCTGGGTGGGAGCAGGCCCACCCATTTTGACTCAGGCCCACTCAGCGCTGGCCCCACACTCCCCTCTGCCAGCAGCCTGGTATCCTCTCCCATCTCTGGACTTCCTCCCCAGTGTACCTCAGGGGCGGCCGCAGTGATTCATTTTCACTGCCTGCAGCCCGGAAGGCTTCCCTCTGCCTCGTTCTGCCAGTAAGGAAACAGGAAGTGATGTCAGCAAGGGTGGGATGCAGCAGAGGGAAGCCTGCTGGGCCGGTGCAGGCAGTGAAAATGAATCGCTGCAGCAGCCTCTGAGGTAATTGGGGAGGAGGTTCAGAGAAAGGGAGAGCTGCTGGTCTTCATGAGGGGGATTGAGGAGAGAGGGAGAGATGTTGGATGCAGGGGTAGGGAAGATGAGAGGAAGGTTTAAAAAAATGTTATTTTATATATCAAGGGGAGGGGAATGGAAGGGCCCATTCAAGTTAACTCAAGGTCCATCCAAAATACTAGGTCCGACTATGCCACTGTTCTAAAACGACAGCAATGCTGCCGAAACAGTACTACACACCTATCCATCCTCAGAAATTCAGAAAATGTGGACATTCAGCAGCAAGGGAAGGTGGAGAAGTTATCTTGATAAATGCCTGATGCCTGCTTCTCTATCTGTAATTTCCATCTAACAGCACGTGCTCCACCCTACATCCTTTTAACAGACTTATAGCTGCAGCAGTAGTGAGAACACAGAGCAGATGGAGGCAGTTGAAGCGATCGAGTGTTATTAGTGTAATGGTGGTTTAATCTATGCTATTTGTTTAGGAACAGCGCAAGCAGAAATTCTGCTGGTTCTTAATCTGAGACTAAAAATAAAAAAAACAACTATGGACCCATCAGCAGAGACGCATTATATTGGATACTCTAGTATGTCTACAAGATTAAAGGATATTGGTGGGGGAAAGCTCTTGTTTCTAAAATGCTATAGGGAGATTATTCAATAGGATGAGACATTACTGGACCCTGAGGGCCTGATTTACTATGGTTTTTTTCAAGGAGATCACCAGGATATGGCAGATGAGACACTCTCCCTGAATACGTATGCCAATCCCACAATGTCCCTCCTTACTTGTTGCTGAAGCCAACTGTGGCACTACTGGAGTGGAGCAGTGGCCTAGTGGTTAGAGCACTGGTCTTGCAATCCAGCGGTGGCCAGTTCAAATCCCACTGCTGCTCCTTGTGATCTTGGGCGATGGAATAGTATATCAGTATTAATATGACTGATATCTAATTATAGTCTCTTTTGCAATTCTCCTTTTAATATTAAATTCTGAAGATATAAGACAAAAGTTGTATATCATAACTATATGGGTTAGTTATTCTTGCGGGGAACTGCATTGAAGACTTTGTTAAATGCGGTATAGAAGACTCAGAATAGAATAGAACAATGCTTGGGCACTCTAAACATTTACATGTATAACTCATGACTAAATGTAAGTGCCTATATTATAAAATTGCTGCCAAAATCTGCAGAGGGCTGATAAGAAGTTGTGTTGTTTTATGACTGCAATACCATAGCAGGAATGTGGGGAATCAGAGCATTAGAAAAATAAGCCAGCTAGCTTGAACGTAGGGATTTAAAAGTTAAGACAAAAATTCCAATCATAACCCGATAAACAACAGAAAGCTAGTGATGTTTCATAAGAAGGGGAGAAGCTGGTTGGAAAGAAACACCTGAAGAATACTGGGCCCAGCATTCAAAACAATTTAACATGCTGAGTGGTTCAGAAAGGGATATTTAGTGACACTTAACCAGGCAATGCTGCTGAATATCCCTCTAATCATGGTGGCACTGTCTGGATGCAGAGTTGGGACACAGCCAGGAATTGTGTGGGCACTGGCGATATTCTGTGCTTGTGTCTGCTTAGCTGAGGGGGCCTTTTACTAAGGTGCGCTGAAAAATGGCCTGTGCTGGTGCAGATGAGTGTATTGGATGCGCGCAGGTCTATTTTTCAGCGCCCCTGCAAAAAAAGGCCTCTTTTTTTGGCCGAAAATGGACATGCAGCAAAATAAAAATTGGCAAGTGTCCATTTTGGGCCTGAGACCTTACCACCACCCATTGACTTAGTGGTAAGGTCTCACGTGTTAACTGGGTGGCAATCATCAGCACACATACAATACCAACTACCACCCGGTTAGAGTCATGCACTGGAAAACTTTTAGAGTGCACGTAGCGGATGCACGATAAAAATGAAATTACCAACGGGCCATGTGGAAGCCAAACGGTAGTTCACAAGTGACGCACATAGGACGCGGCTTAGTAAAAGGGCCCCTAAGCAAGTAGGACCACTTAAATAGCAATCCTAACTCTGTCCGGTTAGCTATATGGGGACTGAACTGAATATTGGCCATACCTGCATAACTTCCACATATAACTAATGCTGATGTCCGGACGTGTATTGGCATTGAAAATCCAGACTAAATTAGCTGATAGCAGCCAGTGTTTAAAAAAAAAAAACACTCACCGCCTGTCGGCTCAGTATTGATCCAACACGAATACTGCTAAATGAACTCAAAGGTAAAAACCAAAACAAATAAATTAAAAACTCCTTGAAATACAATCTCTCTCTATATTATGCAATGTGCAGAGTACAGCCTCTTGTACATATTAAAATCATAGACAAGCGGAGTGCAGGCAGTGGATACGCTCAGATCTCCCCAAGTATTTCATAGAGTTTAGTGTATTCAAGTGGTTTTCCATGCTCCAGCTCCTCACACTGAAAGAATTAAAAAAGGAGGAATCAGAGTTATTGGGATGCAGTGCCCTCTATGGGAATTAAGTCAGTGCCGGTGCACTTTCTAACTACATAAAGGACAGAGAACATGAGTAATGGGTCAGATTTTTCCCCAGAAAACTCTTCTGCAACCAGTACTGTTTAAGTCGGTCATTAATAATTTTACTTGAAGCTGTGTGATCCTCAACATAACCAATCCATTTTCCAGGATGTGTCCCCGTCACACAATTATGTGATGGTATTCAGTATCAAGTCTCAAAATTCAAGGTCTTAACTGTGGTTTCTCTTGAAATACAACCAGCTGAAGAGCTTGCCAGCACTGACAACTGTCAAACATTTTGTTTTCAAAGTGAAGGTCCATGCCTGATTGGTATGGACGGCTGCCTCTGAAAACTGAAACTCTGAGTAGATGCCACTATTAATAACTTTTATCCAAATTAAGCGGAATGTACATTATCTAAGTAGAACGCAGCCAGGCTCAGAATGCATAATGCTGCATCAAGGATAGAGTACAGCTACTATGTATTTAGAAAGGAGTTCTAGCTATTTAGCCAAGCTTCTACCGCACGATCCCTTTGCACTGATATCTGATAACTTACACAGGACGCTCATAAATCAGAATACTTTACTATCACTGGAGGGAAGTGCTTTCTAGCACTGGAGCAGCCGTACTCATTCACATTTTAGTTCCCACTCTATAAATTACACTGTAAACACTGGCAGATGCCTCTGACCGGCTTCTCGGGGAAAAACTTTTTCTGGATCCTGTCCTGGTGATTTGCATCTCACACTACATTTAAACTCATATTCTTCTATTAAGGAAAAGAGAACTCCACATCCCAGAATAGCACAACGTGAACTGAAAAAGAAAAAAAAATGGACTAGTTCCAAATTCTTTCAAAATAATCTGTAGATTTGGGAGCCCTGCAGTGCCTCTGAAAAGGGGTTTCTGCATTATTGTTTCTAAAATGCTACAAAGCCAAGGATTATAGAGATGACAGGAAAGGGCAGTAAAAATGGAGCATGTGTTGTGTATGAAAGTTGCTCTCGTACATCAGTTTTCTGAATTCCTTGGCAGGTTTAAAGGTTAGAGAGTCTGAACTCAGGTCTGCGGGGATTTGTTCTGCTAAGGCAGGACTCAGCTGAGGTTTCCTGAGCTTTGCTATACACAGTTGTAAACAATTCCAAAGCTCAAAGTTCAAAATCTGACTGGGAAGAAAATCATCTTGTCATTTAAGCGCAAGGTGGATTCGCTGAAATCGGCAAAGACTTACAAATTCAATAGTGCCCCCCATGTTACCACTCAGTCAATTTTTTTATGCCATAGAAAATATAAACATTGCTTTGGGTATGTGAAATACCAGTTGACTGTCAGTCAGAAGTGATGGCATTTTCCCCACGCAAAATCTGATGCACCAGTCGTTATATAAAAGTCCAGTGTTACCAAATAATCCAGTTAGACAGTCACTTGTAGTTGAATGTACACCCAGGAATCATTATTGGTATCTTTTCAGGTAAAGAAGAAAACAGTTGGAGTGGAACATAGAAAGGTAAGGGATGCTGATTTTATTATTTTAAATTTCGAAAAAGTAAGAAATGACCAACGTCATGTACATAAAGGGGATGAAATATCACAGAAGCAACACTGTTCTCAGCTTTCAACTCAGTAGAAAAAAATTGCCACCTGATTCCAAATACTGATGCTTATTTTTTTCTAGGCAGGCACAAGCCAGAGCCGGCTTAACCATTGGAGCAGGTGAGACACTGGCTCAGGGCACCAGGTGATAAAAGGTGCCAAAATTCTCAGTCTTTGACATCACTGCCAGTGTCTCACCTGGTCCAAAGGTTAGGTTTTCTCTCCCTCCCTTTTCCATCATGGACCTGTACACTTTACCTTGGTTGCCAGCATCAGTAGCATCACCATGAACAACAGGCAGCTTTCAGCCCACTCCTGTGACTTCCCCTCCCTGGGCCTACCTTCAAAGGTCCTTAAAGTCTTCTGGGATCAAGCAGGCATTATCTCCAGTCATTCCTATCCTTACTGCCACTGGGTTTCAAAATGGTACGAGCAACCCCTAGTTGTAGTCTAATGCTAGGGGTCACCAGTACTATTTGAAACCTGGCTCCAACAAAGCAGGAGCAACTGAACTCCTGTCCAAACCTATTTACCACCAGATAACTTTGAAGATAGGACTGGGAGGGGGAGACCTACTGGAGGTTACAGGGGCTGGGCACGTGGGGTTTTGGTCTTCTAGTTGGGGGCAGGGCTTATATAAGGGGACTTCATTGGGGGTACATCAGGAGGGGAGCTCAATTTGGGGGGGGACGGTGATTGGGAGTATGGGGAGGGGGCCAGGAAGGACAACACAGCCCCTTGAAGATATGGGACCTATGCTCCCGGGACCTTAGAATAATAATGCTTGCAAGGTTGCTCACAAGCAGGTTTATTCTGATTGCACAGGAGTCAGTAACCTGCAGTATCAAGATACCACAGGTTGATGACTCCCATGAAAATCAAGATGCAGTAAAAATTCGCCTTTTATTGCTCCTCAATGACTTTCTACCTTAATTTGTTGGTTAATTGACAGGGTATCACATGTACAGTGGTGGAAATAAGTATTTGATCCCTTGCTGATTTTGTAAGTTTGCCCACTGACAAAGACATGAGCAGCCCATAATTGAAGGGTAGGTTATTGGTAATAGTGAGAGATAGCACATCACAAATTAAATCCGGAAAATCACATTGTGGAAAGTATATGAATTTATTTGCATTCTGCAGAGGGAAATAAGTATTTAATCCCTCTGGCAAACAAGACCTAATACTTGGTGGCAAAACCCTTGTTGGCAAGCACAGCGGTCAGACGTCTTCTGTAGTTGATGATGAGGTTTGCACACATGTCAGGAGGAATTTTGGTCCACTCCTCTTTGCAGATCATCTCTAAATCATTAAGAGTTCTGGGCTGTCGCTTGGCAACTCGCAGCTTCAGCTCCCTCCATAAGTTTTCAATGGGATTAAGGTCTGGTGACTGGCTAGGCCACTCCATGACCCTAATGTGCTTCTTCCTGAGCCACTCCTTTGTTGCCTTGGCTGTATGTTTTGGGTCATTGTCGTGCTGGAAGACCCAGCCACGACCCATTTTTAAGGCCCTGGCGGAGGGAAGGAGGTTGTCACTCAGAATTGTACGGTACATGGCCCCATCCATTCTCCCATTGATGCGGTGAAGTAGTCCTGTGCCCTTAGCAGAGAAACACCCCCAAAACATAACATTTCCACCTCCATGCTTGACAGTGGGGACGGTGTTCTTTGGGTCATAGGCAGCATTTCTCTTCCTCCAAACACGGCGAGTTGAGTTCATGCCAAAGAGCTCAATTTTTGTCTCATCTGACCACAGCACCTTCTCCCAATCACTCTCGGCATCATCCAGGTGTTCACTGGCAAACTTCAGACGGGCCGTCACATGTGCCTTCCGGAGCAGGGGGACCTTGCGGGCACTGCAGGATTGCAATCCGTTATGTCGTAATGTGTTACCAATGGTTTTCGTGGTGACAGTGGTCCCAGCTGCCTTGAGATCATTGACAAGTTCCCCCCTTGTAGTTGTAGGCTGATTTCTAACCTTCCTCATGATCAAGGATACCCCACGAGGTGAGATTTTGCGTGGAGCCCCAGATCTTTGTCGATTGACAGTCATTTTGTACTTCTTCCATTTTCTTACTATGGCACCAACAGTTGTCTCCTTCTCGCCCAGCGTCTTACTGATGGTTTTGTAGCCCATTCCAGCCTTGTGCAGGTGTATGATCTTGTCCCTGACATCCTTAGACAGCTCCTTGCTCTTGGCCATTTTGTAGAGGTTAGAGTCTGACTGATTCACTGAGTCTGTGGACAGGTGTCTTTCATACAGGTGACCATTGCCGACAGCTGTCTGTCATGCAGGTAACGAGTTGATTTGGAGCATCTACCTGGTCTGTAGGGGCCAGATCTCTTACTGGTTGGTGGGGGATCAAATACTTATTTCCCTCTGCAGAATGCAAATAAATTCATATACTTTCCACAATGTGATTTTCCGGATTTAATTTGTGATGTGCTATCTCTCACTGTTACCAATAACCTACCCTTCAATTATGGGCTGCTCATGTCTTTGTCAGTGGGCAAACTTACAAAATCAGCAAGGGATCAAATACTTATTTCCACCACTGTAAGTGCTTTGGGAGGTGGTAGTCAGCTGAGCCCCCCCCCCCCCCATCACGCACACACAGTGGTACGCTGGGAAATTTTTAACAAGCTCTCTCTCCATACATAGCCAGCCCTTCAATTTGAGGGCCCCAAGGTAGGCTAGGTGGACAACACATTCCTCACCCTCCTATCCCTCCCCCCATGTGGGCACATTAGGCATACCTTTGCTGGCAGGGATGCTGAGCCCCACCACCCAAATAAATGGACTACTGCCACTCCCCGCTGCTTGTTTCTGAGCAGCACGCCAGGAATTCTCATGTATATTTGCTTGAGAAGTCCTGGCATGATTCTCAGAGCCAGAAACAAGCAGCAAGGAACAGCGGCAGACCATTTATGTGTCTGGTGGAGCTTGGTATCCCTGCCAGCAAAGGTAGAGGAGTTCAGAGACGCCAAGGGTGGCCCATCTCAAAGCTGGAAATTTACCACCGCTATTCTGGAGATTGAAGGCCACTGAGTGAAGTTTTTCTTGTGGGCAACCATATACATACTGCAAATGTAAACAACAACTTCTACAGAGCACATCTAAAACTTAATTATTTTCTCATTTCCATCTTACAAAATTCCAGAAAGCAAATCTACAGATCAGCAGAACCCAAGCAGTCCAAAACAAAGTCAGAAACACAGTTTATACCTAATTATTCAACCACCCTTAGGATTCACCTTTGGGTTTAAACAGCAAAACCATGTGCATGTAAGGACTGGATAAACAAATTAAAACAAAGTCAACATGGATTTAGTGAAGGGAAATCTTGCCTCACCAATCTACTACATTTCTTTGAAGAGGTGAACAAACATGTGGATAAAGGTGAGCCGATTGTGTATCTGGATTTTCAGAAGGTGTTTGACAAAGTACCTCATGAAAGACTCCAGCGGAAATTGGAGAGTCATGGAATAGGAGGTAGTGTTCTATTGTGGATTAAAAACTGGTTAAAAGATAGAAAACAGAGAGTAGGGTTAAATGGTCAGTATTCTCAATGGAGAAGGGTAGTTAGTGGGGTTCCCCAGGGGTCTGTGCTGGGACCGCTGCTTTTAAACATAGTTATAAATTACCTAGAGATGGGAGTAACTAGTGAGGTAATTAAATTTGCTGACGACACAAAGTTATATAAAGTCATTTGAGAAAGTAATTGAGCGTAAAAGGCAAATTTTTACTGCATCTTGATTTACAAGGGAGTCATCAACCTGTGGTAACTTGATACTGCAGGTTACTGACTCCTGTGCAATCAGAATAAAGTTGTTAAATTGTGGGAGGATTGTGAAAAATTACAAGAGGACCTTACGAGACTGGGAAACTGGGCGTCTAAATGGCAGATGACGTTTAATGTGAGCAAGTGCAAAGTGATGCATGTGGGAAAGAGGAACCCAAATTATAGCTACGTCATGCAAGGTTTTACGTTAGGAGTCACAGACCAAGAAAGGGATCAAGGTGTCGTCATTGATGATACGTTGAAACCTTCTGATCAGTGTGCTGCTGCGGCTAACAAAGCAAACAGAATGTTAGGTATTATTAGGAAAGGAATGGAAAATAAAAGTGAGGATGTTATAATGCCTTTGTATCACTCCATGGTGCGACCACACCTCGAATATTGTGTTCAATTCTGGTCGCTGCATCTCAAAAAAGATATAGTGGAATTAGAAAAGGTGCAGAGAAGGGCGACAAAAATGATAAAGGGGATGACACGACTTCCCTATGAGGAAAGGCTAAAGTGGCTAGGGCTCTTCAGATTGGAGAAAAGGCGGTTGAGGGGAGATATGATAGAGGTCTATAAAATAATGAGTGGAGTTGAACGGGTAGAAGTGGAGTGTCTGTTTACGCTTTCCAAAAATACTAGGACTAGGGGGCATGTGATGAAGCTACAATGTAGTAAATTTAAAAAGAATCTGAGAAAATGTTTCTTCACTCAATGTGTAATTAAACTCTGGAATTCGTTGCCAGAGAATATGGTAGAGGCGGTTAGCTTAGTGGAGTTTAAAAAAGGTTTGGACATCTTCCTAAAGGAAAAAGTCCATAGACCATTATTAAATGGACTTGGGGAAAATCCACTATTTCTGGGATAAGCAGTATAAAATGTTTTGTACTTTTTTGGGATCTTGCCAGCTATTTGTGACCTGGATTGGCCACAGTTGGCAACAGGATGCTGGGCTTGATGGACCTTTGGTCTTTCCCAGAATGGCAATACTTATGTACTTATGTAAAGCAAATGCTCCTAATATGTAATTATTGGTAGCAATAATAAAACAGTGAAAGAATATTCACATAGCAAGCAGCCTGAGCTAACAGATTTATTTTCCATTGAACATAATTAACTTTGTATGAACTTGGGGGGAGACTCTATATATGGCATTTAAAAAATAAGTGTATTCTATAATCGGCGCCTAAATCTAGGCACCGATTATAGAATATGCTTAGTTGATATTTCAGTACCTAAATCTACATGCATCATTTACACCAATGAAAACATAGCGTAAATCTCAGCGCATAGATTTAGAAACACTGGGCCATATTCTATAACTAGAAGCCTACATTTCAGAACACCCACAAAATGCCCATTTCCTCTCCCATAACTATGCCCCTTTTTACCTGTACATGTTAGAAGTTTACCGTATATTGTTACAGAATACTCTTAGCGAGTTGTGCGCCTAAATTCTAATCAGTGCCAATTAGTACTCATTATTGCTTGTTAAGTGTTAAATTGTGCATATTGCTATAGAATCTGTGCCAACTCTATGCATGAAATATAGAATCTGGGGGTTGGCAGTTAATAGTGTGCTGAACTGGACAATGTTGGCACATTTAGACTGACTCTGGACAGAACATCTGCATGAAGGAAGCCCTTCCCTCATTATTCAATACATCTCTGTGAAACAGCAGTAATAAACATAAGCAATTGCATTTTTATAATATAACCCTGCAATCTACAAAACAAAAGAAGCAAGTTCCCACATGCCATCTTTTTCTTTTGATGTAGGCACAGGGGAAAAAAAAAGATGTTAAATGCTCCCAGGTTTCAACCTAATTATTTTTTAAATTGCACTTATAAATAGATTGTTAAGCACCTGATTCTCATAACATGGTGTCTGTTCTGGTGGCCATTCATTAGGTGAAAACATCTCTGCACAAATACAAGGAGTCCCTATAACCAGCCCCACCAAATGACACAATGATTTAAAATTACTACCTAACCGATGAAACCAATACATCCTCTGTGTATATCTGTATGCTACACAAGCTGCAATGTTTAAAAATATAAGTGAAATCTAATAGAAATGCTACCAACAATAAAGAACGACAATGTGGATAGAGCAGCTCATAGGTCTCCTGTTCTCAATCTAACCTCCTTGGGCTCCCTCACCTCCCGTGGCCCGCTCCTGGCCCCACGCTTCCTGATTCAAATCCGCAACCCAGCCCCCCGCAGCTCGCAGCCCAGCCCGCCCCTCTTCAAATCCACAGCTCCTTCCCACAGTGGTTCTGAGCACTAAAGAGAGCTGCCAGTACAGAGCTGCATGCTGCAACACTCACAGCCAGGTTCTGAAAGAACTTCCCTTGCAGCAGTAGGAAGTGTGTCACAAGGGAAGGTTCCGGGCCAGCAGAACCTGGTTGTGAGCATTGCAGCATGTAGCTCTGTACCAACAGCTCTTTTTCTTTTTAGTTCTCAGAACCTCTGCGGGAAGGAGCCGTGGGTTTGCAGCGGGGGAGGGGGAGGAAATGGGTCATGGGAGACGGGGGAGCCAGAAGAGACAAAACAGAAAAGGAATTTATGCTGGGGTACATTGGGAAGGGGAAGATGAATGAGGCACCCAGTTGAGCAGTGTTTGGGGGGGGGGGGCAATGTCTGCCCTTGTCCCCCAAACTATGTCCATGATACCAACAATAAAGAACCATAACATGGATAGAGCAGCTCACCTGCACCTTCTTGCCTCTTCTGCCACAAATAACCTTTTTTTAGCAGTGCTGGCATACATCAGCAAAAGCAGGCTGCTTCACCCAATCCCAGAGGCCTTCCTTCAGCCTGTCCCGCCCCCAAGGGCTGAAGGAAGGCCCTGGGATTGGCTGAAGTAGACAGCTCCTGCCGACGTGTGCCAGCACTGCTTAAAAAAATTAATTGAGGCACTGGCAGAACAAAAAGAGGCAAGGAGGTGCAGGGGAGGAGGACAAAGAGAGCAAGAGCAGAGAGGAGGGGGGGGGGGAGGGAAGATTCCTAAGCCACAGGGGACCCTGACACCAGGAGGGTACCCGAGCCCAAACTTTGGAGCCGGTTGTTAAAGTAGCTACAACCAGTTCCCCAAATTCTTAAAAATCTAACAAATGGCTCTAGTGAGCCAGTGCAAGCCGGCTCCAGCATGTCACTGCACACACCCCACCCAGCCTTAGTTAAATTTTGCTAAAATCATGTTTCCAGGCATTGGATTATGTTGTAACATGCTTAAGGAAGCCAGTCAACAATTTATTCCTCCTATGTGGGCTGATCATCCATCAAAAAAAAACACATTGGCTGAAGGAAAGGGCAAGACTGAGTGGCCACAGGTGATGCATAGGCCTCTGATGAGAAAACTGGCCCTCAAGATCCTGGTATTGGCAGATGCTGGTGAACTAATGAAGGAGCTAATAAGTAATCTTTCTGCAAAGATCATAACTATCTAGATGCTTACATAGAAGATGTGTTGGCTAAATATTGTAATATATGTTGGGTTTGCCGTTATGGTTGGGGGAGGAGTTTGTTTGTGTGGTTTGTATGAGGGATCTGAAGGGTTAGTTTGGTTATGGTGTAGTACAATAGTGTTTTGGGATGGTTGGTGCTAGACTGCAGGGTTATCTGGCAAGAAGAACAGGAAGACTAAGTGTTAGTGTGCTTGTGGTGTGTGGTTGTGATGAGCTTGTGGAGCAGTGGCGTAGCCAAGGTTGGGCCTGGATGGGCCCAGGCCCATCCACTTTGGGCTCAGGCCCACCCAGTAGCAGCACACCTATGATGTGGCTGGCAGAGATCCCTAAGCCTCACCAGGCAAAAACTCCCAACAACTGTCCCTCCTGCACACCTTGTAAATAGCAGATCTTCGCCTGCATTGAGCAGCGACTGATACATACTATTCGCACCAGCCCCACTGCCTTCCCTCTGATGTATTCCCACCTATGCGGAAACAGGAAGTTGCATCAGAGGGAAGGCTGTGGGGCCAACATGAGCAGTATGTATTAGTTGCTGCATGCGAGGGAGGGAGGTTGTTTGAGAGACCAAATGGCATGCAGGTGAGAGAGGGGGAGACCAAATCACTTATGGGGCAGGGCAAAATAATTCTGCCCACCCATCCTGGGCCCAGACCCACCCAAAATTGTGTGTCTGGCTACGCCCCTGTTGTGGAGTTGGTTAAAGAGTAGTTGTGAGTTGTTTGAGGTGATGCTTCTTAATGTCTCAATGTGGAATTCTTTGTGTGTGGGAAGATTTAAGTTGTGAATGTGGGAGATTTAGGTTTGGGGTTGATTTGGGGATTCCAGAGGGGAGGGCTTGTTGAATACTTTGTGCCCATTTGTTGCTGTGTTCCAAAGATTTTCCTATATTACAACTTGTGGGAGAGAAGGATGGGGGTGAGGTGTAATAAGCCCCCTTCTTTTTGTGGGTATAGAGTGGAAGAAAGGGAAGGTTTCCAGGATTAATCCCTTGGCAGTTTTCACAGTTGAGAAGTCTTGTTTTGTAGAGTTTGTTTGGAATGGTTGTGGTTTGTTTGGGGGTTGGGGGAGGGAAATGAAACTTGAAAATGTCAAGTACCAGATAACTTGACCCTCATACCCCCCCCCCCCCGATTGCCCCACATGGGTTGTGTAGTTGCTTATGTCTGTGGGTTTCAATATTTTGCTGTACCATTTTCTTCTTCTAATTGGAGGACTTCTATGTGGGCTTCGCTTCTGGTTTCATAATTTACTCCAGCGGGTGGGTCAATATTAGGGTGCTCTGATGGAAATTTTGGAACTACAGGTTTAAGAACATTTTTTCATGATGACCAGTACTACCAATATTGTCTCCCTGAATATATAGGGGAGGGGGAGGCCCTAACTTCTTACGAGGAAGCAGATATTCTGAGGTTCCACCATGCGTACATACTTTGCTTTTGGAGATACACCTTACTAAGGCAAAGCACTCCAAACTTGTCAGGGAGTGGGCTGGTCAAATTTTTAACATATTTTATAATTCCAGAAGCCATGGGGTCTTTATTTTGCTGTATAAGATCTTGTCCATTGTGGTCAGGCACTATAATATGTGGATTTGAAGGGTTGGTGTATCTTGGTCAAAGGAATGATGGTGGTAAAACTATTGCTCTGGGTAATGTTTATTTGCCTAAAGACATTCAGGGAGCTTTCTTTTTGTGGTTTGGATAGGCACATTTTGATGGGGGTGAATAGAACACATGCTTGGACCCTATGTTGGAGAGGTCCACTGGATGGCAGAGTTCTGGTCAGCTGCCCCTGGATCTGCAAGCTGTGGTCAGTAAGTTCAGATTGCAGGATATGTGGAGAATAAGGTACCTGTCAGCTCACACTGTTTATGTTATGCTGAAAGACATGGGTCCTGCATGTATAGTCATATTGATTAGTTTCTTTATTTGCCCAAGTTGTCTGAGCATAGGCTTGATGTGGATATATTCCAACCAAAACAAGAGAGGGATCACGAGTACTTCAACTAAGATACAACAAAAAAAGCACACAAGGGCCTTCAAGACTGGGACAATCAAAGTTTTTTTTTAAATATTGCCAGCTTTATGTCACATCACAACTGGGAGAGCTCACAGTACCTCCAATAGGTGTAGTTTTAGGATATGATATGGAAGGCAGTGGCAGATTTCATTGAATTTAACCCCTGGTCTATTTAGATTTCCATTGGTTGGTGGGAGGCTCTGAAGGCAGAACTGAAGAGACTTATCTACTCCACTTACCAAAAGTCTTTGGCTCTGAAACAGTGTCATCCAGGGTCCAAGATCAAGCAACTTGAGTGGTGACGTAAAGCTAGCTGCTCAAGTGGACACCCACCCGGATATTAGAAACACGTCCTCCATTCATGAGCACTAGATCCAGTGTCGACCCTCCCCTCATGGGTTCCGTCACCATTTGTCCGAGCAAGGCATTTTGACAGGCATCCACGATCTTCCAACTTCTGTCCAATTCTGCCAACGGGACGTTCCAATTCACCTCAGGCAAGTTGAAATCTCCCAACAGCAGCACCTCCCCTTTCTTACCAATCTTTTGGATATCTTCTGTCAAATCCTTGTTCAGCTTCTCCGTTTGTGTATGAGGCCTATAGATAACCCCCAAGTGGATACATGTTCCATCATATGTATCTAGGACAATCCTTTCCCTAGTTTCCCTGCATTTCAGCAGCTCTGATAGTCTCCCACATACAGCACCACTCCTCCACCTCTTTTGCCCTCCCTATCCTTCCTAAAATGATTATAGGCAGGTATGGTCACATCCCATTCATGGGAATCATTGAACCACGTCTCTGTAATTGCAAAAATATGCAAGTTTTCTTCATACATCAGGATTTGCAAATCTTGAGCTTATTACTTAGACTATAAGCATTTGTGCTCATTGCTTTCCATGTGCAGAGTTTTGGTGGTTTTGAAACAACTGGATATTGATGGACTGGACATAAACCTCTGTCGTGGTTAAGGATATGACAACGCTGCAACTAAGGCTAGTATTCGTGGTGGTGTTCAGTCAAAAATCAAAGAAATGAATCCCAAATCTTTATTTGTGCCTTGTGCAAATCATTCTCTGAACCTTTGTGGAGTTCACTCTTTTGAAAGTGTTTCTTTATGTGTGACATTTTTTGGAACTTTGGAAAAAATGTATTCATTCTTTTCAGTCTCAACTCATCGATGGGAAATACTGCAGAATGTAGGTATAACACTAAAAAGACGTTCCCAGACAAGATGGAGTGCTCATTATGAAGCTGTGCGTGCAGTAAAGACACATTTTGAAAAGTTGATCTCTACATTTGAAGTACTGTGTGATCAAAAAGAAAATGTGGATACAAGAAGATCAGCTCAGGTTTTGCTCTCTGCTGTGTGCGATTTTTATTTTCTGAGTTATCTTTTTTTCTGGTGTGAGGTTTTAGATGAGGTTAATCAGACACAAAAATACTTGCAAACAGCCGGAATCAGCCTTGAACAATGTACAGTGAAAATGCAAGCTTTAAAATTGTTTCTTGATGATCAGCGCACAGAAATTGTGGAGAAGGCCATTAACTATGCAACAACAAAATGTAAGGAAATGGACACTGCCATAGAAAAAAGAATACAATTTCAAAGAAGAATGCCTGGAGAAACAACAGAAGATGCTGGACTTACATTGCCAGAAGAAATCAAAAGGGCTATGTTTGAATGCCTTGATCGTTTTCACCAAGAATTGGAGAGTCGTTCTAAAGCAATGGATCAAATAATGTCAGTGTTCGCTATCATTCAGCCATGCTCTCTGATTTTTTCAGAAGGAGACAAACTTCAGAAGTTTTTACCAAATATAGTTGAAATTTATGATGATTTTTCTGGTGAAGAAAGTTTAGTGGAAATTTTTGACTGCGGAGACATTTAAAAGCTGCTGGAAAGAATCCCGAAGAAACAAAGACATGGACAGTATTGCAATTTCTAGAATTTTTTGTGAAATGGAATTTTTATGAATCTGTGCCAAACCTATCCCTATGTTTAAGACTTTTCCTAACTGTTTATGTATCTGTTGCTTCATGTGAAAGAAACTTTTCAAAATTAAAATTAATAAAAAGTGTTCTTCGATCAACTATGAGTGAAGATAGATTGACAAAATCTGGCTATACTGGCCATTGAACATGAATATGCAAAGGAGATCAATTTTGATGAAGTCATTGACAAATTTGCAGAAGTTAAGGCTCGTAAATAGAAACTATAATGTTGTTATTATTCTTTACTGCAACAGACCAATATGTAGGTATGAGGTTTTCACATCTTTTATTTTTTCAAAAAATACATCAATGTAATTAAAAAGTATTAATCCTTTACTTTTTCCCTTTTTTGTATCGTAATATTTATTTTATGTTTGTTTTTACTGGTCTGGCATGATGATCACATACAGTATGCAAGTTTCAATAAAAGAAAATGTTTACTGTCTTGTTCTTTTCTGACCATTTATTTCATTTCATGATTATTGCTAAAAATAATTGTTTCATGGGGGGGTTAAAAAAAGGTCAGCCCCGGGTGTCAAGTATGCTAGGTACACGCCACTGACACACACACACATATATATGTGCATGCCTACAGAGGGGTTGTAAAAAGTTCCATGAGCTATGCTACATATGCTTTCCCCACTTGAGAATGTATTTAAGGCTGGTTACATTAAATCAGAGCTTCCTAAACTGTGAGTCATGACTACAAATGGGGTCAGAAAGCCCGGGTTTGGGGTCATGATTTGGGGTCATGTGCTCTCTGTGGCTTCGTGAATTGGGGCTGCAGCTGCAGAAAGATTGGTGAGCCCTACATCACATATTTGAATGAACCCCTAGAAATTCGATTTCTTTTTGTTCTTTCTTATTTCTCAAGCTTGGGTAAAAAATACAGTAAATAAAAAGTATATTAGAAAGTTTTTACATCCCATGTATGCATTTGAAAAAAGCTGGCTATGACTTATTCATGATCTGAAACAGTATCACGGAACATAGTTTGGAGGTTTGCTTGTATCTGCATTTTTAGAGAACATGTTCAGACAAACTTTCCCATTATCACTATTTTTGTTTACAGAAAGGAACAAAGGACCCCCAAATGAAATTCTAGATAACTGCACTTTTTCACTTGAAATGGGAAACTGTGTTTAAAAATGGCTCAAACTGTTTTTTTTTTTTTGTTTCTTTGTTTGCATAAAAAGATTATAAAAAGCATGGTTAGAAAGTTTTTCAGGAAAATATGCTAAAAAGAAACCTGTAAACTATGGGGCTGTTTCACCAAACTGCGGCAAAAAATGGTCTTAGCGCTTGCTTACAAAGGTCATTCCTGCACACTAAGGCCATTTCCCCCACACGGGTAAAATGGCTGATTTTTCTAACTTCTTTATTAATGGGCATACGCTAATTTTCCCATTAGTGCATAAGCCCCTACCACCACCTATATTGTAGGCAGTATGGGCTCATGCGCTAAACACATGCTAATCAGTTAGGGGTCCTTTTACTAAGGTGCATAGGTGCCTTCGCACGTTCAACGCACATCAAATTGGAACTACCGCCTAGCTACTGCGTGCCCCGGGTGGTAATTCCATTTTTACGCACGTCCGATACGCATGGTAGAAAATATTTTTTATTTTCTACCGCATGGCGCTAACCAGGTGGTAATTGGAAGTGTGTGCACATTGACGCATACTGCCCGGTTAGCACATGAGACCTTACTGGCAAGTCAATGGGTGGCCAACGCTTTAATTTTGCCGCACAACCATTTTTGGCCACAAAAAAGGCCTTTTTTTAGTGCATGGCAATGTAACTACGCTAACCAATTAGCGCAGTACACACCTAATATCCACCCCTGACCCCCTCCCCAGTGTAAAAAAATAAGATCTATTTTTTAGCACGCTGGAAGCATATGCCAATGCCAATATTACTGTGAGACACCTAGGCGTGCCCAGCGGTAAGGCATTTGAAGCGGCAGTAAGCACGTATTAGTGCTTATCTCAGCTTAGTAAAAGGATCCCACGTGTGATATAAAATACTTCAAATATATTTGCCTTGTCTGAGTACCTTCACTAACTTATTAACTCCATGGCGCAGGGGCTGTCTCTTGTATATGGCTGTACAGAGCTGTGTATATCTTCTAGCACTATATAAATGGTTAACAGACTAGTAAGTAGCTAAAACCACTCCAATTCAATGAAAATGTTTACTACTAAGTCATTGTTTAAATTATGTCATTGCCTGGAAATCTTGGGAGCAAATAGAATGTTTAAAAGCATTTACCTGACAATGGATGGGCTTAGCTTATGTGGAGGGGCATAATCGAACGTCGCCGGCCAAATAGATCGCCAGCGATCTATGTTGGCGGCAGCGCTACAGCTGGCCGGACCGTATTATCGAAAAAGATGGCCGGCAATCTTTTTTTTCGATAATACGGTTTAGCCCGGCCAAATGCCATGGAGTTCGCCGGGTTTGGGATGGCCGGGTTTGTTTTTCAGCGATAATGGAAAGTTTTGTCGGCCATCTCAAACCCTGGCCAAATTCAAGGCATTTGGCCGTGGGAGGAGCCAGCATTTTTAGTGCACTGGCCCCCCTGACATGCCAGGACACCAACCAGCCACCCTAGGGGTCACTGCGGTGGACTTCAGAAAAGCTCCCACGTGCATAGCTCCCTTACTTTGGGAGCTGAGCCCCCCAAACCCACTACCCACAAATGTACTGCGCCCACTAAAATTACTCCCAGGACCTGCATACAGCCTCTAGGACTTATTGCTGCTGTATAACTTTGGCACACCAGTTCACACCTGAAGACTAATCTCTCTGAAAAAGTCCTTTCTTGAAATAAGCACGTTTAATCACAGTTAACTGCAGATCAGAGGTTGTGCCCCATGTGGCAAAGAGTCCCCTGGTACTAAGATTAGCAGTAGGTCAGAGCTGGCACAATGGTGTACAATGCCCTCTTTCAGCACCATTCAAGGTAAGAACTATGTTCTCTAACGTGGGTAACACAGGAAAGGGAACTAAAACTGGCTTACAAAAATGGCCACTACCGCATGGACTACAACAGGAAACAAAACAGGGCACACTCTGACCCAGTTAGCAGGGGGGAAAAGCACCATGGGAGTAGAGCCCAGTACCCTACACCCACCACAATGCATTGCTAATGTGACTCTGCAGGGCATCTAACAGAAAAGGTGTCACACTCACCCGAGAGCCACATCGCAACCAGGGAAAGGCTGTCGGAGGATACAACACATTCTGCTGTCATGGAGGTGGGTACGGCATTTGAGGCTGGCATACAGGCTGGCAAAAAAGGGTTTTAGTTTTATTTTTTTAGTATGGAAGGGGGTTGGTGACCACTGGGGGAGTATGGGGAGGTCATCCCCCATTCACTCCAGTGGTCATCTGGCCAGTTGGGGCACCTTTTTGAGGCTTGGTCGTGAAAATAAAAGGACCAAGTAAAGCCGGCGAAATACTGCTTAATGCCGCTTTTTTTTTTATTATCAGCGAAAGCCGGCCATCTGGTAGCCACGCCCATGCCCGCCCATGTCCCGCCTTCGCTAATCTACCAACATGCCCCCTTGAACTTTCGCTGGCGAAGCAACGGGAAAGCAGTGATGCTGTCAAAAATGCCGCTTTCGATTATACCGATTTCGCCGCTTTTAAGAAATCGCCGGCCATCTCCCGATTTGTGTCAGAAGATGGCTGGCGATCACTTTCGATTATAAGCTGGATAGTATATGAGATGCTACTTATGACATCATAAGCAATGGGTTCAATATCCGGTGGCATTTACCTGAGTAGGAATGGATCCTACCTAAGTGCTGATGACTTGGATACGTCTCCTAGTACCAGTACTGAATATCAATTGTGCCTGGTGTGGTGGTGTTGTGAGGAGTAGTCACAGGGCACCCATTCCACTTCTCCAACTTGGGTCACAAAAAAGTGCATCAGGGGTGATTTAGAGCTTAGGAGGGAAAGAAAACCTGGAGCGGAATCCCAAGGATTGACAGGTGCTCCCTAGGAAACAGGGCAGCCACCTAAAGGGAGAAGCTTCGAGTTTCTCTAGACTCTTGGGTGCCAATCAAGAGAAGAAGGAGCCCCAAAGTGAGGGGCTTGAGAACTCTTGCAATAGAAAGGAGGGAGCTAAGGATGCTGAACCAGAAAGCTGAAGAAGGCCTAAGACCCTGGAAGGAGGAGGACTAGCTGTTCAGCCCATACAGCTCTGAAAGTCAGGGCTGTATTTCTTTTGTGTTTCAACTGTGCTGATAGGAAGAACGGAGGACTGCACAGATTGTTGTGCTTGAGGAATTTGTGTTTATTGTTTGGAAACTGCAGTGAGAATATATCTGCCAAAGCTGAAGCTGTGTTTATTGTTTGGAAACTGCAGAAAGAATATATCTGCCAAAAGATAAAGCTGTGTTTGTTTGGAAAATGTAAAGAGAATACGGGGTTCATTTTCAAAGCACTTAGACTTACAAAGGTGGTCTTTTACTATGCTGCAGTAGCATTTTTTAGCTCAAGGTACAACTGGCAGTAAACGCTGAGATGCCCTAAGAGCATCTCAGCATTTACCGCCAGCTGATTTCTATCGTGAGCTAAAAAACACTACCGCAGCTTAGTAAAAGACCTCAAAGTTCCATAGATTACTATGTAACATTGTAAGTCTAAGTGCTTTGAAAATATACCTTCACATCTGCCAGAAATGAAGGCTGTGTTTGTTTGAGAAGTATAATAAAGCGCTATGGTGTATTTCTAAGAACTGTTCCATGTTACTTGTGTCTGGGAGGGGGAGAGAAACCTAGAGAAAGAGAGCTAAGCTGTGCCAGATTCTCCCTTACCATGGATAAGTTCCATTGCTCAGTCTATACCTTGATATTCATCATCAGTGAAGTCAATATTTTAAAGCAACTCTGACCACGGAGTTTAAATACTGGTGCGGAATATAAAATGAACAGTGAGTATGAAGAAATTTATGACATGCTTCTGGGAACATGGATGTTCCCAGAAGCTCATACAAACTGTGATAAAGCTGTTCACTTTTTTTTAATGACTTAAAACTGCAGAGTTGTAATTAACATGGGATGGGTGCCATAGTTGATAATATATGCCTCTGAAATGCTGTGCAGGGAGCAGAGGTTTCAATTTTCTGTTAAAATATTTATTGAGTTTTCTATTTGCTTTAGAAACAAATTCTCCTTTATTTCTCCCAGCAAACCCTTCTGTCTACTTACCACCATTCTTCCCCAAATGTGCCTATAAAGTCTTATTTATGGCTTCTGTTCTTAGGTGTTTTATACACTGTAAATTTAGGTTTTTATTTCCCAGCTACTTAGGGGTTCTTTAAGGACAGAAAATAGTCTGTGTTTATTGGTACATTTTGCCACAAGTACTACCATATATACTCAAATATAAACCAAGATGTTATAGCCAAAATTTGTGCCTTCCCAATTGTGTCCAGCATTCCTCCCCTTCCCCCCATGCCAGCTCCAGTCCCAAAATGGCTGCCACAACTTTCAGCATCAATCTCTCGAGACTGTTGCTGGAAGTCACAGCAGCCATTTTGAATGAGGAAGAGGACATGGGCAAGAGTGAATGGGGATTGCTCCTGCCCTGACTCTTCGGTAGGCCTGGGAAGTGGGCCTCCTCTGTTTAGCGGTAGGGGAGGAGGGAGGGAGGAAGTGGGATCTATTTTAGTTTGGGGGATGGCAGCGGCAGAGGAGGCCCCCTGCATTAAGATCGGCAGTGCCTCAGCTCCGTTTGAAAAGGTAGATCGCCTCCCTTCAGGCCCTCCCTGTGTCCCGCCCTCGCGAAAACCAGAAGTTACACCAGACAAGGGCGGGACACAGTGAGGGAAGGCCTGAAGGGAGGCAATCTGCCTTTCCAAATGGAGCTGAGGTGCTGCCGATATTAATGCAGGGGGCCCAGTGGCGGACGGAGCTGAGGGCAGGAAGGTGAGACCAGGGACTGCAGCAGCCGCGGGGGCAACGAGGGGGCCCGGCTTAGTCTCTTGGTGGCCCTGTTGGTGGGTTGTGGTGAAGTGAGATTTGGGAAACTAAACTAGTACGACAGGGTTACCTAAGGTTTTCCATTTTAGATTACAGTATACATAAAATAAAGAATTCATTTCAGCTGCATGACTAAAAAACCTACAAAGGGAAAAATATCCATGTACTTTGTACTGTAAACCTCCAGGGGTCTCATGTGCTGAGGACCCTCTTGTGGCTCCTGTCCAGCTTCCCCTGTCCTCAGCCAGAGTTCGCTAACACTCTGCTTTGGGAAACAACCCAGAAACAAGGCTCTTCTGTGACTCCTGTAAATCTTGTCTCTATGTTTGGGGCTCCTCTTTCACTCAGGGTGACCTCTTCATTAACACCCGTTCATGGGCCTGCCTCCCAGCTGTATCCCCTGGTAACAGGCCACCTTACCGGTTCCTCTGATGGGCCCCCTGGTCACCATTCTTTGGAATATAACTCGGGTTTCTCAGCTTTCAGCCATATGCAAATTCACTCCATACCAGATGCAAATTAACAATAACTCTTTATTAGCACCCGTTTCCTGGATGTGCACACAGTTTCCAGTATATCATTCAACTTTCAATAATACACAGTTTCATTTCTAATTCAAAAGGTATCCCAGGTCAGCACCTTCTTGGTTTGTAGAGGGATCCTTCTCTCTCACTTCCAGGAATCTCCTCCTTTCCTGCATATTATTCAACTTCCAATAATACACAGTTTCATTTCTACCAAAGGCCTACCAGGTCAGTACCGTCTGGACTTTTAGAGGGATCCTTCTCTCCCATCTTCCAAGAATATCCTCCAACTGGCTTCAGGTCCCCCATCTCCTCTCCTCTTTCTCTTCTTAGAGGGTGCTCTTTATAGGGTGGCTAATTATCCTTCCTACCTCTTTAGGCCCCTCCCCCTGGTTCCAGAAAGGTCCAGGACCAGAACTCTCACTACTTTTCCATCTCCTATCCTGAGAGTTCCCCCTGGTGGCCTCTTCAGGGAAGGGCAGGTCCTATACCAAGAACACCCCCTAGCTGTCCCTTCCAGTCACTACACTGGTGTACCCCCTTTGGCTCCCTCTAGTGACCAGATCAGGGCATTTTCCAGACTTTTCCTAGGACGGCGCCCTCTGGCGGCCTTCTCAGGGTAGGGCAGTCCTGTGTTTATTACAGTATGCATATGTACAGTTAAGCCCCAGAAATACTAACCTTGCATCAATTAACCATTATGCTCCTAAATCATTTTTTAAAAATGTATTCAAAGAATTTGCCATGCTAGTAGGAAAGAGAGAAATATCCACCCACTCTATAGAGTCAACCAGTTCATTTTTGGCAGGATAATCTTATGGGGACAACATAGGAATAATCCAAAGATGCCTTAGCACATGAGCTTCAAAGCCCACACAGGGGGGTCTTTTACTAAAGCTTAGCTCAAGTTATCTATAACAGGGCCCAAAGGAATAAAACGGGCCCTGCTGCAGATAACTTGCGCTAAGCTTTAGTAAAAAGCCCCCCACAGTTCTCTGCGGAATAAAAACCATCAGTTGCACTGAGCAAACCAGTGAGGTTCCACTTTGTGTGAGGTAATTTGTGTTGCTGCTGAAACCATAACAACACACAGGACTAAGGGAATTGCAAGGGAGATACTAAAAGTGCTTCAAAAGAAATAACTTAGCAGTGGAAGGTTTAAATGATATGTGTTAGTTTTACTGTGCACTGTGTTTACTTTGGAAAATCTGCACAGTTCAAGGTCAGTTTAACTTCCTCTTACTTATTCTGTCATTTTCAAGTGGCAGTAACAAATTCAACTAACTAAAGGGCCATTCTACTGAAGAGCGTTAAGCTCTTCACATCCGGTTAATGTGACTGCATTAAAGGATTTTGTGGTAGTTTGCCTGTTTCCACATGTTAAACCACACATTATTATGATTAGCCTATTAGCAGTAATGTCTATTGACCCCTCTCTGCGGTTGAAAGAGATATGTGTGTTGCAATACCCTAAGCTGAAGGGAGTGAAATTTAAATCTATTCACTCAATGGGTTTTGTTTATCGGTCGGTCCAATGTTGGAATTCGCTCCCATCAGAACGAAGATTCACTTCATGTTATTTGAAATGTCATAAATGATTAAGGGGCCCTTTTACTAAGCCAAATAAGTGCATACACGCGCCCAGCATGCACCAAAATGGAGTTACTGCCTGGCTATTGTGTGGCTCTTGCGATAATTTCATTTTTGGCACATGTCATTACCACCTGGTTACCACATGAGACTTTACCACTAGGTCAATGGCTGGCAGTAAGGTCTCAGATCAAAATGGAAACGCAGCAATTTTCATTTTGCCGCACGTTGATTTTTGGCAAAAATTTTTAAAAGGCATTTTTTTGTAGGTGCACTGAAAAATAATTCTGTGCACGCCCAAAACACGCATCTACACTACTGCAGGCCATTTTTCAGCGCACCTTACTAAAAGGACCCCTAAATGCACATTTATTTCAAAAATATTTGTGCTAAAAGTTGTTATTTTTGAAAATATTTAATGTAATTATTTTACCATTTTTGATTAGTGTTATTTTTCATGTCATTTTTAATATTTTAAGCTGATGTAATTTCCTAGTGATGGCCTGGTATTTTAATATTGTAATCTGCACAGATCCAAGAATGGTTTGTAGAATATAAATGTAATTGTAATTGTACTGAATTTTTTCTATCAGGGGTTGTGGCATGGGCAGAGAGTAGGTATGGAAGCTTTAGCCAGTTAGGGCCCTGTTTACTAAGCCGCACTATAGACACACTAGCGTTTTTAGCATGTCCTAAAAATTAGCACGCGCTATCACTAAAGACGCCCTTATATTGTATTTTTTAGATTGTAAGCTCTATTGAGCAGGGACTGTCTCTCTGTGTCAGGTGTTCAGTGCTGCGTGCATCTGGTAGCGTTATACAAATGCTAATAATAATAATAATAATAATATATTCCTATGGGTGTCTCTAGTGTTAGTGCTTGCTAATTTTTAGCACGCACTAAAAATGCTAGAGCACCTTAGTAAAGAGGGCCCAAAGTGTATTACACTTATTACGCGCTTAATGGCTAATGCAGAGTTAATGCAGGAGCACTTACCGCCTCCTAAATAAGAGGCAGGAAGTGCATTAACCAGGAGCAAGTGCTATGTGTTAATTTGAATGTGATTGCAATAAAAAAAGTAAAAATGCCCCTTCTTGATGCAGTGTTAGTTTTAGGATTAAAATCCTGTGTTTTAGCACCTTAAGCCCAAAATTTAGCACTTTTTTTTTTAGAAGGCACCTAAAAAACAGAAAAAAATGGGGAAAATTAAAATCAGGGCAGATCAATCTTTACAAATACATCCTTATATATGTTATATGTGGAGGGGCATTTTCAACAAAATTAAGTCCTACTTTGGAAGTTTTGCTAAAAAAAAACATCCAAAAATCAAGTGGAGCACATACCCATTTTCAAATCTGAAAAGCATCTCTCTTTTTGATTCTAAAATCATCTTTTTCTAGATGTTTTATGCTTAGTGCGTTTATCTTTTTGGACCATTTTGGAAAAAAAAAAACATCCATTAGAAAAATGCCCCAAAACCAGCCATTGGGATGTCTGGAAATCGTCATTCTCAGTAGACTGGCACATAGACATCCCAGCAGAGCAATGGGGCAGTCTAGGGGTCACTTACTCCTGATTGAAACAGGTCTAGCTGAAAACATCTTAATTTTAGCCCTATACGTTTTTATTTTGTTCCATTAATGGTGCAGAGCATGTCCCAACAATGTTCCGTCCAAAACAATGCCCCTTGAAATTTGGACGAACTGAGAATAACATCTAAAATTGGAGTACAACTTGGATGTTTTTGAGAGAAAAACATCTATCTGCTATCTTATGATATTTTTTGGACTTTTTTTAAAAACAACTTTCATGAAAAAAATATTTTTATAAGCGCTAATTAATCCCTAACCATGTTAACACACTTTGTTTTAATTAAAATATAATCAAAGCTTTGCCAATATCTATATAATTATATAAGTGTGCATGAGCTAACATATAACATCTACAACATGTAAATAATGAATAAACGTGTATTCAAGAGCTTAAAAGCAAGCTTAAGCACTAAGGGGGAGATTCTATATATGGCACCTAAAAAATCCACATGGAAAACATTTCCACCTAGGCATATTCTATAAGTGGCACCTAGATTTAGGCGCGGTATATAGAATATGCTTAGTTGATATCCCAGAGCCTAAAACTATGCACATCCATTTACACCAATGAAAACATGGCATAAATCCTGGTGCATAGATTTAGGCGTACTGAGCCATATTCTATAACTATGCATGTAAGTTTTAGATCACTCATGAAATGCCCATTTCCCCGGCCATAACACGCTGTCATGAAATGCCTAAGCGGGTGGTTACTGAGGCCACACACCCAGTGGTCCCTTTGTTCCCAGAAAGCACTCATAGACCCAACACACAAACCACAAGGATTCTTTATCAGTCCAGACAGGCAGAGTCAACAAACTAAACAAGTTTATTGTCACACTGGAACAATGAACAAAAATGTGCAATCAGCAAACAATAACAGGTAACTGAAATATGAATCAATTTTAACATTAACTAGATATTTGTATACTTCCTAAAAAGTACCTGGGGCAATGAGGACATATATCTGATCACAGAGCCTTAGCAAAGAGATCTGTCTCTCTCTCTTCTCCCATGCTAAGACTAAAGCAACAACCAGCAACAACTGCTGGGTAATTTCAAACTCCAGGTCAATCAGATTTCAGATATATACTGCTTCTTGCTTCCTGTTTGTGTCAAACTAAAGAAAAAAAAACACTCAGTTCTCTGTTAACAGCTTTACAGCAAAGAAATACCACCTGCTGGCCAAATAGGAGAATATGCTTCAGAACATAATCAACGCAGGAAATATCCAATATATTTTACAGGCTTAAAACACACAGTTTTTTCACATATGCCCCTTTTTTCCTGTACGCATTAAAATTTAGGCGCTCTGCATTACAGAATATGCTTAGCAAGTTGTGAATGTAAATTCTAATTATTGCCAATTAGTGCTCTTTATTGCTTACGTGCTAACAATGCTGATTGGCTTGTTAACACGATTAAGTTATGTGCACTGTTAGAGAATCCACTTGGATTTTGGTGCTGAATGCTAGGTGTGCTATATAGAATCTGGGGTTAGGGTTCCTTTGACTAAGCTGTTGCAAAAGTAGCCTTAGTGCACCCTAATGTAGGTCTTTTCCACGTGCTAAGGCCACTTTGTGCTGCAGACAGAAAATTGACAATTTTCCTTTTTTCCGATTTAATGGCCATGTGCTAAATGTTGCCATTAACACGTGGGCATCTACACAAATTGGCATGCGAGTCTTTACCACCATCTATTTTGTAGGCGGTAAGGGTTCACATGCTAATCCTGCACTAATCAGTTAGCATGTGGCAATGCTGATTAGCATAGAAATGCCCACTGTCCACCACCAGCCATGTCCCCTCAGCTAAACAATAAAAAATATTTTTTAGTGCAAGAGTAGCACTCGCACACTCAGAAAGTTTGTTAGAAACCTGGTGTTGGCGTCATGTTGCTTGTCTAGGTGTAGATTTATATCACCTAGTAGAAGTACATTCAGAAATGTTTTGCATATGTTTGATATGAAGTCCATGAAGTCATCTTGGGCGTTGGACCATCATCCATGCGAGTGGTAGAAAAGTATACCGCATAATTGATCAGCTAATGTTGAGTCTGTGATTTTGCATGCCATGATTTCAATCACAGGGAATATATGTTCAGCTATGATTTCTACTGTAACAAAGGATTTGTATATTAAGGCAACCCCACCTCCTTTCTTTTTAGTTCTGTTGATGTGTTATTTTATATCCTGGCGGTAAATGTAATTGAATCAATGCAATCTCTAACAACTGTTAAATGTAAGACACATTGAACCAAAACTCATTTTTTGGATAACTGTGGGATACAAGATGAATGACCGAAATCTCACACTAGAGAGTCAAGTGAAAGCTACAACAAAGAAAATGTTTCACTCAATGTGGAAGCTCAAACCAGTGAAACCTTTTTTCCCGAGGGAAATATTTCACAACTTGGTACAATCCATGGTACTAAGCCATCTAGATTACTGTAATGGAATCTATGTGGGATGTAAAGAACAAATCATAAAGAAACTCCAAAACATAGCAGCCAGACTTATATTTGGAAAAACAAGATTTGAAAGGGCCAAACCTCTACGAGAAAAATTACACTGGCTCCCAATCAAAGAATGTATTGCATTCAAAATCTGCACCCTGGTTCAAAAAATCATCTACGGCAATGCCCCGGGATACATGACAGACCTCATAGACCTACCAACCAGAAACGCAACAAGATCAACACGAACATACCTAAATTTCCACCACCCAAGCTGCAAAGGACTCAAATACAAATCAACCTATGCATCCAGCTTCTCTTATATAAGCACACAACTATGGAACGCGCTACCAATCGCTGTGAAACAACATATGACCACCTAAACTTCCGGAAACTCCTAAAGACTAACCTGTTCGAAAAGGCTTACCCTAACGATCCAACTAAATGCCTTACCCCGCAATGTGACAATATAAAAGCTCATACTGGAACATAACCTAACTTTCCTCCTTATACCCCAATGTGTTTATCACACTTGATCATTACTTTACCATAACCCCACTTGTATTTGCTATACCGGTATTGGCAATCGTGTCTACTATACTATGTAAGCCACATTGAGCCTGCAAATAGGTGGGAAAATGTGGGATACAAATGTAACAAATAAATAAATAAACGAATAAATAAGTAAAATGAAATAAAATAAAAACTACTGCAAGAGCTCAGTGGCGCCCTGTGGTACAACCTTTTTAAGCTGCGGTACGCATAAGTTAGTGCTTAACACAGCTTCGTAAAAGGGCCCTAATAAGTGGCAGTAAAGAGGGCTCTGCATTAGTGGTGGGGGCCTTTTTTGCTGTGCGCTCAGGCCCTTTTTACCGCAGCAGGTAAAAAGGCCGAGAAAAGACATGGCCATGTGGTAAGAGCTCCTGCTCTAACCCGGTGGTAACTGGGGACCATACGGCACTGCCCGATTACCTCTGGGTAACCCCCTGCAGAAATACTTTTTGAAATGCCATGCTCTGGGGTGGAACTACTGCTGACGCCCGAGTTGGGCTGGCGGTAGCTCCAGATTGGCGCATGGTCTTACTGCCGCTTAGTAAAAGGGCCCCAAAGTCCTCAAAAATGATGAATTAAAAAAGAACACATTACAGTTGAGTTCATAAAGCATTTTAGTTCAATGTGGCTGCATTCGGTTACATTGTACTGTTCACTATTGCTTAAAATGCTGTTCTCACAATGCACTTTCACTTGCTAGTTAGCTTTTTGTTCTCTCTTTTAATTTATGTGCAGTGAACGTACAAATAAAAATGCTAATCCCAGAAGCCATAACTGCAAATGCCAAACAGTTATAACAAGAAACATTTTGTAGAATGAGGCATGCATAATATTTTGTCTGTATTATAATGCCCACAAATTAGCCCTCTGCACAGGTAGTGGAACATGTATGCAAAGAAAGCTGCCTCTCCTCTGTGCACGGACGCTGGGAATGGCTTTCTGCAGCAATGGAAGCCCAACTCACTTTTGAAACCTAGAATAAGTCTGTGTGATGAAATGTACATTTAGAAACAGTAGAACATTGATTTCAGATCATCTGTTTGTCACTGTAATTGATCGAAAGCCACATGAAAATTGATAATGTGATTTTCAATCTGTGAGTACGAGTGGCGCAAACTCTCAAGACCTCTGCTGCTTTTGTGTATTGACTTTCTTCCAAACAAAGGTTTCGAGGACTACATTAGTCAATCCAATAATGTACTCAAAATGCAGGGTAATTAATGAGTTCAGTACAATGTGTTAGTGTGATGTCATACTTATAAAACTGTATCAGCCTGCATAATAGATAATAAAATCAAGAAAAAAGCATACATATGTTGTAGTTACCTATGGTACTTCATGCTGAAAAGTCCATTTTCACTCTTTATGACCCTGTTTCTTCAATAATTTAACTATTATTCTTTCTGTTTCTTCTTTTAATCCAATCTTGACAAGTTCTAGCATGGCACTGGTTGAAACGATAGCTTCCTATACATGTTTGCTTGAACTGTTACTTGGAAAAATGGTCTAGAATTTCCTTCAGACCTCATCTCACTGCTGACAGAAAGGAAGGTTTGTTTTTCCATCTTTCATTATTTTCTTTTCTCACCATTCCCAGTCTATCAATAGGTTACATCTGGTTTTTTTTTTTGGGGGGGGGGAGGGGGGCTATGGGAAAAAAAATCCCTATTTAACTTAGACACAGCAATGTGGACAGTGACTTCAGAGTCCTCTTGTTTTGTTTGTGTGTGTGTGTGTGTGTGTTTTTTTTTTTTTGGGGGGGGGGGGGGGTTGTTTCTTTTTTATTATCACTCCTTTCTCTACTCTGTTGTTTCCTATCCTTTTCTTTTCATTTCCCTCTCCTCCCCAGTACTTACAAATATTGAACTTTAATAGCATAACCTTGTTCTCATTCTTTGTCTACAGGGAAAAGCTTAGTAAATTAGGACAAGAGAAGGAAAAAGATTGATGGACAATGGAACCCATCTCATTAGTACACTCTGTTCTGCAATGGAAAGGTGAAAGTGGAGATTGTGTGTGCATTAGCGGTGGAGTTTACCCCTGGTCTTGGGCTGCAGAATTCCAGAGTTCTGGTGATCCAATAGACACACCTTAGTGATGCCAGTGGGGGCCTTCTGTACCTGGATTTAAGATTGGTAGTGCTGTGGAGTGAGGCTACATGCACACAGCCACAGCGGAGTGTCAAAAGTGGCAGATCTTGCCTCTTCAGAGACCCATCAGATCACCACTGGAGTATCATCAGATACTTGTTTGAAGTTCTTAAAATTTGCAAACGGATAAGCAGAAGATCAAGTCCCGGTGGTAGGCAGTATGTCTTCTCATGTGGTAAAGGGGCCTATGGATAAGTATGCTGTACCCAGGGGGCAGTATGTCCAGAGACCCATCAGATCACAACCTGAGTATCATCAGATACTTGTTTGAAGTTCTTGAAATTTGCATATGGATAAGCAGAAGATCAAGTCCCGATGGTAGGCAGTATGTCGTCTCATGAGGTAAAGGGGCCTATGGATAAGTATGTTGTACTATCAAGTCAGGAGCATTTGCACTCCTGGTATCTCCAGAAAGGGTGTCTTTGAGCTCAACTAAGCATACCACACTTCTTCCTCCTATAACGTCTAGGACTGTTTCTTCAGTGGTTACTTCTCCAATTCAATCTTTAACCCTCAGAGTCTTCGGATACCAGTACTGTGGTTTCTTTTAAATTACTTACTGAGTTCAGTCCAGTGGTCACTGAAGTAGAAGATAAAGAAATGTTCTTAAAAGATATCTGGTGGGCAATTTTGAGAATGGAGGAAATGCTTTGAGAGACTGTGATCCAGTGTCGGGGCCCTTTTACTAAGCCTAACAACTAACGGAGGTCATGCTAAAGTGTTCTGTGTTAGTTTTGCCATCTGTATGCACTATGCATGCAAAATTGGGTTTTTTTTGAGGTGGCATGTCAGGGGCAGAGAATTGGCATGGATGCACTAATCAGCTAGCATGCTGACATTACTGCCGAGCTTGTCCATAACATGGAAACCCTGAGTGCTCTCCATGTGAATTTTTTGAAATGGCTGCACACTAATACTAACATTAGCACACGGTTATATATTCAAGAAACAGAAAAAAAGCTATTTTTGATGGCCACACTAGACATGGGCTTAGCATGCGAGAAAGGCCCACGTAAGGATGCACTAAGGGCCAGATTCTGTAAATTGTGTCTAAAATCTAGATGCATCTGAAAAAAGCACTTAGCACTACTCTGTGTAATGCACCTAAAGTTAGATGTGGTGTATAGAGTAGCACATAAGGCTGAAGAACACGCCTATATTTAGGTGCGGTCATTTACACCACTGAAAACTGGTGCAAATACCTAGGCGCATTCCCCTGAATTCTATAACAATGAGCATAAATTCAAGTAATGCCCCTGACACACCCACCCTCTTCCTATGGCTGTGCTCCCTTTTCATCTATGCACATTAGAATCTATGCACGCCTCTTTGTAGAATATGCCAAAAAAGAAGCGAGCATAAATTCCAATTATTGCCAATTAGTGATGATAATTGGTTGTTATCGGCCAGTTATCATCACTGTCTCATTATTCGATTAAGTAGCTTGCATAAATTGGGCATGCGTCCAATTTAACACATGCTACTCATCGTGCTTTATATACTACTACTACTACTACTATTTAACATTTCTATAGCGCTACAAGGCATACGCAGTGCTGTACACCATACACAAAAAGACAGTCCTTGCTCAAAGAGCTTACAATCTAGATATGACAGGTAAACAGACAGAACGATTAAGGGTAAGGGAATAAATAGGTGAGGATAAAGGACAGGGCAAGTGAGTAGAGGTTAAGAGTCAAAAGCAGTGGTAAAGAGGTGGGCTTTAAGTTTGGACTTGAAAATGGCCAAAGACGGGGGTAACCCATTTCTTAGCACAGATTAGTAACAGGGCCCTTTTATTCTTTTCTCAAGAAGCAGTTACTACGTTCACTGATGTGGATTCTAATGTTGCTGTATTAGCTTGAAATGTTAGCTTGAAATTAGCTAGAAATGGTAATAGTAGTAGTAGTAGTGCTTGGTTAGATCATAAATTTCCTTCCTACAGGCGCATCCTCTTCATTTATTAAAGACTCTTTTGCTTTACATTTGAGGTTAAAGGATATACTTATTAGTACCAAAAAGTCTTTCAATAAATACTTAAAGAGATACTAAATCTCTCCGTCTGACACTATGGTTGTGGCTAATTATTATATTCTTGTTAAATGTATTAAGTTACCTAGGAACCAGATAATCTTGCCTCACCAAGGGGGTCTTTTATAAAGGCACGCTAGTGTTTTAAACACGCGCTATATGCTAGAGTTTCCCCATAGGAATATATGGTGTCTCTAGCGTTAGTATGTGCATATTTAACGCAGGTGTCAAAAACACTAGTGCACCTTTGTAAAAAGGGGCCTCGAATTTTAGCTGTTTTAGTAGAAAATTACCGGGATAATATTTCTACCAGAGCAGCTCTTCTTGTAACTTTCTATCAAGAGGGACCAAAAGGTTAGTTCTGAGAGCTTATTTCAGGAAGAGTGGGGTGCCCTTTTTGTGGAGCAAAGATTCAGGTATTTCCCGATATAGCACCAGCAACACAGCTTTGTCAAAAAGCTTTTCCTCTTTTGAACCCTAGGTTCTTGGCTCTAGGGCTCCCTTATTCCTAAAATTTCCACACAAAATGTGGATTTCCCATGAAGGTAATTCTTATATATCCATTCACCAGAGTTGGAGAAATTTTTTGCAGAACATTATGGGACCCTTTTACAAAGCAGCACTAAAATGTGGACTTAGCGTGCCCTTTCGTGGTTCTATCCCATGTGCTAAGGTCATTTTTAGCACAACAGTAGAATGGCTGTTTTTTTAAATTTTTATATTAATGGCCACATGCTAATATTGCAATTAGCAGGTGGCCAGTAAAAAAGATTAGTACATGAGCCCTTACCACCACATATTTTATAGGTGGTAAGATTCACACGCTAATTAGCATGTGACAATGTAGCTGTGCTAACTGATTACTACAGACATGCCCACTCTCTGCCCAGATACACCCCTTCCACAGTAAAAATAAAAATATTTTTTTACCACATGGTGTATGCGCACTGACACAGAACTTAACACAGGATGCCTGAACATGCCCCATGTAAGTCCTTTTACGCTGCAGTAATCACATGCTAGTGTTTACTGCAGCGTGATAAAAGGACACCTAAGGGGCCATTTTACTAAGCTGCATAGGTGCCTCCGTGCGCCCCAAATGCACCGAATTGGAGTTACCCGCCCGATACCCGCATGGCCCTTGCAGTAATTTCAATTTTGGTGCGCTTTCCGCTACATGCGTCCAAAAATGTTTTTTATTTCTGACACACGGCAGCTATGTGCGGCAAGTGCCATTTGTCGCGCATAGACCATACCGCCTGGTTACTGCGTGAGACCTTACCGCTGGGTCAGTAGCTTGCGGTAAGTCTCAGACCCAAAATGGAAGCGGGGCAATTTTCCATTTACCGCATGTCTATTTTGGCAAGTTAAAAAAGGCATTTTTTGTAGGTGCACTGAAAAATAATTCTGCGCACCGGCCCAAAACACGCATCTACATTACACAGGCAATTTTTCAGTGCACCTTAGTAAAAGGAACTCCTAAGTGAGGTAATATATTACCTTGGGATACTGGAGCTTGGGGTCTTGATAATTAATGCACTAAGGCCACTTTTACTAAAATGCATTTTGAATGCAAAGCAACCCCAAAACATCAGAAGGGATGTTCCCAGTATTTTTGTAATGCAGGTCACGGTACCTGCTCCAGGTTAATACAGAAGCACTGAGCGGTCCTTTTACAAAGTTGCAGTAGGTGTAACACCAGTAGTGGTCAGCAAAACACTGATTACCATGGCTGAATATCAGGCCCCCAATGTTAGTAAACTCTTAATTTCAGAGCATAAAAAGTAGGGGACAGAAAGTGTGAATTTAGAGCAGGGAAAACCAGTTAGGAGCTTAACAAGGCCTTTGTCGGCTGAAGGGACCACCTCATGAACTTGATATCAGTTCTACTCACTTGAATTTCTGCTTCAAGAAGCCACTACTATGTGCAAGATAAGTTTCTAAAAAAAACATTTTGAGCCTTATGTGGACATTTGATAGTTTTGACATGTTACTTTGATAAAATGCATAGATTGTCACAGAAGTTTTTTACCATGACTAAAATTTGGGAAAAATAAGTGAGTGCTCCATTAAGCTTCTGAGGCTTTTTTCTTCCATTTGACATTGAGTATTTTGCTTAGACCTTGCATGTATGATTATCAGTGGGGTAATATTTACATATAATTTTTGTTGTTCGATAATTTGGTCTTCATTCATCACTTTTGTTATTGCAAGCCTTTTTAAACCAGGATACAATAACCGCTTTACCCACATCCTCCGCAGTGAGTTCCAGAGCTTAACAATTCTTTGAGTGAAAAATATTTCTGTCAATTCGTTTTAAAAGTATTTCCATGTCATTTCATTGAGTGTTCCCTGGACTTTGTACTTTCTGAAAGAATGAAAAATCCATTCACTTTTACCTGTTCTATATGTCAACTCAATGGCAAACCATACTGGGGACACTTAAGTGTGTCATGCCATGAGCGCAACTTATATTAACCTCTAAGTTGTATGCACTGCTAGACAATATATCCATGACACACTCATGTTCTGTGTTAACAGTAAGGGCTCCTTTTACTACAGCTTAAAATGGCTTACCACGGGTCATGCTCAGGTGTTCCGTGGAAAATTACAAAGCACGCTAAAAAACTATTTTTCTTTTTCTGAGAAGGGGGTGTGTCTGGGAGGTAGAGAGTGGGTGTTTCTGCACTAATCAATTTGCGCCACAACACTGCCACGCATAGCACGAGATTAGCTTGTGAGCCCTAACTGGCTACAAAACAGACGTCAGTAAGGACTCACAAGCTAATTTTTAATAATGGCCACACGCTGATGGCAATAGTTACACATCAGCCATTTTCCAGCTGCAGAAGACATGGTCTTAGCATGCAGGAAAACCCCGCATAAGGCCATGCTAAGCAGTGATATTTTAGTTCTAGTTCTTATGATTAATTGCTCAATTAATCACTGTAGTTCCTTGTGACTCTGGGCAATGGAGGGTTAAATGACTTGCCAGAGTCACAAGTAGCTGCAGTGGGGGGGGGGGGGGGGGGGGGGGCGGACCTTTTATCACATAATTAATCACAATTAAAATTGTATTTGAAATGCAGCCCTATAAAATACCCATTATGTAAGATAAACGCTTATTGACAGAATTGTGCTTAGGTGGATTTTTGGCATTTACACATATATGGCACATAAGCAAGTAAGTATAGGCTCATATTATAAACATTTATGTGCAAAACCAGCAAGTAAATATTAGCACATATTTTATAGAATTATCCCCTGTTAATTGTACAGCGCTGCGCAACCCTGGTAGCGCTTTAGAAATGTTAAATAGTAGTAGTGTAGTAGATGCAAAATTTTGCACTCATTGCTGAGAGACCACCACCGAAAAATGCAAACACAGGAAGCATGTGCTCTGCCTTGCTTCCACTACCATTCCTGCTGTACCATTACAAAAGGAACTTTGACAAAGAAATTGGAAAGTGAGTCAGTTAAGCTCTGTGTATGCGGTTCAAATGATTTTATGACTCACCACCAGCATGCATCACAGGAAAGCAAACTCACTGTTCTCCTATAAAGGCAGAAGTTGTGGGGATGCACAGTCATAGGTTACATCTACCAGACTGGCAAAGACTTCTGCCCACATAAAAAAGAGAGCTCAGAAGATCTGGTGCTTTAATGCTAATTAGCCAATCTTTTAAAACTTATTAGAACTCAGCATAACAAGTCCTTATCCCCATGAAGTAATCACAGATAAATGGCTCTATATTTAAAAAATGGACAACATGACGTCACAAATGTGAAAAACACTTGGAAATGTTCAAACTCTAAATTGCAGGACTTTTTTGGTATTGTTTTCCACAAAATGCACTTTTGTGGAGTCACAAAAGTACATTTTGTGGAGTTCACTTCACAATAGTAAATGTTCACACAAAGCACATCAAAAACAAGTGCACAAAAAACACAGCAAGCCTAAGAAGTCCACCAGCCTCTATGCAGGCTAAAAAGTTGTAAAGCCTCACTTCCTGGAGCCCTCTTCATTTCAGAAACCCCACCCTAAAGTAAAGGCCAGCCTAGCACCAGAAGCATAGCCAGGTTTTGACATCAGGAGGAGTAGACTTTTTTTTTTAAATAGGCACCGCTGTGAGGCTGAAGGCCCAAACTGCATATGTGCTGTTTTATTCAAAATCCATTTGGGGGAGCGACTGCTCCTCTTGCCCACCCCCACCCCCACCCCCCAGCTATGCCTCTGCCCAGCACCCCAAATCATCTGAAGACCCAGGGTGCAAAGGGGACAGGAGCAATCTGTACTCACCCCTGCCCCTGCAGTTGCCTATCTCAAAATGGCACCAGCTGATTGGTAGAGGTCAGAAGTGGGTGCTAACCTGCAAACATATCTGTGGATTAGTACATAGGCACTAAAGGGACTCGCCCAAAGTAAGATAGTAAAGAAGTGAGGTTTCTCTGGTTCAAAGCCCTTGCTCTAATCAAGGGGTTCTCAACCCAGTCCTTGTGGCACATGTAGCCAGTCAGGTTTTCAGGATACCCACAATGAATATTCATGAAATATATTTGCATGCCTTACCTTCATTGTATGCAAAATTAATCTCATGCATATTCATTTGAGTATCCTGAAAACCTGACTGGCTAGGAGGGGCATAATCAAACGCGAACGCCCATATGTAAAAACGTCCATCTCCGGAGACAGCTCCGCGAAGAGGCAGAACGAACCGTAAAATTGAAACGAGATGGCCGTCCATCTTCGGTTTCGATTATACGGTTCGGCCTGCTGAAATCCCATCATTTGTGTCGACTCTAGAGATAGACGACACAAATGGTGAGATCGCTGGACCTATGGCCGTTCGCAGTTTTCAGCGATAATCGAAACCGCTGCCGGCCATCTCAAAAACGGACCTAATCCAAGCCAATTGGTTGTGGGAGGGGCCAGCATTTATAGTGCACTGGTCCCCCTGAGATGCCTCTATGCCAGCCTCAAATATCATACCTAGCTCCATGACAGCAGTATGCAGGTCCCCGGAGCAATTTTAGTTTAGTTGGTGCTGCGCAGAGAGCAAAAATCGGAAGAAAAAAAAACATGCAAGTGCAGTCAGGGACGTCCAAATTAAAACAATAGTAATAGGGGAATTTGAACCAGAGCAATTTTAGTTTAGTTGGTGCTGCACGGGACCCATGCAGAGAGCAAAAATAGGAAGGAAAAAAAAACATGCAAGTGCAGTCAGGGACATCCAAATTAAAACTACTCATACTCATACTACCCCTCTCCTCAAGACCCTTCACTGGCTCCCTATCCGTTTTCGCATCCTGTTCAAACTTCTTCTACTAACCTATAAATGTACTCACTGCTGCTCCCCAGTATCTCTCTACACTCGTCCTTCCCTACACCCATTCCCGTGCACTCCGCTCCATGGATAAATCCTTCTTATCTGTTCCCTTCTCCACTACTTCGCGCCTTCTGTCTCGCTGCACCCTACGCCTGGAATAAACTTCCTCAGCCCCTACGTCTTGCCCCATCCTTGGCCACCTTTAAATCTAGACTGAAAGCCCACCTCTTTAACATTGCTTTTGACTCGTAACCACTTGCCTCCACCTACCCTCCTCTCTTCCTTCCCGTTCACATTAATTGATTTGATTACTTTATTTATTTTTTGTCTATTAGATTGTAAGCTCTTTGAGCAGGGACTGTCTTTCTTCTATGTTTGTGCAGCGCTGCATATGCTTTGTAGCGCTATAGAAATGCTAAATAGTAGTAGTAGTAGAACCAGTCACCTTCTGATTACAAGACCTTTGTTCTAACCACTACACCACTTACTCATCTGCCTAGACCTCTTTCCCTTTCCATTAAGTCCCTCCAAGTTTCTGTCAGCCAATCACAGCTCATTTAGCTGACACCCATATCAGGTAAATGAGCTGTGATTGGCTGACAGAAACTTGGATGGACTTAATGGAAAGGGAAGGAATGTCTAAGCAACTAAATAAGTGGTGCAGTGGTTAGAGCACAAGTCTTATAATCAGAAGGTGGCTGGTTCAAATCCACCAATTACTATTGTTTTAATTTGGACGTCCCTGACTGCACTTGCATGTTTTTTTTCTTCCGATTTTTCCTCTCTGCATGGGTCCCGCGCAACACCAACTAAACTAAAATTGTTCGGGGGACCTGCATATGCTGTCATGGAGCTAGGTATGGTATTTGAGGCTGACATAGAGGCTGGAAAAAATATTTAAACAGTTTGTTTTTTTAGGGTGGGAGGGGGTTAGTGACCACTGTGGAGACAGGGGAGATCATCCCCGATTCACACAAGTGGTCATCTGGTCAGTTTGGGCACTTTTTGCAAGCTTGGTCGTGAAAAAAACAGGACCAACTTTGTGTGGACTAAATGCTCGTCGGGGACGTCTTGCTTCTTTCCATTATCAGGCGCAGAGGTCCATCTGTTAACCACGCCCCAGAACGCCCCTGTCCTGCCTTCACTACTGTTCAGCCACGCCCCCGAGAATTTCGCCCGTCCCCATGACAGAAAGCAGTTGGGGCCGTCCAAATTCAGCTTTCGATTATACCTGTTTTTGAGACGGACGTCCTTCTCCCGATTTGTGTCGGAAGATGGGCGTCCGTTTCTTTTGAATATAAGCTGGTAGGTGTGTCCCGAGGACTGGGTTGAGAACCTTTGCTCTAATCCCTAGGCCTTACCTTCTTTGCTTTGAAATATTCTGATTTCAGTTCCTAATAAGGAATAAAAGAAACATTAAGTCAAACTAATTTTGCAATTTATTTGCCACCTTTTTCTGAACCTTTCCTGTAGATATTACAGGATGTGATATTTCAAGGATGGATTATTAAGGATGGTCTGATTGGACGAAGCAATTAGATACATTTGCACCCGGTCTTCTTTTAAATCTAGTTATATAGTTTGGTAGGATTGGCCACTCAAATATGGAAGGAAGCCTCCTAATTCATGCCCACACTATTCAGGAGTGAACAGAAGGCACTGAGGCTCTATGGTGTTATTTTAAAGCTGCATATGAAAGCATATTTATATGGTCAGAAGTAGCCTCAGACGGGAGTATCTGTCTAGATCATATGTTCCTGTTGGGGTATTTTACTCTGAAGTCCCAGTTTCAGTAAATTTACCAGCTGATGTTTTTTTGTCGCAACAACGTAACGTCACACATGCACAAAGTATAAGTATACCTCCTTGTTTCTATGCCAGCTCTAATCTGTGCCATGGTTTACTGTCCCTTAACTACCTCAATTGAACACTTCAGGAACCAACTGAGCTACAGATATATGCTGTCAGAAAAATCTGCAACAGGTCTCAAGTAATTTTAGACATGTGCTAAGCATAGACAACACTGTAAGTGTTATTTATCCGTAAATTAAAACTCACAATTTTGCTATAAATTATTAAAATCAGTGTGCTTGAAATAACCTGTAAATTGGAAGACTCTTACTAGAATCTGTGCTGACAGTTGCTTAGATTTCAATCCTTGAATGGAAGGAAGGTGGTTACAAAGGGTGTGTAGGCTTATTTCAGCTGATCCGCACACATTGTTCCAATTTTATCAGCTTTAGTACAAAACAGGACGCTGGGATAGGAGGGCTCATGTGTCTTCACAAAAGCAACTGCAACTCTGGCCCTTCTCCAAGCATGCCCCCCCCCCCCCCACTCATAAGGACACACATAGGCTGACACACAAGAATCTCCAGACAGAGAAGGAGTCTGCTAGAATAAACAGCAAATCTTTCTACTGAACATTTCTTTTTCCAGTTAAGTCTACTTCATCTTGCATGGTTGAAAGTACCTCATTGAGAATCGGCCGTGACTAACCACTGCACAGGACAGTCTTTGCAATAACAAAAACAAACCCCAAAACAATACATCATCCCTTCGCTCAATTGTTCAGCTTTGTTCAGAAGAACTTTTGCACGAAAGACAGCTATGTCTCCTGTTGCTGCTATCTGGGCCCCTGTTGGCAGACAGGTCATCGATGGCACATTGTGTCATCACAATGGCCTGCCTCTTTGCTTCTTTCAGTGCCTCCGACCTGTGTGATATTGTTGTCTAGGTACTGTGTTTATTCAGTCATACTGACAAAACAGTCTATACTGTACCAAATATATAAATAGGTCTTCTATCACTTACTATTTAGAACTTGTAAATTTAGGTGTTTATTTTCCAGCTAATTAGGTATCTTTTGAGGCTACAAAAATTTGTGTTTATCAGTGTTTTCACATACAGGTATTATCACTTGATACCTTTTCTAGAGGAATCAAACATGTACGCTGGTGTCTGTAAATAAAAATAGGATTCAAATTAATATTTTAATTCATTTCAACACATAACTAAACATGTCTGGTTTTAACTGACATAAATCATGTCTCTGACATGGCCGAGCCTCGGCGCCTCCTTAATTTGTGGAAGGAAGGGGGTGGGAGAGGGAAGGAGGTGGGGAAAGGGTTAATTTGAGGCAGAGGACAAAGGAAAACTAGGGTAAAGGCAGGGATGGCTGGAGACAAGGGGCAGAAGCTGACTGGAGCGCTGGAATGCTGTCTGGCTCCAATCAGCTTGGGAATGGAGGTGTGGAGAATAAAGCAGCTTTGGCGGGAGTTTGTTTTACAGAGGAATCACGGCGTTTAGACAATGTTTTCCACCCATCTGCCCACAGTGGCTGGTTCCTGGTTCAGAGCTGGGAGAGGTTTAGTTGCAATATTTTACTGCTATGTGTGGGGGTAGTTAGGGCTTTTGTCTTAGTGAGGTTGTTGTAGACAACTGTAATTGATAGGTTTGATTGAGAAAGTTGTGAAAAGAGATTTGAGTTGGGGTTGAGAGAATGGTTCATGTATGGCACCACCATAGGCCTTTGGGGGGGGGGGGGGGCAAAGGCTGGATCTTGTCTTACCACAGATGCTGTCAGGGCAGGTCAAGAAAATTATTCAAATATTGCAGTTAGTTCATTACCGACTAATTTCATTTATTTGTTTATTGCATTTCTATCCCACATTTTCCCACCTATTTGCAGGCTCAATGTGGCTTACATAGAGCCGTGATGGCGATCGCCAATTCCGGTATAACAGATACAGAGTGACATTGTAGACACATTAGGGAATAAGGAGGAAGGGTTGAGTTGTGTCCAGTTCGAGTATTAGTTTTGTTGTTGTTGCAGGATCGAGGCATTTAAGTTGGGTCATTAGCGTATGCCTTTTTGAATAAGTTAGTTTTAGTGATTTCCGAAAGTTTGATAGGTCGTGCGTTGTTTTTCAAGGCGTTTGGTAGTGCGTTCCATAGTTGCATGCTTAAAAAGGAGAAACTGCATGCATAGGTTGATTTATATTTAAGTCCTTTGCAGCTTAGGTGATGGAGGTTTAAGTATGTGCGTGTTCATCTTGTAGTGTTTCTGGCTGGTAGGTCAATGAAGTCTGTCATGTATCCGGGGTCTTGCAATAGATGATTTTATGAACTCGAGTACAGATTTTAAAGGCAATAGTTCTTTGATCGGGAGCCAATGTAGTTTTTCATGTAGGGGTTTGGCACTTTCGTATCTCGTTTTCCAACAAATAAGTCTGGCTGCGGTGTTTTGAGCAGTTTGGAGTTTCTTTATGATTTGTCTTACATCCCGCATAGATTGCATTACCCTAATCTAGGTGGCTTAGTACCATTGATTGTACCCAGTGTTGATACTTATGAGTTAATTGTTACACAGAGAAAACAATTTGATTTAAAATGTGGATGTGGAAGAAGTAACTAATGTGTTAGTCTCACTCACACACATAAGGACAGACTCAGGCTGCACATACTACAGTAAGACATGTTTACCCACTCCTACCCTAGCTGAGATCATATTTAACCATCTCTCTGACCTCATGTGCAACTTTCTTTAAATCAATCACCTTGCTTTCTAACTCTTCTTACTCTCTTACCTATCTAAATGTTACATCTTTGCTTTACCCTTCACTATCAATTATAATGTTCTATTACGTATTGTGTTGCTTTTGTAAATAGTGTACTATGCCATACTCTGTATTGTTATTTGAATATTTTTACTGCTGTAATTGCCTATTGCTCATGTATGATCTATTCTTACTGTACACCGCCTTCAGTGAATTCCTTCAAAAAGGCGGTAAATAAATCCTAATAAATAATAATTAATAAAGCTGCCACTGGTTTTGCCAATCGTCTTAGGCTGGATTTTGTTAAGCGGTTAGAGAGGTGCAGGTGTTGCAGTGCCTATGTTATGTTTTCCCTATTCAAAGGGTCCAATAGAAATGTCTGTTACAACTATATGCAGATGGACATTGCAACCTTTTGCTCAGGATCTGGGGTAATATGCAGATGAAGTACACACATAGGGACTCTTTTATAATTACACAAATACTTTGTGAGTCCACCCACACTTCTCTCTGACAACTACCTAACCTTGAGGGTCATATAAAACTACACATTTATGTGTGGGGTAGTTTTATGAAAAGCATTTTATGCATGTACAACAAGGTTTAAATATCCTTTGGAATATTTAGAAAAGGTGAAGAGAAGGGCGACGAAAATGATAAAGGGGATGGGATGACTTCCCTATGAGGAAAGGCTAAAGCGGCTAGGGCTCTTCAGCTTGGTTCAGCTTGGAGAAAAGGTTGCTGAGGGGAGATATGATAGAGGTCTATAAAATAATGAGTGGAGTTGAACGGGTAGATGTGAAGTGCTGCATATGTCTAGTAGCACTATAGAAATTATAAGTAGTAGTAGTAGTCTGTTTACGCTTTCCAAAAATACTAGGACTAGGGGGCATGCGATGAAGCTACAAAGTAGTAAATTTAAAATGAATCAGAGAAAGGTTTCTTCACTCACATGTAATTAAACTCTGGAATTCGTTGCCAGAGAATGTGGTAAAGGCAGTTAGCTTAGTGGAGTTTAAAAAAGGTTTGGACAGCTTCCTAAAGGAAAAGTCCATAGACCATTATTAAATGGACTTGGGGGAAAATCTACTATTTCTGGGATAAGCAGTATAAAATGTTTTGTACTTTTTGGGGATCTTGCCAGATATTTGTGACCTGGATTGGCCACAGTTGGAAACAGGATGCTGGGCTTGATGGACCTTTGGTCTTTCCCAGTATGGCAATACTTATGTACTTATGTACCACTTAAAGCCTAATTTTGCATTGTACATCTAGATCAAAAAAGGGAGGCCCAAGTCAGTACTTTGAAAATTTGCTGGGCTTTTTTCAAACCGCTTGCTGAATACAGAACATTTTGTGAAATATATATATACAAGGCCGTGCAGGAATACAAATTGTAAAAAGAGCAGCCTCCCTTAGGGTGTTACACATGGAAGTATCACCACTTCCATGTGTAAGTGCCGCTTTTACAAAATTCGGGTATAAGCACCAGCAAATACCCATTTAATTGTAAGGTTTTATGAAGCTACAGAGAAGAGTAGCCAGTTAAGGAGCTCAGCACTAAAGGGTGAATTCTATATATCACGCTTAAAAAATTAGCACAGAAAAAAACATTTTAGTGCTATTCTACAAGCCACGCCTAAAGTTAGGCATGGTTTATAGAATAGCGCTTAAGTTCAGGGGTTTTGCGTAAATGTGGGCACATCCATTTGCACCAACGAAAATGTGGTGCAAATGCCACCACCTAAATTTAAACATGGAACCCCCTTATTCTATAATTGCATGTGTAACTGGAATCCATGCCTACACTCTGCCCTGAAATGCCCATGACCCTCCCATTTCTGTGTCACCTTTTCCGGAATGCTCATAAAATTTAGGCATGGATGACACACCTAAACTTATGTGTGTACCTGTTAATTGATTTCAATTAGCACCAATAATTACTTACTAAAAAGCCAATTATTGGCATTAATTAGCTTGTTATTCAATTAAATTGCGCAGCAGCCTTTCTAAAATTACTGCTTACACGTGCATGCCCATTTGCAAATGGAAACTAGATTTTGACATGTTTAAATGACACTTTGGGGCTCATTTTCGAAAACATTTAAAAAGTGGCATAAAATAGAATTTGGATGTCTTGCTTGCCAAAACGTTCAAATTGCTATTTTTGAAACCTATTTTGCAGATGTTTATCTATGCATTTTGTCTGCAGTGCATCAAAATCACAAGGGGGCATGTTCGTGTGTGTTGGGGGTGGGATTCGGGTGTTCCTAACCCACGGATGTTTTTCTGCCATAATGGATCAAAACAAAAACGTCCAGGACTAAAACTAAGAAGTTTTGAGCTAGACCTGTTTTAATAACAAGTAAGTACCAAAAAGTGCCCTAAATGACCAGATGACCACTAGAGGAATAAAAGAATGCCCCCCTTACATCCCCAGTGGTCACTGACCCCCCACCCCGCCAAAGATGTGAAAGAAACAATACATACCAGGTTCTATGACAGCTTCAGATGTTATGACCAGTCCTATTAGTGCAGAAGGAGGTCCCTGGAATAGCCTAGTGGTCAGTGCAGTGCAAGCGAAGGGGGCCCAGGCCATAATCCACTCTGATCACTTGTGATGGAAGTGTCAGCCCACAAAAACCCACCCAAAACCTACTGTACCCACATATAGGTGACATCTGCAGCAAAAAGGGCTATTCTAGTGGTGTATAGTTGAGTACAGTAGGTTTTTTGGTGGGATTTGGAGGGCTCCCATACAATAGAGGGAGTAGAGTGAGATGTGTACCTGGGACCTTTTATGTGAAGTCCACTGCAGTGCTCCCTAAGGTGCCCCACTGCTCTGCTGGGATGTATCTGTGGCCAGTCTACTAATAATGCTGCCCCCCCCCCCCACACCCATATATCCCAATGGCTTGATTGTGTGCATTTTTCACTTGGACATTTTTTCAAAAATTGTGCCGAAAGATAAATGCACAGAGCACAAAACATCCTGCAAGTGTCCATTAAAAAGAAAAAGATAGATGTTTTGCTGTTTCAAAATCTCTATATTCCCTGTTTGGATTCTGGACGTTTTGAGCAAAATGTCCAGAGTCGGGACTTAGACGTCATATCGAAAATGCCCCTCCACACCTTCTAAATGATCTCTATATTCCTTTTCTCCCTAGAAGGTAGAACAATATGGGACAAAAGTCCACAACCTGAAAAACAGAACGAACAATTTGTTAAGAAGGGTTATCAGCCCCTTTTTTATTTCTTAATTTACAGTAGTTAGGCTGATTTTTGATCTGCAAAAGTTGAATCAGTTTAAAAGGTTTTATTCTAGGTTGCCACTGGTTGCCCCATTATAGCACAGGTTCAATTTAAACTATGTACCATGGTTTTAAAATTTTGGAAGAGGAGACCCCCCACCCTTGCATATGATGAATATAATAACACTATTACATGGTGCTAAATCAAGATGCAATACTCGAAACCAGTTTTCATTACATTTTCCAGTAGTAACTAAAGTAAATCAGTCAAACATCTTTCTTTATCTATACAATACCAAATAGTAGAAATCTGGAGCTCGCTACCTTTTTTGCTAAGATCTTGTAGATAATACTTTCAGGAAAAATATAAGAGCATTTTTTCCCCACAGATTTGGCCTCTCAGACTCTGATTTAAACTAGTTGTTATTTATATTGCTTCTGCTGTAATTTTTTTTTCCAGGGCACAATAGTTTTTGATGCATTTTTTTTAGGGCATAATAGTTTGACTATGCTTGTCATTATTGATAGTTTTCTGTTGTAATTCCCAGAAACATTGACCTGGTCTTTTTGTTAATGGAATCCACCCTGAACTGTGAAGGTAGTAGTGGAATAGAAGACCCAAAATAACATAACATATGGAGCAGGTTGCTAAAATAAGCTTTCCTATGCAGTTGAATGAAGAATATACTGGGCCCCTGCTCCAGAAAAATGCCAATCAAATATGAACAAGGGTGGTCTGTTCTGAGAAGGTGACCCCAATTCTATTCAACCTTACATTTTTGGAGGAAAGACTAAAACTCTGAACTCTGGGAGAGGCCCTGTCTTCCTTGTCTATAGGGGGTCCAGGTAGGAGGGTCCCTTCCTCCCCAGAAAAAAGGATGTAGAAGTACATTAGGTCGGTTGCCCCAAGGAGGTTTAATGATAGGAAACCGCATGATGTAAAAAGCTGAAGCCTTGTTCACCTGGCTACCGCCATACTGATGTACTTTAAACAAACTATCTGCTACCAGTTACCGAGAAGAAAAATCTAAATACCTGACTCCGCAAACATGAAGAATAGGTACAAAAAAGAGAATACATCTTTAACTTCTTAGACAAGACGCTACCTTCATTTTCTGCCACCTAAGCACTTTCCTACCCGCTTCTCACCTCTAATTCGATGCAAGGAACCTCGTCCGATTCAAAGCTCGTCTCTCCCTGGCGCTCAGTCTATAGATGACATGCCGACAATTTTTATGCTGTTTTAGTGATCTTAAATGTTATTTCATGATATATATATACAGGAATCTTTCAAATAAATAAAAAAGCTGTCAAATTAAAAAAACACGCATTCACTGTTGTTTTTATATAGAAATATCTTTATTGTCATCATAAGCAAAAATACAGGCATATAGCGCAGCGCTGAAAACCACAATACAACATTGCAAATAACAAAGTAAGCTCTGGAGCACTGACAAATACATTTTGAATATAATCCTCCCCCCTTTCACAGATCCCTCAAAAACTCCCCAATCCCCTACTCCCCTTATATCCCCCCTCCGATCCCTTCCTAACATAGAAAATGCAAAACCTAGGAGGTTTAATAAAGCAATATAAATCTCACAAGTGAGGATCATGTGATGCTTTGAGTGGAGCAGACACTCCGTTGCTGTGCTCCGCAGCTACAACTGATGCTGGCAGAGGAAACTAAATGGCCCGGGGAGCTGGAGCAGAGGATGTCAAATATGAAGGACACGTCACATCCCAGGTGTCGAGGTTGCAAGAGCAAGTCCATGATCAGACCCTTAGGTTTGATGACCTCGAGAATCAATTGAGGCAAAATAACCTCTGTTTTGTCAATCTGCTGGAGAGCATTCCTGAACACACCCCCCCCCCCCCCCCCCTCACACACACACACACACACAGCTTGGAAACCTAGCTTGTTGCATGCTATCTACAGTTAGCAGACTTGGGGAGCCTATGTCTGGAGAGAGAGAGCACACACAGTAGGCTGTAAACAAGATGAGACTGTGTGGCCTAGAGTGGTGGTGGCACGCATCTTGAACTTCGAACACAAGGCCGAGGTCCTGCGCCTCTATAGGCACAACAAAGATCAGCTTGTCTCTGTATTGCTTTTCCAGGATTATTCTCCAGTTCTTTTGGAGAGGCATTGCTGCTTTTCCCCTCTCTACAATGCTCTCTCTGACCATAAGATCAGATTTACGTCCTTGTATCCTGTAGTCCTTACAATTTTTGCAAAGGGAAAATGGAGGGTATTTGATTCTCTTTCGGAAGTCCAAGATTTTGTGAACACACTACGCCCTTACCTACTTGAGTACCTGGCCGACGGTACCATATCCAACTTTAGTTACGTACTGCACAGCAAGGAGTACTGTGTTTTGTACTTCAAGTTCACAGCTACTTGAACATGTGGTTTTACAATATTATTCACATTCCTGCTTAATGGTTTCCTTTTTATTAGTGTAATCAGCGTAACCTAATTACACTAATAAAAAGTAAAACATTAAGCAGGAATGGCTCTCCAGTGATCTCTAGCACTCCCTCCATGTTTGGTGCGGGGGGGGGGGGGGGGGAGTGTTTCCTTTGTGTGTTGGTGTTTGGAAGGGGGGAGGTTTGGAGGTTTGGGGGTTTTACTGTTGGGTTTTGGTTTTCTCTATGCTACTGCTGGTTGATCTGACTGTGAGATTTTGGAGTGTGTGGAGGAGAGAATGTTGTGTTTGTCTGATGCATCTTTCTGGATGGTTCTGTCTTCCCTGGGGTAGGGGGCTGGGCACCTCAAAGGTCTGGTTCAAAGCACTGAGTGTCTGACATTTTTGTTTTGTCTCCCTGATGTGTAATGCTCCTATTTCTTCAGTCTGTATTATTTCCTGGAATGTTTGTGCAGGGCCGATCTTAGGAAGGGGCAACAGGGGTGGTCACAAAGGGCCCTGCATCTCTGGCACATCTATCCTGCTGTCTCGTAACACCTCCCTACTCTGTACCTTAATGTGCATCCACGTTTCAGTAGACAGCATCAGGCAGCGGCAACGATTTTCATATCCCATCAGCAGCTGAGTCCAGAGTCTTCTCGCTGCTGCGTCCCGCCCACTTTTGATGTAACTTCCTGCTTCCACAAGGGCGGGATGCAGCAGCAAGCAGGCTCTGGGCTCGGCAGCAGATGGGATATGAAAATCACTGCCGCTCTCTACTGAGACATGGTAGATGCACATCAAGGTATGAGGTGAGGTGGGGTTCTGAGAGCTCTAAACCTCCTTTCACACTCTGATAAAGTATAGCTTATGGGGGCTGGCATGGGCAGGGGGTGCCAACTGAACTGGACTGCACAGGGCCCCACAATTGCTAAGACCAGCCCTGTGTTTGTGGGATCTTCTCTCCTATTAAGAACGCTAAACTCTTAACTGTTTAAAGCATCATAAAGCTGGCATTTTAGATCTCCATAAGACCAGCTTATTTATGGAGGGGCATATTAAATTGTGACATACTTGGGTGGTGGAGGTTTTCTGTTCCCCAGCCACTGGTACAGGGGTGGCATGGCAGTTGATTAAGAAATCATTGGCTTGTCAGCCCAAGTTGTTGTTTAAGGACTTGGAGAGCCGCTATGTAGGTGTGCAGATTAATTTACAAGGCCAGGTATTTGTCTTGGTTTCGGTATGTGGCCTCATTGTCCCTACCTGGGTGTTTTTCCCTAGTTTGCTTGCAGCATGTCAATTTTATGCTCAATTTCCTGTGGTGTTAGCGAGCAATATGAATGTGGTGTTCAACCCAACCTAGATCACTCAGGCTCTCGATCGGGGAGTTTGATGGTAGTGATTGTCAGCTCAAAACCTTCTGTTGAGCACTTGATTTCGTGAACCCTTGAAGATTGCTCCATCCGTATGAGCGTGACTTTATGCAGACCTCCAGGGCCCACCAGACACTCATGTTTAGACTTTTTTCGCTCAAGTTGATTGGTCCTGAGGAAATTTCAGATCACACTCTGATTTGGATAGATCTGGACTTAGAGCCCTATTTTTGCCAGTGGGTGGGGTGGTGTTTTCCTTCTTATTTGTTTACGTCACCCAAGTTTTTGAAATACTTGGCAAGTCAGTGGGAGGATTTTGCTCTGTATAACCAGCAGCATGTGGACAACCAGATTCTTTTTGGCCACCGCAAAGGCAGTGCTAAGAGGAGATGTGATCACTTTTGTGAGTGCCAGTAATAAACATATTTCACAAGGGATGGCGGATATGGAGCATAAGTTGTAGGCACTCAAATGGCCTTATATTTCTAATCCTTCGCTGTCCCTATTTGACACTCTCACAGCTACCCACACTGTGCGTAACAGCTTATTACATGAGCTGATATCTCAAATGCTCACTTATAGGAAATATATATTTTTAAAATTTGGTAACAAATCCGGCAAGTTACTGGCCCAAGTTACCAAAACATGAAGTACAACTCATTTTATTCTTGCTCTACAATCTCCAATGGGAGTCATTACTTCTCGAATGGAGGATAATGCAGAGATATTTTTCCATCATTTTTCTACTGTATATGCTGTTGGTGCTGAGCGTCCAGATAGGGAGATGTGCATTTGTGAATATCTTTCCACTTCTCAGTTTCAACAGTTTTCAGTGGAGGCTGTGGAAGCCTTGGATAGTCCCCTAATGGCTAAAGAACTTTAGGGGAGCATTTGTGCTTTGAAATTGTGTTCTGTCCAGGCTCTGGATAGCTTGATGGGTGAGTTTTACAAGTTATTGCAATGCCAACTTATTGGTTCTCTTTTGGACTTTTATAATTCTGTCATTGCCAAGCAGAAGTTTCACTTACACTCCCTACCTAAGCTGGGGCGTTACCCAAGGCTTATTGCCCCATCTCCTTAATCAACCTTGATGTTAAAGTTATTTCTTGTGTCTTGGCTGACTGTTTGGCACCTTTGCTATGTACTGTCATCCAAGGTGACCAAGTTGGCTTTGTTCAGGGGTGCCACTCAGTGGTCAATGTAGAGAAACGTTTGTTGGCTATGATGCGGGAGCAGGAGTAGGGTGCGCATTATTTGTTGGCCAGTCTGGATGCGAAGCGGGCATTTGATCGAATGCTCTGACTCTTTCTTTTTCTCACACTGTGCTGTGTTGGCAATCAGGATTGTATTTTCAGTGCAGTCCAGACTTTATATTCCGACCCCCAGCCTACACTTTTGGTGAATGGAGTCCGCACTCCATTTTCATCCAGCATGGCACACAACCGCTCTTCCCCTATTGTTTTTGCTTTCTTTAGAGCCACTGTAATGCATACTTCGACATTTGGAAGAGGTGGTTGGAATTCTGGTATGCTTACTAATTCCTAAATTTAAAGACCATATAGTCTGTTATGAGATAGACATGGGGAGAAGTCATTGCTTGCCCTGGGATTGGAAGCATGGAATGTTGCTACTATTTGGGTTTCTCCAGGTACTTGTGACCTGGATTGGCCACTGTTTGAAACAGGATGCGGGGGTATATAGGCCATTGATCTGACCCAGTATGGCTATTCTTATGTTTTTATGACTTACTTGGCTGATTTTGTTTCTGAAATGAAACATTTAGTTCAGTCTTTGAGCATCTTACAATCAGAAAACAAGATGCTGCCAACTATGATCAAGCTTCATAAAACTCATTCAGGGCCGCCGCGAGGGTTAGGCAGTGGGGTCAAAATTCCTCGGGCCTGGGCCTCCAAGGGGGGCCCGGTGCCGGAGTCTCTCTCCCTCTCCTGCTCAGAGCAATGGCGAGGTGGTGGGGGCGATCTGCCCCTGCATTAAAAAAAACCTCTCAATCGGCAGCGCCTCACATCTGGGTGAAAGAAGCAGATCGCCTCGGACCCGGCCTTCCCTCACTGTGTCCCGCCCTCGCAGAAATAGGAAGTTACATCAGAGGAGGGCGGGACACAGAGAGGGAAGGCCAGTCCTGAGGCGATCTGCTTCTTTCACCCAGACAGGAGGTGTTGCATGCTGGCGCTTGGGGGGGCAGCGGTGGTGACGATCCTGGGGGGGCAGCTGCAGTGGCAATGATCCTGGGGGGGCCCAGTGGCAGCCTTGCCCCTGGTCCGGCTCAGTCTCTCGGCAGCCCTGACTCATTGACACGAAAGCAACAACTTGTAAGCCTTTTGTGGCTACCCTCATAAATGCAATTGATCAACACTTCTCTTATCTATTTCATGATTCTAAAATAATTGCAGAAGCAATTCTGCCCTAAGTTTCACAGAGGGTGGACTGATAGAGCACTTTTTACAAGGGTCTTCAACTTAGACACCTGTTTGGTACAGTTCCTAATCAATCTTCATATGATTTGAATATATCTAAAGCAGTTAATGACAATGATTAGCGCACCTTAGTAAAAGGACCCCTGGATATTTTGTGCTGCAGGGGATTTTTAGTGAAGATACTGTGAACCTGGGTAGCACAAAATACATGCCCCAGTGCCATCAGAAATAAGATGGGAATGTGTCCATCCAGTACTGAACAGCAGGCAAAAAGATATAGGAAGAAGCTCTGAACTAATCAGGGGTGTGCAGGCCACAAATGTTGATTTGTTGAGTTTTCATTTTATTTAGAATTTTTTTTTATTTTTTATTTTAGGGTCAGTGTCATCAATATGGCACATTATGGCATAACGGTGCACCTATTCATAAACAGTGCATCCTACCGAGCAACAGTGCACTACACACTAGCCAGAGAGTGTTTACTATTGCACAATATTGATGACAGTAAAACTAACAACATTTCAGGGTGTTTTTTTTTTCCTGTTTTGGGTTAAAAATAGTAAGAAATGGCATGGACATGCAATTGATATTCTACTGGCAATCAGAAACAAAGGCTGTTTTTGAGTGTTGAGGAACCCTTAAAGCCATTGGGGGGGGGGGGGGGAGGGAAGTTATCAAGCTGTGTACAGGCTTTAAGTTGCATTATTTTCCTCTTATAGGGCACCAAAGTGAGTTAAATTATTGTATCACAGTGATAACTAAGTCACCACGGGCTACATAGTAATGAAATGTAAAACATACAAATGTACAGTCCGATCTCAGTATTCACAATGGAATGGGTTCCCCAAAAACTTTGCAAAACATGAATTTGTGAATAACCAAAAATGCACTTATGGGAGATAGGGATTAGGTTCCAGCTATACCAATTTTTCTTCAAAACTGCAAAAAGTGAATACATATCCCTATAGGAAATACAGGGTTTGGTTCCTACATTAGACAACACATAACAAAAGCAAAGAAACTTTATAGTGTGTTGCAAAAAAAAAAAAAAACCCTCTTAGCTGCTGTAGGATGCTTGATGGTAGTTCCCAGAAACAAACAAGCAAACACCAAAAAGTGAAAGGCACATGTCCACGAATATGTGAATGGTGAATGGCTGCCTCTATTTGCACCTCCACAGATTAGCAAAATAGTGAATGCCAAACGTGCAAATAACAAAAACAGACTGTATGTAAAGCAGCTCACATATAAGGAAACTGAACTCCTAGTGGTAGTAGTATAGATCTACCACCAGGGGCACTATTTTGAGAGATAGTACCAACATGGGCAGGACTGACTGGGGTTTGCTGTAGCCCATGGACCCCCCCCCCCCCCCCCCCCCAGACCACCAGCTACTAGGTGTTAGACTCCTGGAGCTGAGGGAGATCCTTTGGAGGGAGGGAGTCAGGGTCCCATAAGGGGGAAAGGGGTTAAAATTGGGAGTGTGGGATGAAATTACTTCCACTGAAGATGACATTTAAGTGTTGTGAATTTGTGTTTGAACACAGTCACCATCTGAAAAGTAACATCTGCGGAGTGAGTGAAAGTTCTATCCCTAAAAGTCTGAAAGTTTTGTTTCTCTCCAGTAAGAACCCCAGAGCTCAGTACCCCAACACTTCCAGTATCCCCTTGTATCCTCCTATCCCCAGCTGTGGAGACACAGGTGGGAGCTGCATATGCACTAGGTAAAATGTGCCTCTAAATTTTGAACAAATGATTTATTTTTTTAAAAAGCATTTAAAGAAAAATGTACTCCAACATTTTTAAACCTTGGTCCAAAATTATCTTCTTTTTACACCCACTATTTTTCCTGGAGCTAAAGTGAGGTTTCTCAGTGCTTCCATGACTCAAAGGACCCTGCTGCTTCCCCCTGCTCTCACTGGAGACAGAATCAGTTGTTAACAGGATTGTAAAGCAGCAGAAGAATGTTATTGAAATGTACAAGCCTTCCAACCTACCCTTCCCTTTTTCTTAGCATCTAGGACTTCTATTTGTAGCACACCCATCAGCACAAGTACAATTATAGGTGACATGCATGACAACAAAACCAGGTGCACAGCCACAGGCATCAGCAGTCACATCCAAAGTACAGTCAGAACTCTAAAAATATAGTTATGGGCACATGCAGGATTTGAGGCCACAAATTCATGAAAAGCAACAGGTTAGACAGAGAATATTTGAAAAATCACCCCAAATCACCACTAAGAAATTCAAGGTTAGGGACAATGACACTAGGGACACTGACCCCCGATATTCAAAATCATTTAACTGGCCAGGAACGGCACCTGGCTGCTTAAATGGCACTTAACTGGCTATCTGGCAATAATCAGTGGGGGGGATAGCCAGTTATCCCCTGCTGAAAATTTCCGGTTAGCACCTGGGAGATAACCAGGTATATCGCGCGACAAAGTCGTCTATCCCCAAATATTCTTTTCATATACGACTATTGTAAGCGGCTAAATTGGACCGCTTACAATAGCTTTGAATATCGACTAAGGCAGTTAATTTAAAACTGGTTAAAAATAAAATGGATATTCAATGTCGGTCAGTGGAAACAGCCCAGCATTGAATAACTGGGCTGACTGCCGACCGTGAGATTTAGCCGGGCTCCTTCCCGTGGTCTGAATATCGGCCCCTGAGTCTATACAATGACACTCTCACAGACAGGTGATTGCATGACAGCAATACACATTCACAAACTACTTGTCTGTTTACTTGTTTATTTATTTTCACTTATTTCACCCCTGCGCATCAGCTCTAGGCAATTACAATGGAAATGTTCATATAATCAAAATTTGCATGTAAAACAACATGGACAACAAACCAACATCTCAAATATTAAACACTTTCATAAGTATAGAACTAGATTCTATATATCATGCCTCAAAAATTGGCACCAAAAATAAGCCTAAACTTCTGTGTGGTTTATAGAATACGCCAAGTGCATGTCACGTGACTAAACTTAGTTGCGGCCAGTTATGCCAAGTAAAACTTGGTGTAAATTTTGATATCTAGATTGTAGAAATGCCCATGACATGCTCATTCCACACCCATGGCCATGCCCCCTTTTTAAATATACAACTTAGAATTTAATCACTTCATGTTACAGAATAAGCTTAGAAAGCTGTGTGCTAAATTCTAATTAATGCCAATTATTGTCAATAATTGCATGTTAAGTGGCAATTATTGGCGCTGATTGGCTTGTTAACTAATTAAGTTGCACATGCAAATCCAGAATATGACCACACACAACTTAAGTTGCGCTATTTAGAATCCGGGGCATAGTGCTTATAACCAGTTACAAACTTCAAAGTGCTGAAAAAAAACCTCCTCCCCTCAAGCTCTTGGGAAGGACTCTTCAAACTCAAGCCTTATACTGTTTATGGAAAGCTAGGTGCCTTACTGTTGCCCTAAAATGTTTTGGGATGAGATCCACAAAACTGTGAAAAAAAGAAAAAGTATGGGGTAGACCAAATGTATTTCCAAACAGTAGGTTTATTCAAAGAATTCGTATTCAAAGGACTCATTGCAGTCCTGAGTTTTGGCACTAACTGCGCCTGCTTCAGGAGTCAAACAAGATGTCTTAGCCACTGATGGTGTCCTTAGTAGACAGCATTTTGCTTGGAACGAGTTTCCTTATCAATACTGTTACGTTATGTTACATGAGACATATTCCGCAGACACAAAATTTTGATTCGCTGCAGATCACAACAGTAAAAAGAAACTGGAAGCAAACATAATTCAGGAAATACATTGCAAAACTAACTACAAGCAGTAATTAAGAACAGTAACAAACAATCAGTTTAATTATTGGACATTAAATATTTGGAAAATAAAAAAGTTTTCAAAACCTTACGAAACATCATATAGGGGTCATTTTACTAAGGTGTGCTGAAAAATGGTCTGCAGTAGTGTAGATGCATGTTTTGGGTGTGCGCAGAATTATTTTTTTAGCGCACTTACAAAAATACCTTTTTAAAAAAAATTTTGCCGAAAATGGACGTGCAGCAAAATGAAAATTGTTGTGCGTCCATTTTGGGTGTGAGACGTTTCTGCAAGCCATTGACCTAGCACTAAGGTCTCACATAGTAACTTGGCAGTAATGGTCTACACGCATCAAATGCCACTTGACGTACATAGTTCCCATGCACCATAAAATAAAAAATATTTTCCAGATGTGTGTAACGGACGCGCGCAAAAATTGAACCGGGCGGTAACTCCAATTTGGTGCGCATTGGGTGCACATAAGTGACTACGCACCTTAGTAAAAGGGACCCTCAATTAGTAAAAATATGAATCGCAGACGGTAAAGCATCCCATACTGAAGTGATTTGGTAGTGAAGGGAAGAGTCAAATTGCGCACTTGTTACCTAAATGCTGATGCCCATTTTATAGAATTACCCCTTAGAGCCAGTGGATGGGCCTGAGCCTGGGCCCAAGGTGGGTGGGCACAGGAACCCCCATTCCCCTGCTCTCTGCCCAGCATCTCTCCCACCTCCCCTGCCAGCGATCCAGGCTCTCAACTCCCCCCCCCCCTCCACGTACCTTTTAAATGTCACTTCTTCACCAGCAGCGAGCAGTAACTGATGCACACTGCTGAGCGCCTTCCTTCTGATGCAACTGCCTGTTTCTGCATAGGTGGGCCTACATCAGAGGGAAGGTTATGAGCCAGCACTGAGCAGCGTACATCGGTTACTGCTTGCTGCTGGTGAAGAAGAGGCATTTATAAGGTATGTGAGGGGAGTGATGCTAGGAGTATTCAGCTGGTTGAGCTTGGGGATCCCTACCTGCCCATAGGTCTGCGGCAACTGGGTAGGCCTGGGCCCACCCGTGGCTATGCCACTGCTTACAGCATATTCAAAATTCTGTTTGTAGAGGGTATAAGTCTTCTATTGACTTTGAACAATGGAAGTTCCTTAGCTTATACCTGTTTGTATAAGAGGATATCCTCTGTCAGAAAATATTGCATACTTGGCATTTTTAATTGTGCAGTCACTATGAGTCTATGTAGAGCAGAGATAAAAAGTTCCTGAAATCAATAATGTGTAAGTCATACTGTAGCTACTACATACATGTATGTTTTAGGGAGCTGATGATGTCAGACATTTCTTGGGGTCTTTTTATGCTACTTTTGCAGGCCAGAGTATTAAGAATATATTTTATGGTGACTTCTTGTCCCTTGCTACTCTCATTTTTCTTGTGGCTTTTTCATAATTTTCACAACATAAGATCCTTGCTAATGCATAATTATCAATGCACACTTATGTCTAAACCTACAGTAAAATGTGAAATCTTTATTAATTACACTTCAGATTAAGGGGAACTCTACAACAGAGCACCTACAATTAGGTTCCCGTAGGGTGCATGGTAGGAGCCTATTCGATGAAGGAATGTAGGTGCCTAACTAGGTATAAACACACCTAGCAGTTAGGTGTGAGCACTTCCCAGTGTGTCAGCCATAGAGCTGATGTAAGGAGGAGTGGCCTAATGGTTAGTGCAGCAGGCTTTGATCCTGGCAACCTGGGTTCAATCCCCATTGCATCTCCTTGTGACCTTGGGCAAGTCACTTAACCCTGCATTGCCCCATGTACAAAAACTTAGATTGTGAGCCCTCTAGGGACAGAGAATGTACCTGCATATAACGTGTACAGTGCTGTGTATGTTTAGTAGTGCTATAGAAATATTAGTAGTAAAAATAGTATGCAAGGGTTATGCCTAAATGCTGCAGACACTCACATAACTTAAAGTATTCTATAAATACCGTGGAAAAATCAGTGCTAAGCGTTATTCTATAAAGAGCGCTCTGTGATGAGTGCCTATGCAGGAAATTCCTGTACCAAAAGTTGAGCGTCGGTATATAAGCCAGCAGAAACCTGTTGTAAATGACAACGCCCAACTCAGGACATTTTAGCGCAGAAATGGAAGTATTCAATAAAACCACTCACAACTTTTCAGAACACCCCTGCCCCTCACCTAGCCACTCATCCTTTTGATTTTCTTGCTAGGGGATTTAAATGCTTGATCTTATAGAATAGCGTCAGGCAGATGAGTGTGCAGATCCCAATTATTGTCAATTAACTGCAATAATGAATTGTTTACATCAAATAATTGCTAGTTAATGGCTTATTAAACAATTTATTTGCATGCGCATCTTCAGTCAATGCCAACATTTAGGCACTCAAATTTATGCGCCATATATAGAATCCAGTGGTATGTGTGTAAATTTAAACCTCACCTATGTTCCACCCATGTGTACACCCCCTCCATATACATGCACGTAAGTTAAGAGCATATTTTCAAAATAACATTTAGGCAGCATTTTGGCAGGTACACATGGAGGTGCGTACATGTGTGTAAATGCCATTATTCTAAATATGTGCATAATTGACATATGACCTTACAGAATATCTGGACAAGTTCTCAATACTACATAATTCACAATCAGGATTCTGATCCCAACTTAGCACCGAAACTGTCCTAGTCACCCTCCTGGCCAAATTCAAGCAGGAGATTGCCACAGGCAAAAGCATACTCCTCCTCCAGTTTGACATGTCGAGCGCATTCGACATGGTAAACCACAACATACTACTAAGAATACTAGGCCACTTCGGGATTGAAGGAAACATACTTAACTGGATCAAAGGCTTTCTAACCACCAAAACTTATCAAGTAAAACCAAAGTCAAACATATCACCACCAAGGAAAGCAGTCTGCAGAGTACCTCAACATGATGATGATTCCACTGGCACAGTCCTTATCCAACCGAGGCCTTAACCCATTCATTTCTGCAGATGATGTTACAATATACATCCCCTTCAGACATGATCTGACAAAAATAACCAACAAAATCAACGATAGTCTGAACATCATGGACTCCTGAGCAAACTCATTCCAACTGAAACTGAACACAGAGAAACACATTGCCTCATCCTCTCCTCTCCATATAACAAATACAAACCCACAACCATAAATACTCCAGGACATAACCTCCCTATCTCGGACAGTTTGAAAATACTCGGTGTCACAGTTAATCACAACCTTACCCTCGAGAGCCAAATAAGCTCTGTAACAAAGAAAATGTTCTATTCAATGTGGAAGCTCCAACGATTAAAACCTTTCTTCCCAAGAGCAACTTTTCGATACCTAATACAATCAATGGCCCTAAGCCATGCAGATTATTGCAACGGAATCTAAGTGGGCAGCAAAGAACAACTCATTAAAAAAAACTCCAGACCGCCCAAAATACAGCAGCCAGGCTGATATTCAGCAAAACACGCTTTGAAAGTGCCAAACCCCTCCGAGAAAAGTTGCATTGGCTCCCAATCAAAGAACGAATCATCTTCAAAATCTTCACCTTAGTCCACAAAATCATGTACGGCATAGTCCCAGGATACATGACAGACCTTATAGACTTACCAATAAGAAACAAAGTCAGATTGTCAAGATCCTACCTAAACCTACACTACCCAAATTGCAAAGGACTGAAATACAAAACAACTTACGGAGCCGGCTTCTCCTACATAAGTGCACAACTATGGAATGGGCTCCCAAAAGCTGTGAAAACAATCTACAACCATTTGAACTTCAGGAAATCACAAAAAACCTACCTCTTCAAAAAGGCCTACCCCAATGACCCGACGTAACCCTCTTCATATACCAACACAGCATGACTATGATCGAACAGGACATCACGCATTCTTCATCCATTCCGACCCGCCACTTATATCTCATACGATCACTATACAACTTTGTATTTGTTATCCACTGACTGGGCAAACGCCTTTGACGGTACTATGTAAGCCACATTGAGCCTGCAAATAGGTGGTAAAATGTGGGGTACAAATGCAGCAAATAATAAATAAATAAATAAATATAAATGTTAATGCCTATGTTACAGAATTATCCTCTTAGAGCTGATTCACTATGGCTTTTCTCCCATTCAGGGGTGAATTCTATATATAGTGTCAAGAAAGTCAGTGCCGAAAAAAGTGCTATTCTATAAACCATGCTTAAAGTTAGGCACAGTTTATAGAATACCGCTTATGCCCAGGAATCGTGGCTAATTTTAGGCGAGAAACACAACCACCAAAGAGGAGGAACCAAGACCACTACGCACTCAAAGTAAAAAAATGAAGTAACGTGATCAACAGGACACTTCCAAAAACACCTCAACTGTTGTGTAGCAGTTAAAGAAATATTTTGGTTCGCTAAGGATTCTTACCTCCCCCCGTTTACTAAGCTGCACTAGCAGCTGCAGTGTGCTAATGCTGACACAGCCCATTCATTTTGAATGGGCCACGTTAGCATTGCTGTGTGGCTTAGTAAACAGGGGGGAGTCTTTTTAAAGACTGTATCCATGGTTAGCATCTTTGGTACTATCATAGTTACTGCTTCTTTAGCCTTATCTCTGTTAGTCATAGGAGTTCTCTTTAGAAAGACATTTCCATGTGTACAACTTCTTTTATATGCAGAAAACAGGTTTCTCTGAAACTGTGCAGCTGTAATACACTCTCCAACAAGCATATGCACACTGAATGTTGGTGTTCTTAGGACAGAGCTGGAGCAGAGTTGCAATATATGCATGTCTTTTATAAAATACATATGTATACACTACAAGGACAATCCTATAACTCACATTTACGCACCCCCCTGCATGCATAAATGCATAGAATTTAAGGGCTAGGTTCTATAAATGGCACCCAGAGTTAGGCACTTTTGTTGTTACACTTGGGCTTCTTATATCTATATAAAAACTCCTGAGGCAGGCTCTCTGGCTGAAACATGGGGCCATGTCGAGTCAAAATATTTAATGGAATAAACAGTTTGCAACTACTACTGTCCTCCTGGTGTATTTGGAAGTGTCCTATTGACCACGTTACTTCATTGTTTGACTAACTTTAGTCATGGCCATATACACCAGCTGAAATGTCATGCAAATGTATGCACCTAAAGTTGGCTTGTATCCCGCTCAGTCTATAACAGCATGTGTAAATGTTAGGAATGCCCCCATTCCGCCCATCACCCTCCCATTTCTGCTCCCTCTTTTTGAACTCACAGATAAAATTTATGTGCGCATATTTAAATTACATCTAATTAGTGCCAAAAATTGGTTATTAACAAGCCAATTATAAGCGCTAATTAGCTAATTATTCAATTAAAGTACACAGGAAAATTAGGCACATGCCCAAATTTGCACACATAATTTTCAGCAACTTTTATAGAATTAGGGGTTCAGTGTCCATGGGTCAAGAACTTATTAACAAGGTCCTAAATCAGGAATCCAGCTTCCTAAATATAACGTTTTTTTGACATAAAATTAAGTTTAAGGTGAACTTCCTATCATTTTGTTTTTAGACATGATAATTTCAAAAATAATGAAATCCCAAGCAGCTTGCACTGAAGCTCCGGGGACATTATTATTGCAAAGCACGTGCTTTCAGCTTTAGCGGCTCTAATCCCATGCCCAAAGCAAACTAATTTCCCTACTGCCCTTGGACAGGGAACACCTCTGTTATGCCATAACTAGAAACCTTCAAAGTAAGCAGAAACCAGCCTTATGCAATGGGTCATTTTGGGGGTTTTAACTAACCACCCAGCGCTCAACTTGAAAAGATAAATATAGTTCTCTTGCAGTAGTGACAGTTACTATAAAAGGAGTCTGAAAAGGGAAAAAAAACATATTTAAGCATATTACAGTACAACCCAATACCTCAAGGATTTCATTGATCTGTTTGGAGACAGATCATCGCTCTCTCTTTTATTTTAACAGTGATACGACTGGCATTTCAAGTCATTTCATTTTCAACAATTGCAAAAGAGCAAATGGTATTTAACTAAATAATATTATGCGTTGCTGCTTAAATGACAAGTGTTTTGGTTAATGGCTTTTCACAAGCTGCTGTAGAAATACAGCCATGTCTCCTGAATAAAGGAGTTTATCTTCAGGTGAGATTGATGTGCTGAGTATAAAAATTAAACTGCAGTAGAAGGGGATTCAATTTTTTGCAAAGCTCGCCGAGTCCTGGTTGTGGGAAGGATACGTGCAGTGCAGTCAGCTGGCACATATGGTTGTGAAAAGGTGGAGCATGTGGGGAATTACTCTTGCTACTGGAAAAAAAAAATTCTTTTTAATTAGGTTGGTTGGTGGTTCCCAAAGCAACCTGTGATGACAGGAAAAAAAGAATGACTCTAAACAGCTTGTTGTGCTTTGAGCTTATGATTCACAGCTTTGAAAAAGAATTTACAGTGCTCTAAATAAATAGCAGTTGGAAGATGGAAATGTGCTTTCTCACACTAAGAGTAATTTTATCAGAGGGTGCCTGGTTTAAGGAAACAAGTAAACACCCAAGACACATACCTCCAAATTCTATAAAGGGTGCCCAAAGTTAGACACCAAGAGGCCCTTTTACTAAGTAGCGTAAGCGTCTATGTGCACCCAATGCGCGCCAAAATGAAGTTAACACATGGCTATTGTGGTAATTTCATTTTTGGCACGTGGCTGATACGCGTGGCCGAAAAATCTTTTTTATTATCAGACTTGCATATTGGACGCATGCCAAGTGGTATTTGACATGCGTAGGTCATTACAGCCCAGTTACCGCATGAGTCTTTACTGCTAGGTCAATGGCTGGCGGCAAGGTCTCAGACCCAAAATGGACGCACGCCAATTTTGATTTTGCCACACATCTATTTCTGGCAAAAATATTAACAAGGCATTTTTTGCGGGCACGCTGAAAAATGGATCTGAGTGCACCCAAAACACACGCCTACACTACTGCAGGCCATTTTTCAGTACACTTTAGTAAAAGAACCCCCTAGTAATAGAATAGGCCCGGTTAGATGTGCAACATAATTAACTAGCTGGCACTAAACTGACAAATAATTGGTGATAAACACCAATAATTAGCATTAACAAGCACTAATTAGGGCTAATTTGCCATTACAGGGGGAATTCTATATATGGTGACGAAAGCTGCATGTGCAAATTTGGCAGTGCGGCCAAATCTTGTGTGCAACTTAATTGATTAACAAGCCAATCAACACCAATAACTGGGCGATAACAAACAATTATCACCACTAATTAGAATTTATATGCACAACTTTCTAAGTGTATTCTGTAAAGTGGTACGCGTAAATTCTAAAGCGCGGATCTCAAAAGGGGCACAGACATGAGAGGGACATGATCTGGCCTTGGGCTTTCCTAAAAATGACATGCAGTGTTAAAGAATATGCCTGATCTGCACCTAAGTTAGGCATGGGCATTTACACCAGGTTTTAGTTGGTGTGAATGCCAGACCTAAATTTTAGTTGCGGGGACGGGCTTCCACATATTCTACAAACCGTGCTTAACTCTAGATGAGGTTTATAGAATAGCGTTAATTGTGGGTTTTTTCAACATCATATATAGAATTCCCCCTTACATGCGTTACACATTTCGGCCCCTGTTCCATAAAGCGCCAAACCCTTAAGAGAAAAATTGCACTGGCTCCCAATTAAAGAACGTATTCAAAATCTGCACCCTGGTACACAAAATTATTCACAGCGAAGCTCCAATCTACATGACAGACCTCATAGACTTACCAACCAGGAACACAAAAAGGTCAGCATGAACATTCCTGAACCTCCACTACCCTATCTGCAGGGGACTAAAATATAAATCAACATATTCATCCAGCTTCTCATACATAAGCACGCAATTATGGAATGCACTACCAAACTTACGGAAATTACTTAAAACCAACCTGTTCAAAAAGGCATACCTCAATTGATCCATCCTAAATACCAGACAACGAAACCGATACTAGAAATAGACAAAATGAACTTTCAATACTTGTCTACTTCACCTACTTTGCCAATTACTGAACTTTATTGCAATACCACTTGATTTCTTAATTCCAGAAAAGAATCTGTAACACTTTACTGCTTAATTTACTTTGTAATTTACAAATTTTATTACAATACCACTCTGTATTTCTTGTTCCGGAATTGGCGATCGCCATTACGGTACATTGTAAGCCACATTGAGCCTGCAAATAGGTGGGAAAATGTGGGATACAAATGCAACAAATAAATAAACAAATAAATAAAGAACGCACCTAATTTCTCTCATGAGCATGTTGGAGCATTCCAACTATTCTTGCGCACTTCATAGAATAGTTGCATTTACACGCCCAACTGCCACATTTAGGTGCCACCTTAGACATGGCATAGGCATTCAGGCACAAAGTTTGGCATCTAACTGCTGATTTATGCATAACTTTGCCAATGTAGAATACAAACTTAACGCCCAGTTTTTTGGCACCTAACGTTTAGCAGACCTATATTGAATTTACCCCATAATGTAAGCATCCATAATCACACCTACGTTGTCGATGCAGACGTTTACACCTCCTCTTGAGCAGCTGTAAATGTCTCTGCCTAGATTAGTCATGTACATGTGTAGATTAGCATTTTTTTTTTACAATCTTCAAGGCCGATATTTAGACCGGATTTGTAAGCAACATGTGAGCTGCTTGCAGCTATAGGTGGAACTAACCTTGGATATTTGAAAGTACAATACCCCTCTGAGAGAAATTGCATTGACTTCCTGTCAAGGATTGAATCACCTTTAAAATTTGCTCCCTAGTACACAAAATTCTCTATGGTGAAGTCCCTGACTACATGATTAACCTAATCATTCTACCACCCTGGAATGCATTAAGACTATCCCGATCATACTTCAACCTTCATTACCCAAACTGTAACGGGCTTAAGTATAAATCCACATATGCTTCATCCTTCTCCTTCATCAGCTCACAACTAAGGAATTCTTTGCCAAAAGCTATAAAAACCATCCACAACCATCTAAATTTCAGGAAATCTCTTAAACCTATGTTATTTGGAAAAGCCTACCCCAAGGACTCAGCATGTGTCTCTACTGCTTGATACACATCAATCTAATGACAATTTTGAACACATCCACCCTTCCCTCCTCTCCCCTGGTTTCCCTGTTCCTTTGTTCCTTCCCCATCCTCTCCACTATTTCTTATGTAGGTCTAATGTTGTATTAGCTTAATTTACTGCATTGGTGTCCTTTAGTGTATACTCTTGTGGATCATCCTCTAATTCTATCCCACTGTCAGTTGGTGTACCTCAGGGATCTATCCTAGGACCTCTTCTTTTCTCCATCTATACTTCTTCCCTTGGTACTCTGATCTCATCTCATGGTTTTCAGTATCATCTTTACGCTGATGACTCCCAGATGTACCTCTCCACACCAGAAATCTCAGCCAAAATCCAGGCCAAAGTATCAGCCTGCCTGTCTAACATTGCTGCCTGGATGTATCAGCGCCATCTGAAATTAAGCATGACCAAGACTGAGCTTCTTATTTTTCCCCCTAAACCAACCTCCCCTCCTCCCCCATTCTCTATTTCTGTGAATAACACTCTCATCCTTCCTGTCTCATCAGCTCATAACCTTGGGGTCATCTTCGACTCCTCCCTCTCCTTCTCTGCACATATTCAGCAGACTGCTAAAACCTGTCATTTCTTTCTCTATAACATCACCAAAATTTGCCCTTTCCTTTCTGAACACACTACCAGAACCCTCATCCACACTCTTATCACCTCTTGCTTAGACTATTGCAACTTGCTTCTCACAGGTCTCCCTCTTAGCCATCTCTCTCCTCTTCAATCTGTTCAAACTTCTGTTGCACGCCAGTGTCGTTATGCTCATATTAGCCCTCTCCTCAAGTCACTTCACTGGCTTCCTATCCATTTCCGCATACAGTTCAAACTCCTCTTATTGACCTATAAGTGCATTCACTCTGCATCTCCTCAGTACCTCTCCACTCTCATCTCTCCCTACATTCCTCTCCGGGAACTCCGTTCACTGGGTAAATCTCTCTTATCTGCACCCTTCTCCTCCACTGCTAACTCCAGACTCCGTTCCTTTTATCTTGCTGCACCATATGCCTGGAATAGACTTCCTGGGCCAGTACGTCAAGCTCCATCTCTGGCCGTCTTCAAATCTATACTAAAAGCCCACCTTTTTGATGCTGCTTTTAACTCCTAACCCTTATTCACTTGTTCAGAACCCTTATTCTATCATCCTCACTTTAATATTCCCTTATCTCTTGTTTGTCCTGTTTGTCTGTCCTAATTAGATTGCAAGCTCTGTCGAGCAGGGACTGTCTCTTCATGTTCAAGTGTACAGCACTGCGTACGTCTAGTAGCACTTTAGAAATGATAAGTAGTAGTAGTAGTAGTAAATATGGGAACCTATTTTACCTTTATAGAGTAAGGATAAAATCCACGCATGTCTCAGATTTATTTTAGGCTCCCAATTATAAAACTCCCCTGAAAACTTTCCTCTCTGACTCATCCGTTCCCCCTCATATTAAGCCTCATATACCCTTCAATAATTGTGCTGACAGGTTATTTGTCAAGTTAGAATCCATATCTTAATATGCAGTGCTACATCCTTTCTATTTCTTTATTTCCATTTCTAAAAAATTAAAATCCTGGAATATAAATCAAGGTTGCATGACTAGCAAAGAAAGCACCACATACTCATACCATGCCTTTCTCTTCTTTCAATTCAGTTTTTCTTCCTTTTCACCCATGCAATTATATTAACATTACAGTTAAACCTACATTGCTTATTTCTATCTGTTCTTTGCTCTTTTTATATTTATGGTTTGCTGTTGTTGTTTTTGGTCTTAACTCTACATTTCTATGGAATGCTTGAATATTTAGGTTCATATAATTTGTTTTTTATTTAAATTGTATGCAAGTACATTGGATCATTCTGAATACACTGAAAGCCAAAACTATTCTGTGTAGACATTTGGTTCTGCTCTCTAGCCTCAGCAGAATATCATAATCTAAATTATTTTCACTTTCCTCAAAATGCCCTCAGAACACTTTCTGTTCTCTTCTCCAACTCATGACCTGATAATTACAATACTACACCTTGAACTTAAGTCCTAGGTCCCTCACCATTTCCTATCCCATCAATGCACATGCAAACTACAGCTTCCAGCTGCTCAAACTCCCTGTAAGAACTTTTCACCCACTTCATTTACTCCAGTACTGGTGAGGCAACACAGCCATTCTAGACTCTTGGAGCCCTGTTTGCTATGCTGCGTTATAAACATGTTAGCATTTTTAATGTGCATTAACCATGTACGCGCGTTAACAGTGTACGCGCCTACAAAATCCTTATAGGTGCCTACGCAGTGTGCGAGCTAATTGTAGGCACGTTAAAAACGCTGATGCGCCTTAGTCAACAGGGCCCTTGGTCATGTATGTATACCAAGCTATCTGCTCCACTTATCTTTCCAGGCAAAAGAAATTATCTTTAGCGGAATTTATTAAAAACAGGACAAGGAACTGGCTAAAAAGATTAAAATAAAAAAAAATCAGCTAAGAGCTTTGTCATTCTCTGTCCTGGATTATTTTGGGTAAGAGGCAGATTCAGGTTGACTGAGAAATCAATTGTAATTTGTCACTTCCTGCAAAGCCTGGCAGAGGACACTGGTGACAGCCTTTAAGGAAGGATGCCAGCTAATTCACTTCTGCTGACTTTACACATCTACATATTTAAGCTGTGGGAAAGAAATGTCCTATGGACTAAAGACATTTCAGCTTTTTTTTGTTTTTTAATATCGGGCCTACTTTTTTTTTTATTTTATTATTATTAAGCTTTTGAAATTAGCACTCCAAAAACATGTAAAGAAAAGTCCTCCAGACAATAATCACAGACTAAATAAATACAAGGGTCCTTATCTTAAAACTTAGCGTGTGCTAACAGACATTAGTACACACTAAATGCTGCATGCTCTATTTTATACCTATGGGCCACATGCCACTTAACATGTGCTAACTTCTGTTAGTGTATGCTAAGCTTTTGTAAAAAGGCACCTTAATCTTCAATATTTAGTCCACGTAGGGCCCGATTCTATATATGGTACCTAAAGTAAACCTGCATTAGACAATTAGTAACATAGTAAGCGTTATAGTAAATGATGGCAAATAAAGACCTATACGGTCCATCCAGTCTGCCCAACAAGATAAACTCATTTTACATGGTATATGATACTTTATATGTATACCCGAGTTTGAGTTGTCCTTGCCATTTTCAGGACACATAACTGCCAGACCCTCGACCATTCTTCTACTGTTTGGAGATCCCTTCACATTGTTTCTACTCCCTCCAGGGTATCCACTCTATTGGCTATCTTTGTGTCATCCGTAAAAAGGCAAACCTTTCCTTCCAACCCTTCAGCAATATCTCTCACAAATATATTGAACAGAATCGGCCCCAGCACTGACCCCTGAAGAACTCCACTGCTCACCTTCCTTTCCTCCAAGCAGTGGAGTTCTGCAATGGAATTACGCCTAAGTGTATTCTAAATACCGCACATAAATCTATTTAAAATACATTTAGCTGTAGTTGATGTGACTGAATCTATGTGCATCCATTTATGCCAATGAAAAGCTGGTGTAAATTCGAAGGTTATCCTACCAATTAACGCTTAAACCCCGACTATCTCAAATTGTCTATACTCGTTTACTACTCCAACCTATTCAAGCATCCTTGTATAATCCTCCTGTTCTTTCCCGTCTTTCTGACTTGTCATGTCATTACCCTCATTGCATTGTAACCTTTTGTAACATTGTAAGCCACATTGTGCTCGCTCTAGTGGGAAAATGTGAGGTATAAATGTACCACAAATAAATAAATATAAATTTATGTGCACCAGCCCATATTTTATAACAATGCGTGTAGATTTTGGAACACCAAATGCCATTTCCACACCCCTAAGCATGCCCCTTTTTGCCTGCGCATGTTAGAATTTAGGCGCAGTACATTACAGAACACACTTAGCAATGTACACGTGTAAATTCTAATTCTTGACAATTAGTTCTCGTTATTGCTTGTTAAGAGCGGTTAACAGTGCTTAATACCTTGTTAAAACAATCTACATGCGTAGGTATAGAATATACCTAGATTTATACGCAGAACCACATGTAACTCTAGGCACACTATATAGAATCTGGGGGATAATGGAGAGAACAGGAATCCTGTGCATAAAGAGTAAAGAGAAACAGCATAATCAAAAAAGTACTTGCTTCTATTGAACCTACCAATTAAAACCTTTACATTGCCCTAAGAGCACCTTGAGTTAAGAGGAGTAAGTAAAAGAAAAAGGAATAATATCTGAAACTGCTTAACCTTTATCAGCAAGAAACAGATCTAATTGTAAAGAGTCATAGAACACATAGCTATTCCCTTGACGCTGCCAAGGGAACCTCAAATAAAAAGAACCTCTTACAGAAAGTTTTTTCTTCTCAATTGAGTAGGATGAGCCACATCAGGAAATATCTGACTCCTGTGACTACAGAACAGGTTTCCATTAAAGTAAACTTTAAGGACATTTAATTTATCATGTTCAGAAATAAAAGACACACCGGGGGTGGGGGTGGGAGGTAATTCTACAAACATTTATGTGCTGATTACACCTGTTTAGAATAATGACATATATGAGCATATTCATGCACATATGAGTATAAATGCCTAAAATCAGCGTAAACGCTACTCTGTAAATCCACAATTATATTATATAGCATGCATTTTACAGATGGGCAAACACATAGGTGGAGTCTGGGTTGAATGTGGGTAGGGCGCACACATTTATTTAAGAACATAAGCATTGCCATACTGAGGCAGATCTAAGGTCCATCAAGACCAGTATGCTGTTTCAAACAGTGGGCAATCTAGGTCACAAGTACCTGACAAGATCCCAGAACAGTAAAACAGATTTTATGCTGCTTATCCTAGAAATATGCAAAAAATAAAAAGTAGAAAAGTGAGTGTCACACAGTACAATACAAATTGAATTTTGGGGATGTCTCATATATTATCATTTGGCTGTGTATATGACAAAATACTCTTGTCTGTCAGCCATAACAGTCTTTAATCATTGACTGCCCCCTCCATCCAAATTTGGTGAAAATAATTATTAATTTGAAAAGTACTTAGGGCACACACTTATAACAGTAGGAAGATGTCTGTTTAGACTGTCACTGTTAAATTATCTGAATGACTTATCTTGTACGTCTTATGTGTGTATTGAGGAGCAACCAGGAACCTTCGTTATCTCGACAGGACCTGTTTCGCCAAATTGCTTTGTCAAGGGATAATCCTGCAGGACCATCAATATACAACAAAAAACCACAACAAAAAATTAATCAGTATATGATCTCTAAATACGTTCTTCCTAAAAAACTAAAAAACTAGGCTCAAGACTTACGGTTTCAACTTCCTAGTATACCTTATGCTCGCTCTGCATTAACATGAAAATGGCGGCGGCGTTCTTTTAAAGGCCGGCACCGGAACTACTATGTGTTTCCCATACGTAGCTACATAGCGTGAGCGTCCTTAGTAAATTGACTACACGCTCTCAGCTGAAGCCTTACAGAAAGCACCCCCAATGCATGTATGTATTTAAACCTCCTGGTTCAATTGTTCCTAAATTAAAAATCCAATAGGACTCACGTTGTGACAATTTTCTGTTACGATCGCCTCCCCTCGGGTGCATGGTCACATGTTCTATAACTTGACATCTAAGCATGTCTACTGTGTGACCTTTGTTGATGCAATGTTGCACTAGCGGAGCACCTATGTTTCTTGCCGTGATTCTAGATCTAGAATCACGGCAAGAAACATAGGTGCTCCGCTAGTGCAACATTGCATCAACAAAGGTCACACAGTAGACATGCTTAGATGTCAAGTTATAGAACATGTGACCATGCACCCGAGGGGAGGCGATCGTAACAGAAAATTGTCACAACGTGAGTCCTATTGGATTTTTAATTTAGGAACAATTGAACCAGGAGGTTTAAATACATACATGCATTGGGGGTGCTTTCTGTAAGGCTTCAGCTGAGAGCGTGTAGTCAATTTACTAAGGACGCTCACGCTATGTAGCTACGTATGGGAAACACATAGTAGTTCCGGTGCCGGCCTTTAAAAGAACGCCGCCGCCATTTTCATGTTAATGCAGAGCGAGCATAAGGTATACCAGGAAGTTGAAACCGTAAGTCTTGAGCCTAGTTTTTTAGTTTTTTAGGAAGAACGTATTTAGAGATCATATACTGATTAATTTTTTGTTGTGGTTTTTTGTTGTATATTGATGGTCCTGCAGGATTATCCCTTGACAAAGCAATTTGGCGAAACAGGTCCTGTCGGGATAACGAAGGTTCCTGATTGCTCCTCAATACACACATAAGACGTACAAGATAAGTCATTCAGATAATTTAACAGTGACAGTCTAAACAGACATCTTCCTACTGTTATAAGTGTGTGCCCTAAGTACTTTTCACATTAATAATTATTTTCACCAAATTTGGATGGAGGGGGCAGTCAATGATTAAAGACTGTTATGGCTGACAGACAAGAGTATTTTGTCATATACACAGCCAAATGATAATATATGAGACATCCCCAAAATTCAATTTGTATTGTACTGTGTGACACTCACTTTTCTACTTTTTATTTTTTGCATATGTTTGCTGAGTTTTGATAACAAAATAAGTAGAACGCCCAATTTTTTTGACAGTATCCTAGAAATAAGCAGTAGATTTTCTCAAGTCCATAATGACTTATGGAGTTTTCTTTTAGGAAATGTTCCAAACCTTTTTTAAACCCTGCTAAGCTAACTACTTTTTACCACATTCCTTGGAAGCAAATTGCAGAGTTTAATTACATGTTGAGTGAAGAAATACTTTCTCCAGTTTGCTTTAAATTTACTACTTGGTAGCTTCACTGCATGCCCCAAGTCCTAGTATTTTAAGAAAAATTAAACAAGTAATTTAAGTCTACACTTTCCACTCCACTCAGTATTTTATAGACTTTTATCATATCTCCCCTCAGTAGTCTCTTCTCCAAGCTGAAGAACCCTAGCCTCATAGGGAAGTCGTCCCATCCCTTTATCATTTTTGTCACCCTTCTCTGTAACTTTTCTAATTCTGCTATATCTTTCTTGAGATGCAGTGACCAGAATTGCATACTGTATTTGAGGTGCAGTCGTATCCCGAAGCGATACAAAGGCATTATAACATTCTCAATTTTATTTTCCATTCCTTTCCTAATAGGAACAGCTCAACAGACAACTCTAGTGATTCTATCAGTATTTAGAATACTCTCACACTTTCTGGAGCTGCCTCAGATTGACAGTGGTAAGAGGAGACATCTTTTGGAGGAAACTGTGTTGGTATAAATACCAAGCCCCCTGATCATTGAACTTTTACTACAAGGGGAAGAGGCTTGACTCTTACCTCCCTAACTAAAGTACATATACTACGAGAAGAGACTATCAAAGCCATTGTACCTGGACAGTCAAGGGAAATGTAAATGGGACTTGATATACCGCCTTTCTGAGGTTTTTGCAACTACATTCAAAGCAGTTGACATACATTCAGGTACTTATTTTGTACCAGAGGCAATGGAGGGTTAAGTGACTTGCCCAGAGTCACAAGGAGCTGCAGTGGGAATCAAACTCAGTTCCCCAGGATCAAACTCCACTGCACTAACTACTAGGCTCCTCCTCAACTCCATAAGGAGTGGGATACACCTAAGAGAGCCTATAAAGCTTCAGAATCTGTACAAGGATAAGCTGGAATGGGGGAACCAGCCCTCCATCACAAATCCTGCCAAGAGAGAAGGGAGAAAGAGTAACAACATCAAGCCTGAAGAAGCAAGAGAGGACCAGGGGAGGGTCCATGGAGAAACAACAAGTCAGAGAAAACCAGTAGCAGTGGAGACCACCTACAAACACATAAGAAGATAAAATCATAAGACCAGTGATACTGGGTCAGACTAACAGTCTATGTAGACAGGATCCTGTTTCCAACAGTGGCCAAGCCAGGGCACAATACGTGGCAGAAACCCAAATAGCAACATTCCATGCTACCAATCCTTGGGCAAGCAGTGGTTTTCCCATGTCTATCTCAATTGCAGACTATGGATTTTTCCTCCAGGAACATGTCCAAACCTTTTTAAAATCCAGATACATTAACTGCTGTTACTACAACCTCTGGCAAAGAGTTCCAGACCTTAACTATTTCTTGAGTGAAAAAATATTTCCTCCTATTTGTTTTAAAAGTATTTCTATGTAATTTCCTTTGTATTTTCTAAAGAGTAAAAAATCGATTCACTTCTACTCTATCTATATCACAGAGGATTTTGTAGATCTCAATCATATCTCCTATTTATTTTAGAAGTATTTCCATGTAACTTCCTTGAGAGTCCCCTAGTCTCTGTACTTTTGGAATGAGTAACAAATCGATTTACTTCTACTCGTTCTACAGCACTCAGGATTGTGTAGACCTCAATCATATCTCCCTTCAGACGTCTCTTTTCCAAGCTGAAGAGCCCTAATCTATTTAGCCTTTCATAATATGAGAGGAGTTACATCCCCTTTATCATTTTGGTTGCTATTCTTTGAACCATTTCTAATTCCGCTATATCTTTTTTCAGATACGGTGACCAGAACTGAAGATACGGTTGCAGTATGGAATGGAATAGAGGCATTACAGTATTTTTGGTCTTATTGACAATCTCTTTCTTAATAATTCCTAGCATCCTGTTGCTTTTCTGGCCGCTGCTGCACACTGGGAAGAAGATTTCAGTGTATTGTCTACAACGATGACCTCCAAGGTAGACCCTAGCATTAACTATGATTCAGATTATTCTTCCAAATGTGCATCACTTTGCATTTGTCCACATGGAATTTCATCTGCCATTTGGATGCCCAGTCTTCCAATTCTGTAAGGTCTTCTTGTAATTTTTCACAGTGTGCTGTGTTTTAACAACCTTGAAAAGTTTCGTGTCATCTGCAAATTTAGTCACCTCACTTGTTCCAATTTCCAGATCATTTATAAATATGTTAAATAGCACCAGTCTTAGTATAGATCCCTACAGAACTCCACTATTCACCCTCTTCCACTGAGACAAATGACAATTTAACTCTCCTACCCCCTATTTTCTATCCACAGCAGAATATTGCCTCCTATCCCATGACCTTTTAATTTTCTCAGGAGTTTCTCATGAGGAACTTTGTCAAAGCTTTCTGAAAATCTAGAGATACTCTATCAACTGGCTCACCTTTATGCATATGTTTATTCACGCCTTCAAAGAAATAAAGCAGATTGTTGAGGCAAGACTTCCCTTGGCTGAAACAATGCTGACTCTGTACTTGTGACCTGGATTGGGCACTGTTGGAAACAGGATGCTGGTCTTGATGGACCTTCGGTCTGTCCCAGTACGGCAATACTTATGTACTTATGTATTTATATACTTATTTAACCAGGCAGGAGAGTCTCCTGCCTGGTTAAATCCCACTGAGCAACCTGCTACACGATATTCAGCGGCACTTAACCATTTACCCCCAAATTCTATATTTTGCTAAAAATTGTGCAAACAAATTTGGGTGAGCATGCAATTTAATTGAATAATGAGCTAATTAGCACCAATAATTGGCTTATCAACAAGCAATTATTGGCTTTAACTAGATTCAATTAAAATGTACACATTTAAATTTATAACGTGTACTGACATTCAAAACTCCAACTGCATCATAAAAAGGAAAATGTGCAATCACACAATATATCATTTAAGACATATGGGGGGAAAAGCCTCAAGGTGCTCGGATCAAAACGATCTCCTAAGCAACAGTTGATCCTGTTGACCAATCACTTGATACCAACAGATATCGGTCTGAGGACTAATAGGGTGTTTCCCATTATTTTCCCTCCTTTTTGTTTCTCATTTATGACATTGGGGAGGTTTTTTGCCCGTGATGAGGAGCGGATCCTCTTAAGACCAAGTGATTGGTCAACAGGATCAACTGTTGCTTAGGAGATCGTTTTGATCCGAGCACCTTGAGGCTTTTTCCCCCCATATGTCTTAAATGATATATTGTATGATTGTACACTTTCCTTTTTATGATGCAGTGGGAGTTTTGAATGTCAGTACACGTTATTGATTAGCCACTTCCACCACATGTATTTAGAGGATTCCACATGTAAATTTAGGCCTGGGATCCACATCTACATTTTACACGCAGGTTCAAAAAGGGAGCAGAAATGGGAGAATCATGGGAGGAATGGGGGCCATTCCTATAATGTATACAGGTAGTTATAAAATAACGGGGATATGTTTCAGTTGGTGCAAATGTCCACACCTATAGTTAGGCGTGATTCATGGGCATAAGCGCTATTCTACAAACCATGCCTAACTTTAAGTGTGGTTTATAGAATAGTGCTTTTTTTCTGCGCTAAGTTTTTGGGAATCGTATATAGAATTCACCTCTTAGAATCACTGAATATCACCAGTAACTGTCCATGTTCTAACCTGTTAGGTTTGGGCAGGCTGGGGTTTGGAAAGTGTATGAAGCGCCTACTTAGTCAGTTAGCAGCAATTTTCAGTCCACTAACTATCCAAGGGGCCCTTTTACGAAGACACGTAGGTGCCTACATCAGGGGCGTAGCCAGACTTCGGTGGGAGGGGGGTCCAGAGCCCGAGGTGAGGGGGCACATTTTAGCCCCTCCCCCCGGCACCACCACCACCACCGCCACCACCACCACCTTTGACCCCCCCCCTGCTGACAACCCTCTCGATCCCCCCTCCTGCCACCTACCTTTGCTGGCGGGGGACCTAACCCACGCCAGCCGAGGCCCTCTTCTTCCGGTGCAAGGCTTCGTTCAGTTTCTGAGTCTGACGTCCTGCATGTTGTACGTGCAGGACGTCAGACTCAGAAACTGAACGAAGCCTTGCGCCGGAAGAAGAGGACCTTGGCTGGCAAGGGTTGGGGTCCCCCACCAGCAAAGGTAGGTGACAGTGGGTTAGCGGCGGGAAGGGAGGTCAAGAGGGTCGTCGACAGGGGGGTCCAGGGCCAAATCTAGGGGGGCCCAGGCCCCCGTGGCCCCACGTAACTACGCCACTGGCCTACGTGCATCCAACATGCATCAAATTGGCACTACTGCCCAGCTACCGCGTGCCCCAGGTGGTAATTCCATTTTTTATGTGTGCCCAAACACTTTTGGCACTTACTCGGCAGTAATCGAATGCTTACCGCCCAGTTAGCGCATGACACCTTACCGCTAAGTCAATGGATGACGGTAGGGTCTCAGGCCAAAAATGGGCGTGCGCTGGTTTTAATTTTGCCACACGTCCATTTTCCAGCACAAACAAAAATGCCGTTTTACCAGTCACGTTGAGGAAATGGATTAGCGCGCATGCAAAACAAGTGCCTACACCAGCGCAGGCCACTTTTAGGGGCGCCTTAGTAAAAGGGCCCCTAAGTAACTGCATAAAGTTAGAACAGCAAAGCACTTGTATGAATGTTGTCCGGTGTCCAGTTAATTTCCAGGTGACCGCTGATACCTGGATATTCAATGCTGGGAGCTATTCATGCCCTGGCATTGAATATCCAGGTCAATTCAGCCCACGGCCATGAGCAACTCAGACACCGCTTACAGCCATGGGCTGAATAAAGAGCAGAGTGTTTATTGGTGTTTTCACGGCACAGCTGCTGTTGTTGGGTGGAATCCTATATGCGTGTTTGTGAAACTTGTGCACCAGTGCAGAAAAGACATTAAAAAAATGAGTAGAGGATACTGGAGAAGCCAGGATGGGGACAGTGAGCACCAGGGGAAAAGGTGTATTTTCAGTGTTTATCCATTGGGGCTCTTTTATCCATGTTTATCAGTCAAAACTTAAAATCAGAAGCCCTACTTTTAATGCATGCAACTTTGCAGTCAATTTTTAAAGAACCACCACTCTGAAAATTTTCTTTTGAAAATTAGCCTGCATAAAGGTACAGACACCAAAAGTGCTAGTGTACTTTGCACCTGCTATTTCTATGGGCAATTAGTGGTAAAAACAAATTTGAACTACTTTTGTTACCTGTGCCTTAAAATTCAACTATGCATTCAGTAAAACTAATGATGCCACAACCACTATTACATGTAGCATGCACCTAATTGTGGTTGTGACTGCATTAGCTTTTACACACTACCGTTTTACTTGTGTATGAATGCAAATTGAGGAAATGGCATAGAAGCAAGGGCTTCATGAGCTCATTCTGAGTTATCCCTCTATCTACTAAATAACCCAACATTTAGCAGATGTGCAGCAATGGGGAAAATGAATCACTTCCTACTGGCCAGATGTTAAACACTGATTGCTGCTACTATAAAGGGATGTGCTGGCAGAAAACAGTTTGTGACCAATGTGGTGGAGCTGTGGTTGTTGCAATGGGAGATTTTCTATGAAGCAGTGAGGGCAAAGGGAGGGGGGCTGCTGAGAATAGAGGGAGCGGAGTAGCCTAAGGATTAGTGCAGCAAAGTGAGATTCTGTGGAACTGGGTTCAATTCATAAAGGCGGTTAATAAATCCCAATAAATAAATTCCCACTGCAGCTCCTTGTGATTCTAGGCAAGTCACTTAACCCTCCATTGCACCAGTTACAAAAATGTAGGGATCTTACCGCTTGCTTTTCTGGCACTACCTGCGTGGCTACTGGCAGTAGACCCGCCCAGAGTGTGCACCATTTCTGCACAATGATAACCCGGCGGTAATTGGGCATCGCCACGCATTACTCGGTTATTGCCAGATTAGCATAGGAGCCCCTATCGTCACCTCAATGGGTGCTGGTAAGGGATCCCCACCTCATGGCCAATGGTAAGAGTTCTCATAAGAGTTTTCTTAATGCATGGCCATGTATGCCTGGGGTTTTCTTACACACTGGGATAAAAGGGGCCCTGGTGCGTGTGAAAAACTGCCCCCCCCCCCCCCCATCACTAGTGCAGGGCCCTTATTCCTATAGTTTGGTAAAAGGACGCCAAAGTTTGTGAACCCACTAAGGACAGAGAAAGTACCTGCATATAGGGCTAGATTCTATATATGGCATCATAAAACCCCACTTAGGTGGTAGTCTATAAGCCACTCCTAAAGTTCAGAGCGGTTTATAGAATAATGCATCAGTGGAAAGGCCACATGCAAATTTAGGCGCTGCCATTTGCACCAACAAAAACATGGTGTAAATGCTTATGCCTAAATTTATGTGCAGAGCACCCATATTCTATAATTATGCGTGTAACTGAAAACCACGCCCTGATCTGCCTCAAAACACCCATGATCCTCCCATTTCCACGCCCTCTAATCTAATTAATGCCAGTGATTGCTTGTTAAAAGCCAATTACTGGCACTGATTGGCTTGCTATTCTATTAAATTGCGCACGCAAATCGGAGCCGAACCTAAATTTGTACACGCAAGTTTTGGCAACTTTTATAGAATCAGGGTATGGAATAGTGTGTACAGTGCTGCATATGTCTAGAAGGGCTATAGAAGTGATTAGTAGTAGTAGAGAAACAAAAGGATAAAGATGACAGTTAGAGTTCAGAAAAGATCACCTTGCAGAAGGAGAACAGCATCCCCCTGGATGCTGACTCTTTTATTAAAGTGCAATAAGCAGTTAGGACTAGATTCTGAAAAATCAGCACCGAAAATATTTCTGCCTAGGAGTATTCTGTAAACCAGGCATGGTTTTGTCGAATACACCTAGCCGGTTTATAGAAAACGTTTAGCGGCTATGCCTGCACCTAACTCTAGATGTGTCCATTTATGCCAAGTACATAAGTACATAAGTGTTGCCATACTGGGACATATTGAAGGTCCATCAAGCCCAGAATCCTGTTTCCAGCAGTGGTCAATCCAGATTACAACTATCTGGCAAGATCTCAAAACAGTACAATATATTTTATGCTGCTTATCCTAGAAATAAACAGTGGATTTTCCCCAAGTCTATCTTAATAATGGCTTATGGACTTTTCTTTTAGGAAGGTCCCAAGAAACAACAAGGCAAACGAACCGCAAACTCCAATAAGATAAGTAGATCAGTGATCAGTCCAAAACATTCTTTATTGTAGAATCACAATCAGATAAAATACCCAACACAGGCTTTGTTTCGCCCAAAGGGGCTGCGTCAGGTGCTGCTCCTCAGTATCTTGGGGCCTGCAGTCGAGCATGCAGCCTCCCTGTGCAGTGAAGGCCTGCATCTGCTTGTTTTGAGCTATCCCCAGCCACCAGTCACACGGGGATGACCTCCCCTGACTCCCCCAGTGGTGACTAACCCCCTCCCACCCTGAAAAAAACAAATATCATACTCAGGTCCATTGCAGCAGTATGTAGGTCCCGGTGGGGAGGTGTGTGTATGTGTGTCAGCGGAAGCATAGTGAAGGCGTGGACATCCTTCTTTCAAACATTTTGGACGTCCTGAACTCCCCCCCCCCCCCCCAGGGACAGCCAAATTTCAAGGGAGTGGAGTGGAGGAGAGGAGTGGCCTAGTGGTTAGAGCACTGGTCTTGCAAGCCAGAGGTGGCCAGTTCAAATCCCACTGCTGTTACTTGTGATCCAAAATCCAAATAAATAAGAGGGGTGTTGGAAGCATAGCAACAGCCAAAAACATCCATATTTTGGACATCCTGAACTGTCCATCGCAGGGACAGAGGCATAGCGAAGACACCTAACACTTGGACATCCTTCACCCATACTCAAAAAAAAAAAAAGACATCCCTGATGAGCACTTGGACGTTTTCACCTGGACTTGTGCTTTTTTTAAGGTTGTAGACGGCTATTATACATGGAGCTTGTCTATGTGTATGAAGCTGTCTTTGGCATGCGCAGAGCAGCCACGCATAACGCCTGGCTGCTCTGCACTGGCTTCCCCTCCTTAGGAAGGAAATCGTGTGCAAATGAGCTAACAACGAGCAGCTCATTTGCATGCGATTTCCTTCATGCATGCCCGTTCCTTTCCAAATTGCTAAGGGATTGGTAAGGGAAGGGCTTTTTCCGTTCAGTTAGTGCATCAGTTAGTCCACTGCAGTGTCCCCTAGGTTGCCTGGTTGCTCTCCTAGCATGTCAGGGTGACCAGTGCACTATGAATGCTGGCTTCTCCCATGACCAAATAAGCTGGATTTGGTCATTTTTGAGATGAGATTGCAAAAAATCGGTGACGACCATCTCTAAGGTCGACCATCTCAACATTTAGGTCAACCATCTCTAAGGTCGACTTAATTGTTGAGATTTGGGCGTCTCCAACCGTATTATCGAAATGAAAGATGACCACCCATCTTGTTTCGATAATATGGGTTTTCATGCCCCTTTGCGGGGACATCCTGCGAGTACGCCCTCAGGAAAACTTGGGCGCCCCGTTCAGTTATGCCCCTCTATGTCACCTGCATAAACATAAAATGAAATATTGAATTTCTGAATTAAATCCAACAGTGGATGAAATTAAATGTTACAAAATATGGGGCCATCACATTGTAAAGTTTTAGGCTGAGAAACAAAACCCTGCCAGAGCATCTTTCTATTAGATAGAAACAATGCAATCTACTGCAACACTACCCTATGTAACCCAATTGCCTAAAAATATTTCATCAAAATAAAGTGATCAGTGCTGTCAAATGCAGTTGAAGTATCCAACAGATTAAGAAGGAAATCCTCTTCTCAATCTGCCCATAAATGCAACTCAATGATCAGTACCAAAAGCACTATTTCTATACAATGAACTTTATGGAAACCATATTGATATGAATGAAATACTTCCCTTTCCTTAAAAAATAATAAATAATAATTCTAGTAACTGAATGAACTTTTTCAAGCAAAATTACTTATGAAAGAGATATTTACCACCAAGTGATAATGTTCAATCATATCAGGACTTCACTCTGACTTCTTAAGTATTGGCCTAATTTATGCTTGGTTTTTGGTTATCTGAAAAAATGTCCTGCTTAGGGCAAAGACTAATTATGTGAATCATCCAAAGAAGCAGTTCCAATTTAAGGAGAAAGTTATCAAAACAGGTTACTGTTAAATCAGGCTATTTTACCACAGGGTCCCATTTTATGCAATGAGACCCTGTGCTAAAAGATCCCCGTTAGTGGTAAAATAAGAGGCCTGTGAGCCCTGGTCTATGAGAACTGCTACATTTTGCTGCTTACTGGTGACAAATTTCAAAACATCTACCCATCCAACTTTGCAGTTGAACATCTAACTCAGTTTGAAAATCAAATCAATTCTTGTATATCGCTAATACCCCTTTCCAAGGTTCAGTGCGGTTTACATTCTAGGTGAGACAAAAAACGATAATGTTAATGTGAGGTATGAGATCAATCAGACTATTGGTGTAATGCATGAGACCAAAAACATTATAGGAAAGGATAATGGATGATACTAGGAGGTAGAAATCAGTGGATTGTTATGAAGCAATCTTTGGGATCATATCACATGCAACCAAATTAATAAAAACAGTTGATACCCTGATTAGGAAAAGTCACCACTAGGATATTCCGAAAGCAACAGAAAAATAACTGGGTCTCATTGTATAAAATGGAACCTGTGCTAAAATAGCAGAAATTAGTGGTAAAATAACCCATCTGAATGGTAGCTCATGTTGGTAACCTCCCTCGTAATCTCACCCACCTAGGTGTCCTTTTACAAAGCAGCGGTAAACCCAATGTGGGCTTACCGCTCGCTGTTTCGGGAACATCTGTCCCTTACTGAGCAGGACTCTAATGCCAATTTTTTTTTTGTTCCCTTTAGTGGCCCAGCCCAGAAGTCTCTTCAGGGTTGAATTTTGCCTATGACTTATAGGCTAGCAAAACAGAAAAGACTTAGGGGAAATCACTATCTCCAAGTTTTTATAAAACTTTAAAGATGGCTGCCCTCCAATTACACTGATATAGAAGTTCAATGCAGGTAAGTTTATAAAGCCAGCAGTCCTTGTTATTGATTGTCAAGAAAAAATAGGCTTGTGAATTATTAAATGGATGTCTTTATAAATGGTTCAGAAATGTACTGTGTAAAAGGTATCATGGGTTGCATGTCTAGGATCACAGAGTCTGCTGTTTAATAATGTGTTTTACTGACCTTTGCACAGTGACTGCTATCCCCAACCTGTCAGATTCTCTATTTATTCACACTATGAATTCATACCAAGTACAGCTTCCATTTAATAAGACGCCTTCAAAAGAATGCCTTAAAACATCAAAATACAAGGTGAACATTGTAGTTGCTACAAGCATCAAGTAGATTATATGCAGTATGATGAATGGTTATTTTCAGCAAGGATTGTCCAATATTTGGATTGTAATCATTGTGATACAAGTAAAAAATATGTGATCTGGGTATTTTCCAGAGCTCTTCCGGTTCTGGAGCTTGATACACAGTCCACATTTTTTGATGTCGTAATGAATCTGAGTAGAAAACAGTTCTTAGTCAACTTTAAGATAGCAAAATTATGACTGCTGATTGCATTCCAAAATAGGAAGGGTCCCAAAAATATCTGAATTGTGTCCTTGACCCACCCCCCCAATCCCAAGGATCATGATCCAATGATCCAAAAATCAATCCATCTCTACTATTTATTGAACAATCATGATAAATAGAAAAGTGTTCCATGAATAAAGGATGCTTTCATTAAACACTGTCTTACTTCATCACATCTGAGTGTACTCTCTCCCAGCTTCATGTCAAGAACTAGTACACCCTTAGGGGCCCTTTTACTAAGCCACGTGAGGGGCATAATTGAACGGCGCCAGCCAAATAGATGGTCGGCCATCTATTTGGCCAGCGCCACAAAGAGCAGTCCCGAACCGTATTATCGAAAAAGATGGCTGGCCATCTTTCATTTTGATAATACGGTTGGGACCGGCCAAATGTCAGAGATGGCCGGGTTTGAGATGGCTGGCATCGGTTTTCGCCGATAATGGAAACTAATGCCGGCGATCTCAAACCCGGCCAAATCCAAGGCATTTGGTCATGGGAGGAGTCAGCATTTGTAGTGCACTGGTCCCCCTGACATGCCAGGACACCAACCGAGCACCCTAGGGGGCACTGCAGTGGACTTCAAAAATAGCTACCAGGTGCATAGCTCCCTTACCTTGGGTGCTGAGCCCCCCAAATCCTCCCCAAAACCCACTCCCCACAACTGTACACCACTACCATACCATGGTCGTTTTTGAGATGGGCGTCCTCGGGTTCCATTATCGCCAAAAATCGGGGACGACCATCTCTAAGGACGACCATCTCTAAGGTCGACCTAAATTTGGAGATTTGGGCGTCCCTGATCGTATTATCAAAAGGAAAGATGGCCGCCCATCTTGTTTTTATAATACGGGTTTCCCCGCCCCTTCGCAGGGACGTCCTGCGAGTACGCCCTCAGGAAGACTTGGGCACCTTGTTTGATATGCCCCTCCATGTGTGCCCAACACACGTCAACTTGGAATTACCGTCCAGCTACTGCGTGGCCTGGGCAGTAATTTCATTTTTTACGCGTGTCCACTATGCATGCTGGAAAATCATTTTTATTTTCCAGCACATGCGCTAACCGGTTGGTAAAAGGCATTGCATGCATGTAGACCATTACTGCTTGGTTAACACATGAGACCTTACTACTAAGTCAATGGGTAGTGGTAAGGTCTCAGACCCAAAATGGATGCGCACTAATTTTCATTTTGCTGCATGTCCATTTTCAGCCAAAATTTTAAAAAGGCATTTTTTTACAGGTGCGCTGAAAAATGGATCTGCGTACATCCAAACCACACGCCTACACTAGCGCAGGCTATTTTTTCAGTGCACCTTAGTAAAAAGACCCCATTGTTTCATATTCCAGGAATAGGGGGAGGTGCATTAAAGTCCTAGGAGAAATTATTGGACCAATATTTAAAGATTAAATATACAAGGGGAACAAATCTTGTACACAGAGTGCTGTATCTTATATACCCATAAAAGCTGCACTCTGAAGCTCAAACAATGTTGTTAATTTATTATTACAAAACATCTATCATCACATTACAGACAAACACATGACTTACTCAGATACTGCTTCTCCTACCTCTGCACATACATACCAACTTTCATTCATCTGTTGTTCTCTGATATTTTTATACACCTTTACACCCCATATTAAACACATGTTTAAGCATATTCAATATTTATAGGATTCAACAAATGATCCATCGTTGTTATTAGTTCATCTTCACGGAGTGTTCTTATACCAACTCACACCGCTATACCATGTGCACAAATTATAATCCACAAACAGCTTTTTCCAAAGTCCAAGCTGTATTAATTTATTTTTTTTGGTTACATTTGTACCCCACGCTTTCCCACTCATGGCAGGCTCAATGCGGCAGGCAGTGAAGGGTTAAGTGACTTGCCCAGAGTCACAAGGAGCTGCCTGTGCCAGGAATCGAACTCAGTTTCTCAGGACCAAAGTCCACCACCCTGACCACTAGGCCACTCCTCCATAATGATCCATATAGGGTTATAAACGTTGAACATGTTTAATCGCTATAAATTTCAGTCTTCAATCCTGCTGGACTTTGTGCCTTGGTCAAGGAAAAGAGTCTGTGATTCCCATCCACATATATATATGGCAAGCCGTAGGCTCTATTCAAACTGTTCCTCAATATCCAGATAAATGCTTTAGCTAGACTGACTGTGCATATTCAGTGGTGCTCTGTATAGTGCCACTATCCAACCACCTTGGCACTAACCAGACAGTAAAGTTTGAATATAATTTTGCCAAATTTGATCAGTAACGAGAGATCTGGGCAGCTAAAAATAAAATTTTTAAATAATAAAAAAACCTCAACAGCCCAGGGGGAGCTATGTATTACCCTTAAACCCTTGAATGGGCCACTATCACAGTTTTTATTTAAAAAAAACAGAAACAAATAAGTGGTAGAAAACAACTCCCGTCGGAGAAAAAAAATACCACCCCAAAAAATCTGGTTCTACTTAATAAAGAACTGCTAGCTTGTTCTCTGCTCACTGAAATCAAAAACAAGGCTTGAAAAAACCTCCAAAACCCACAAAATACCCGAATGAACTGTGCACAGCATACACGATTAAACAACCCACTTATCTGAACAAATTTTGCTGCTCCTCAAAAAGCCAACTGGAAAGCTTCTTATGAAATATTGAAGGTGAAAACGCAGATGAAAATTCTCCAGTGAGGGATCCCTCATTTTGCTGTGTGATGAGGAAAGTAGGCTTTCCTCCTACTTTCCTCCTGATGAAACGAGAGATCCTGAGGGAATTTTCATCTGTTTTCAGCTTCAAGATTTCATAAGAATTTTTCTGGTTGGCTTTTTGAGGACCACTGACATTTTCTTTTTCAGATAAGTGGCTTGTTTGACTGTACTGTGCTCAGTTCATTTGGGTACATGTTTTGTGTGTGTGTGTGTGTGGGGGGGGGGGGGGGTTAAAGCCTTGTTTTTGATTTCAGTGAGCAGAGACCAAGCTAGACGTTCTTTATTAAGTAGAACCAAATTTTTTTTTTTGGGGGGGGGGGTAGTATTCTTTTCTCCAACAGCAGTTGTTTGCTACCACTTTTTTCTAGTTTTAATAAATAACCTTGCCTCCTATCCCATAACTCTTTAATTTTCTCAGGAGTCTCTTATGAGGAACTATATCAAAAGCTTTCTGAAAACCTAGATACACTACATCAACCAGCATACCTTTATCCACATGTTTATTTATGCCTTCAAAGAAATGAAGCAAATTGGTGAGGCAAGAGTTCCCTTGGCTTAACCAATGCTGACTCTGTCCCATTAAACCATGTTTGTCTACATCTTCTGTAATTTTATTCTTTATAATAGTTTCTACTATTTTGCCTGGTACCGACGTTAGGCTTACCGGTCTGTCATTTCACGGATCACCCCTGGAACCTTTTTAAAAATCCGCGTCACATTGGCCACTCTCCAATCATCAGGTACTATAGACAATTTTAATGGCAGGTTACATATTATTAGCAGCAGGTCAGCAATTTCATGCTTGAATTCTTTGAGTACCCTTGGATGTATACCATCTTGCCCAGGTGATTTACTACTCTTTAATTTGTCAGTTTGACTCAGTACATCTTCTAGGTTCACAGAGATTTCTTTCAGTTCCTCCGCATCATTACCCTTGAAAACTATTTCCGGAACAGGCAGATCTCTTACATCTTCTTCCGTAAAGTCCGAAGCAAAGAATTAATTCTGTTTCTCTGCAATGGCCTCCCTGAGCACCCCTTTGTGTAAAAGGGTGTTTGCAAAACTATGACAGCTAAGTGCAATAAGATCTTCATTTCATCCAAAACAGTTTAGAATGCTGGTTCAAGGTATAGATATGCCTCAATACTGCAGTTCCCTATATGTTGGCATTAATCAATTGCTTGCTAAAGGACTTCAGCTGCTGCAAAACTGTGCTGCAAGGATGATCTTTGGCTGCAAGAAATGTGAGCACGTGATGCCTTTGTTCAGAGAACTTCATTGGTTGCCTTTTGCTGCCAGAGTTGATTTTTGTTTGCTTAGTTTATAAGATCTTTTATGGTTATAGTCCATTGGACCATATCACTTGGGTGCAATTTACATCATCAATCTACCCGTAGATGCTATTCTTTAGATTTAGTTTTTCCTTCGGTGAATAAGACTAAATATAAACGTTTCTTTGACAGTTCTTTCAGTTTTTTTGCAGTTAAACTATGGAATTCCATTCCCACCCAATTTAAGGTTATTTCAGAATATAATCTGTGCAGGAAGTTTTTGAAAACATTTCTATTCATGAAATATCTAGACGTATGATACTATGTTTGTGTATAGCTCAATCTGCTGTAACCTGCTTAGATTATTTGATGGAAATTAGCGGGATAAAAAAAATCTGGTATAGAATAGAATAGATTCTCTTGGTAAAAAAAAGTCCATTTTTGGTTAAGATCCCTAAACAGAGTGACTGTTCCCAATTCAGAGGGGAAAAGGTTTGCCCAGTAACCATGAAGCCCATACTTTCTGAAGAAGCCAGTAATCTATGCAGAAGGGAAAAGGTTTGCCTAGCAGCCGGGAAATCTTTACCTTCCAATACTTAATGAAAGGGATTACAGACATAGATAGAGGATGTGAGAATTTTATTTTATTTTAATTCCTATATACTGCCTGCAAGCCCAAAATCTATTGAAGTGATGTGTGTTCAAATGTAGTAGGTATTTCTGTCCCAGGAGGGTTTACAATCTGAGTTTGTATTTCAGCCAATAGAAGGTTAAGGGGGTCTTTTACTAAAGGTTAGCTCGAGTTATGTGCAACAGGGTCCACTAGAATAAAATGGGCCCTGCTGCAGATAACTCAAGCTAATCTTTAGTAAAAGACCCTTTACGTGACTTGCCCAAGATCACAAGGAGCTGCAGTAGGATTTGAACCAGGTTTCCCTCAGCCCACTGCACTAATCACTCCTCTATATGTGTCCTATGCTTTGTATCCAATGCTCTACAATTTGAAGACAGAAAGACTAGTTCAAAGCTGTACATGTTTTGCATGATTTTTTTTTCTATAAATCAGTTGGCGCACCCTATTTCTGTCTCCAAGGATGGCGGTGAAGAGAGAAATCTATGCCTGGGCCTTGAAGTAATATCATCCCCCCACCCCACCTGAACCCTCTCTCTTGGAGAAAAGGGTGTGTGTGATGAGTGAAGAGAGGGGGAGTACTGGGATGAAATATATTTTCTGTGGGGTCCTAGGTATCATACCACTGGTTGGCTGCCCTGAACCAAGGGGCCCTTCCTTACACATAGTTGCCTGAATTATAATAGGTCCCTTATCAATTAAGCATTGAAATACATTCAAAGACAAATGCAGTTTAAATCTGCTTTAGGCAATAGAGGCCAACACAAATTTTAATGAAGGAAGAACAATGCATTTTTATTGGTTTATGGAGATTTAGAATATAGAATAGCACACTTGACTAACTCTTTCCTACAAATGCCTTTGGCGTAGGTTATCCATACCTGTATTAGGCATCACAATTTATCTTTTTGATAAAGTAAAATCACCTAGACAGCAGGTTTAATTTTTTTTGTGGTCTGTAAACGATAAAATCTACATTATCCATCTTATATTTCTCTGTTAGCTATTCATCTCATATTTTCATTGTTTATAATTCATACAGTAATATAAAAGTTCAATTCTAAACTATTTTTTTTTTTATTTATTGTGAAAAACTGGCAAGGAAAGATTATTACTAAATCATAATTCTACTGATGCCCTCTGAAATCCATGATGAGAAAAAGAACAAAAAACGTTCATGTCATTTGCAAATGTAATATGATTTATAAATATAAATATTCTAAAAAGGCTATGATTATATACACTCATACACACATGCACACATGCCGAATCAAATTGTTACGTCTTCTCATGATCTCAGCAGGTAAGTTTCATATGATTATCACTTTATGATAGTAGATGTGACCAGTATTTCCTGGATCCTGACAAGATGCTTTTATGTTACAGCAAAGCTTCACTACTTATGTGATTTAGATGAGACCAGGTTGTGCTTGGTAGTTGTGGGAATGAACAAGGTATGAAACTCAATTTAATATAGGTCATCCAGGTCAGAAAAGGGACATGCAAGCAGGGACAATTTGCAGCCTATTTTATAAAAGGTTCACTGAATGCAAAGCCTTTTGTAAAATACACATTAAGGCCACAGTAAAATTATCAGTATTATTGTGGCACGTATAGGGTTAGATTCTATATACGGTGCCTGGAAAATCCTTGTGGAAATCATTTTTGCTTATGCTTATGTTATAAGATTTAGGCGAGGTATATAGAATACACTTAGTTGATAACCCAGTGCCTAAAACTTTGGGGTCCCTTTACCAAGCTGCAGGAAAAAGGGCCCTGTGCTAACGGTGGGGACTGTTTTTCCCACACGTCAGGGCCCTTTTTACCGCAGCGGGTAAAAAGACCCAGGCACACATGGCCATGCAGTAAGAGAACTCTTACCATATGGCCATGCGATGGGGAGCCCTTACTGCCACCCATTGAGGTGGCAATAAGGGCTTCTGCGTTAACCCGGAGGTAACCGGGCAGCGTGCTGCAATGCTCAAGTACCGCCATGTTACTGCCGAGTAAGCCATTTCTGGGGGTTTTCTTTTTCCATTGAAAATGGAGTGCACTCGGGGTAGGACTACCATTGGTGGCCGTGTTGGGCCAGTGGAAGTCCTGGAACAGTGAGCGGTAAGCCCACATTGGGCTTACCGACACTCTGTAAAAGGGTCCCTATGAGCCTCCATTTACACAAGCGAAAATGTGGTGTAAATCCCTGCATAGATTTATGCAGACTGGGCCATATTCAATAACAACGCACTTAAATTTGGGAATGGCCATGAAACGCCCATTTCCCCGCCCCATAGCCACACCTCCTTTGAACTCCATTCTTTAGAATTTAGGCACAGTTCATTACTGAATATACTTAGCGAGTTATGCACGTAAATTCTAATTATTGCCAATTAGTGCTCATTATTGCTTGTTAAGTACTGTTAAAATTGCTGACTGGCTCCTTAAGCCAATTAAGATACACACATTATTATGGAATATGCTTAGATTTCAGCGTGAAACACTAGGCACGATATATAGAATCCGGAAGATAGCGGGAGGGGTTGAATAACAAAATGCATTTGAAATGAGCGGCATCACTGAGCACATTATACATATGAATGCCAGCACTCACACGTGTAAGCAGCAGATTTTACCTTTATATGTAAGCAGTGGCATTTACACCTATACATACCAGATTTTGCAGAACTGCATGTTCTAAGGGAGCCAATTAAACAGCCAAGCTTTAAAAATTATTTTAGAGGTGGTTTTGAAAAACGAAATGTTTCCCATATGGATGACCTTCTAAGTGGTTTACAATTCAATATGAAATGAAAAGTGAAAGGAATGCCATAATAGGAGAAAGCAAAAGCATCAATGATACAAGACAATGGAAACAAAAGCTAAAAAGCATAAACAAACGCATAAACATATGAACAAGTATTATCTGGTTCTGGTCAATCTGGCTCCAACCAATGGGCCTACAAACAATTGGGGACAGGAAAAAGAAGATTTTAAAATCAAAAACCTAAGCTCAAAAAGTATCCTGGAACAAAAAGAATTTGACCTGTTTTTTTGTTTTGTTTTGGGGGTTTTTAAACATGTGCAGTGACTCCTCCAACCACAAATACAAAGGCATTGCATTCCAGAGGAGCAGTCTGGCCCTGCTAAACATCCTTATGCGAACTGTTTCAAAACTAAAAACCCATAATGATAGAACTACTACTACTGTAATTGATTTTGAGAAGTTGATCTGTCAGTGTTTCCCAAGCCCTAAATGACCAGATTACCACTGGAAGGATTCAGGGATGACCCTCCCCTCCTTACTTTCCCAGTGATCACTGACCCCCTTGCACCCCCAAAAAATGTGAATAAAAATAGTACTCACCAGCCTCTATAACAGCCTGATATGTTATAGCCAGGTCCATTACAGCAGCATGCAGGTCCCTGGAGTAATGTAGTGGTCAGTGCAGTGCACTGTAAACAGGTGGACCCAGGCCTATAACCCCCCCCCCCACACACACACACACACACACACACCTTTACACTTGTGGTGGAAACTGTGAGCCTTCCAAAACTCATCAGAAACCCACTGCAATCACGTATATGTGCCCCCTTCACCAATAAGGGCAATTGTAGTGGTGTACAGTTGGGGATAGTGGGTTTTGGGTGGGTTTTGGTGTGCTCAGCAGCACACAAGATAAGGGAGCAACGGTGAGATGTATACCTGGGAGCATTTATACGAAGTCCACAGTGGTGCCCCCTAGGGGTGCTCATTGCTCTCCTAGGATGTCAGGGGGACCAGTGTGCTAAAAGTGATGGCCCCTCCTACATTCCAATGGCTTGATTTTCTACATTTTTCACTTGTGTAATTTTTTAAAATGGCCTGAAAAGATAAACTTACAGAGCATAAAACCTTGTTACAAACAGTATTAAAAAAAAAAAAAAGTAGACATTTTGCTTTTTCAAAAATGATTACATTTGCTATTTGGATTTGGGACATTTAGGGCCTTATTCTATAAAGGTTATGCTCCTAAATTTACCCTCCTAAATTTATGCTCCTAAATTTGGAGCATAGATTAGACTCATAATTTAGGAGCATAAATTTAGGAGCATAAACTTAATAAAATAAGGCCCTTAGCACAAAACGTCCAAAGTCTGACTTAGACGTCATATCAAAAATACCCCTCCACATGTACTAAGCCAACTTGCAAGCCTATACAATTTCAAAGTAAGGTTCTGAATATCCTGAAAACTAGTATTATCAATGGGGTGTAATGTTTGAGTTTTACTCTGTGTGTATATGCAGATGATATCCTAACATTACACCCCATTGATAATACTAGTTTTCAGGATATTTCAAAGACTGGGCCAGGCAAAGTAAAGGGGCCATAAAGATATTAAATAGTATGGGAGCCAACAGTGAACACTGAAGTACTAAATAACAGTGAGATTAGTAAGTCCAGAAAGATAAGAAACAAACCAAGCATAGACTGTATCAGAAATTCCTATTTTCCGTAGGCAGGTAAGAAGTAAGTCATGGTTAATAGTTTCAAAAGCCTTCAACAGATCAACTGAGATAAGCACAACTAACATGTCGTAAGCAAAGTGTTGCTGAATAAAGTTTGTTTCAGAACTATCACCTTTTCTGAACCCAGTCTGATAAGGGTATAAAATGTCAGTCCTCCAATTGCTCAAGTACAATAGATTCTTTAAGTGTAGATATAAAAGAGAGATTGCAACATAAGAACATAAGTGTAGCCATACTGAGTCAGATCAATGATCCATCTAGCCCAGTATCCTGTTTCCAACAATGGACAAGCCAGGTCACAAGTACCTGGCAGAAACCCAAAATGTGGCAACACTCCATGCTACCAATCCCAGGGCAAGCAGTGGCTTCCCCATGTCTGTCTCAATAGCAGACTATGGACTTTTCCTCCAGGAATGACGCCTAGATCTGATGTGTTGGGGTTTTATTTTACAGGGATGTGCCATGGATTTCCCACAAGCCTCAGGGTTGCTTGATAGCCCATCAGATCCCCAAGGAACTTCTCTCTCTGATCACAGGACGGCCAACTGGAGTTCTAATCTCACTAATGCTCCTTGTGATTTTGGGCAATTCATTTACCCCCAGATTCTATATTGCATGCCTAGAGATTCGCACTGAAATCCAGGCATATTATACAACAACGCACGTAACTTAATTGGCTTTAACAAGCTAAACAGCATTGGCAACAGCACTTAACAAGCAATAATAAGCACTATTTGGTAATAAATAGAATTTACGTACACAACTGGCTAAGCATATTCTGCAATGAACTGCGCCTAAATTCTAATACACGTAGTTCAAAAGGGGCATGGCTATGAGTGGAGAAATGGGCATTTCATGGGCATGGTTATAGAATATGGCTCGGTGTGTGTAAATCTAAGTACAGGGATTTACACCGTGTTTTCTTTGGTGTAAATGGAGGCACGTAGGTTTAGGCACTTGGATATCAACTCTGCGTGTTCTATATACTGCACTTAAACCTAGGCACCGCTTATAGAATATGCTTAGGTGGAAATGTGTACTGTGCAGATTTTTTATGTGCCATTTATAGAATCTGGCCCTTAATGTTCCACTGCCTCAGGTACAAACTTAGGGGTCCTTTTGCAAAGATGTGCTAATGGATTTAGCGTACCCTGACAGATTTAGCGTGCACTAATGATTAGTGTGTGCTAAATCCTAAGAAGCCCATTTTATATCTACAGACTCCTTAGCATTTAGAATGTGCTAATCATTAACATATGCTAAATCCGTTAATGCACCTCGGCATTATTATTGACAGCAACCTAACACTAAAGAACCAAGCCACCGCCATTACAAAGAAAATGTTCCACACAATGTGGAAACTCAAACGGGTAAAACAATTCTTCCCGAGGGAAACTGTTTGCAACATGATTCAAACAATGGTATTAACACGTGTCGATTTCTGCAATGGAGCATATGTAGGTTGCAGAGAACAAATCCTAAGGAAACTACAGACTGCTCAGAATATGGCAGCCAGGCTTATCTATGGAAAATCTAAATTTGAAAGCGCAAAACCCCTCCGGGAAAAACTACACTGGCTACCAATCAAGGAATGTATCGCTTTCAAGATTTGCGACTTTGTTCACAGAATAATACATGGTCTAGCTCCAAGTTATATGTCTGAACTAATCGACTTACCAATTAGAAACACAATTGAATCAGCCAGAACGTACTTAACTTTTCACTTCCCAAGTTGTAAAAGCCTGAAGTATAAATCAACATATGCATCAAGTTTATCTTACATATGCACACAGCTCTGGAATTCTCTACCAAAACGCCTGAAATCTATGAATAATCATTTAGAATTCTGAAAAAACCTAAAAACTCATCTGTTCAAGAAGGCATACCTCACAGTATCTGACATAAACTCCAAATAATGAAATATGGCATTTTAATCAGGAAACGGACAGTTTTCAACCCTGACGCATGATCACACCCTAACATTTTGTCTGAATCACCCCAACCTATTTACCGATCCTTCTTTACTGTACTTGTCACTGTAATAGTACCCTATATTGTATCTTTTCACACCAGAGTCTGTATCCACTTCTTTCGGAACTATGTAAGCCACTTTGAGCCTACTAATAAGTGGGAAAAGGTGGGTACAAATGTAAGAAATAAATAAAATAAATAAATAAAGGGACCCTTTAGATTGTAAGTCCTCTGGGAACAGGGAAACACCCAGGGTCCTGTTTACTAAGTTGCGCTAAGGGTTCACTAGTGTTTTTAGGATGTGCTAAATGCTAAAGACACACATATATTCCTATGGATGTCTCTAGCATTTAGCGTAAGCTAAAAATGCTAGTGTGCCTTAGTAAACAGGGCTCCTAATGTACCTGATTTTAACACACCTTGAATGACCACAAGAAAGGCATGTGCCTAATTCCTTTCCCTTTCCCTTCAACTTATCTTATACCAGTAATGATGTGTATTTTATTCTAGGTATAATTGTGTTATCTGCTCACTTATTTCCATTAAGGCCTCGATGAGACCAAGGAGAGAGAAAAGGTAATTGTGTAAGGAAGAAAAGAAGCTTTGAGGAGCATTGCAGCATTTGTGGATTATAGACTCTCTGTTAGCCCTGTTGGACCACCACTGCAAGAAGTAATCATCCAGAGCTTTGTGAGCAGCATGAATAAAACAAAAAAGCCTGCAATGAAAAGGAACTTTTTAAATATGTTACTTTCCTAGCTGGAGAGTGGCATTCGTTTTATAACAGAAAGAAAAAGAAAGAATATTAAGCCTCAGTGACTTAAAATGTTTTATTTTACTTTTTTCATTTGAAGGGAATTTCTACAGGTCAAATGGCTCTTCTGTTAAGAGCAAAATGGTTTATAAGCTTGAGGCAAGATTACTACAAAAAAAAAAAAAGAATTAACATAAAAATAGAGACAGAGAAAATGAAGGCAGATAAAGACCATTTGGTCTGACAAGTCTGACCATCCATAGCAACTAGTAAGCTATAAAATCTCTTCCTCTCCTTTAGAGATCCTTTGTGCTTGCTCCATGGTCCACTAAAATGAGATGCAGTTCTTTTTTCCATCCACACCTCCACTGGAAGGCCATTCCACACATCAACCACTCTTTCTATAAAGAAGTGTTTCCTTAGATTACTCCTGAGTCTATCTCCTTTCACCTTCATCCTATACCCCTCATTACAAAGCTTCCTTTCAATTGAAAGAGGCCCATTTCATGTACATATATACCACAGAGGTATTTAACATCTCTGCCATATCCAGGGGCGTAGCCAGACCTCACAGTGGGAGGGGGCCAGAGCCTGAGGTTGGGGGCACATTTTGAGTGCCGCCCCCCTCCACTGCCATGCCTCGCTCCTCGCCCCCCACCACCTCGCCTCACTCCCCCCACCTACACCTCGGCCCCTCACAAACAAATACCTTTGCTGGTGGGGGTCTCCAACCCCCACCAGCAGAAGCCTTCTTCAACGCAGTCTCCGGCGCAGCCGCGTTCGCTGCCTGCCCCTGCTCTTCTTTCTTCTTGCTCCTCTTGTGCACGCTGACGCTGAGCAAGAGGAGCAAGAAGAAAGAAGAGCAGGGGGCAGGCAGCAAACGCGGCTGCGCCGGAGACCGCGCTGAAGAAGACTTCGGCTGGCAGGGTTGGGGACCCCCACCAGCCAAACCAGGGGCCCGGATGAAATTTGCTGGGGCCCAGGCCCCCATAGCTATGTCCCTGGCCATATCATCCCTCTCTTGCCTTTCTTCCAAAGTACACATATTCAGATCTTTAAATTCTGTTCCCATTCGCTTTATGATAAAGACCACTAACTATTTTTTGTAGCTGCCCACTGGACTGACTCCATCCGATTTGTATCTTTTTGAAGGTGCGGTCTCCATAATTCACATATTATTCCACCCAATTCCTATCACTCCTTGTGGTTAAAAGAGGTACAGATCTTACACAGAACCACAGCTAAATTATTATGTAAGTCTGTGAGTCTCCCTACTTTTTATTAGACTTCAATAGCTCCCCATAGAGGCTTGAGGCTCATTCAAATTGTGCATTTTTGTTCATAGAATTATTTATGGCATTGCACTCTCTAATTTATATTGGGCCCAATATTCAAGCTGTGGCAGTTAGCCCGGGTAACTCCCGCGGTCGGTGCTGAGCCCGGAAATTCAATGTGGGGACGTTTCCAGTGCAACGCATTGAATATCTAGTTTATTTTAGGTCAGTTCATACTTAACTGGCCAAGCTCCTTTTCAGCACTGACCAGTTAAGTTTGAAACTGGCCAAAGACAGGTCTGGTATTCACAAGGCCAAATATGGCTACCAAACTTAGCAAGTGATGTGCTGAAAATCAGATAGCTGGTTATATTGCTGATATAATTGGCTATCCGCTAACCACACATATTCGGCAGGTCATGGCCAGTCATGTCATGCTGAAAATTCGCAGACAGCCAGTTATGGGGCACTTCATTAAACAGATAGTGTTGGGCTGGTTAGAGGAATTTTAAGCCCAACCTCCTCTGTGTAGCGTCTCTGAAAAGCAGAGTTATACATTCACCTACAGCTGGCAAACATATTGTATAACTCCATTTGAAAATCAACCCTTAAGTTTTCCCGACAGTCATAATAATGTGACCACTGACCCAAATGTAGGACTTTAAAAAAAACAAAACATAACGGAGAATGAAAAACAGCCTCTACATGGAAGGATGGGACAAAAATGACAACAGAATTCAAGAAAGCTATGAGAAAGCATAAAGAGTACTCAGTGATGGAGAATCCAGGAAAGAACCAAAGATCAAATAGTTTGCAATACTGCAGTGGCAAGAGAAAATGAAGTGTGACAGGCCTTGCACTCCGGAGTTGGGGCAGAAAGCTATGCGATAGAGATGTGCATGAATGGCTGAAGCTTAATGGTGATTAGATTGCAACAGCAGTAATTGGGAAGCAAAGCCAGTGCTGGGCTGGGCAGACTTCTACGGTCTGTGCCCTGATTGTGGTTGGACAGATTGGGATGGGTTGGAGTGGAGTTTTGATGACAACTTCAGAAGTTGGAGAACAAGGGCAGTGTCGGGCAGATTTTTTTGGTCTATGCCCTGAAAATGGCAAGAATAAATCAAGATCAGGTATACATGAGTTTATCTTGTTGGGCAGACTGGATGGACCATACAGGTCTTTATCTGCCATCATCTACTATGTTACTATCTTGCTTATTTTCGACACAAATCGGGAGATGGGTGCCCTTCTCCTAAGGGCGGTCAAATCGGCATAATCGAAAGCCAGTTTTAGCCACCCTCAACTGCTTCCTGTTGCAGGGCCGGACAAAGTTCAAGGGGGCGTGTCAGCAGTGTACCGAAGGCGGGACGGGGCGTGGTTAAGAGATGGCCGTCCTCATCCGATAATGGAAAAAAGCAGGGCGGCCCTGACAAGCATTTGGCCGACTTTACTTGGTCCATTTATTTTCAGGACCAAGCCTCAAAAAGGTATCCGAATTGAGCAGATGACCACCGGAGGGAATCGGGGATAACCTCCCTGTACTCCCCCAGTGGTTATCAACCCCCTCCCACCCTAAAAAAAATAAATTAAAAACATTTTTCCCAGCCTCTATGCCAGCCTCAAATGTCAGGGATGACCTCCCCTTACTCTCCCAGTGGTCACTAACCCCCTCGCACCCTCAAAAAAACCTTTAAAAATATTTATTGCCAGCCTCTATGCCAGCCTCAAATGTCATACCCAGCTCCCTGATAGCAGTATGCAGGTCTCTGGAGCAGTTTTAGTGGGTGTAGTGCACTTCAGGTAGGCAGACCCAGGCCCATCCCCCCCTACCTGTTACACTTGTGGTGGTAAATGTGAGCCCTCCAAAACCCACCCTAAACCCGCTATACCCACATGTAGGTGCCCCCCTTCACCTATAAGGGCTAAGGTAGTGGTGTACAGTTGTGGGGAGTGGGTTTTGGGGGGGATTTGGGGGGCTCAGCACCCAAGGGAAGGGAGCTATGTACCTGGGAGCAATAAATGAAGTTCACTGCAGTGCCCCCTAGGTTGCCCAGTTGGTGTCCTGGCATGTGAGGGGGACCAGTACACTACAAATGCTGGCTCCTTCCATGACCAAATGGCTTGGATTTGGCCAGTTTTGAGATGGCCGGCTTCGGTTTCCATTATCGGCAAAAACCAAAGCCGGCCATCTCTAAGGGTGGCCATCTCTAAGGTTGACCCAAATGTTGAGATCGTATTATCGAAACGAAAGATGGCCGCCCATCTTGTTTCGATAATACAGTCGGGGACGCTTCTTTACGGGGTGCCCCCGTTCGATTATGCCCCTCCATATTACATGTGGCCTCAACCATGAGCTTAAAATTATGCCATGCAGAAAGCTAATTGTATGCAAATTTATGCATGTCAAGCTCCCACACTAATCAGGGAACGCCTGTCGGTCACACATGCATAAATATTCAGTGGTATGCACAGCTTCTCATGTGCATATCTTGGCTTGTTGTTTTGCACGTAAATATTAGCCTTGCAAAAATTTCTGCAGATAAATGTTTTGTGTACCTAATGTTTATGCTCAAGTGGGTGCTGGCATTTTCATTTTTGTTTGGTTACACGCACATTATTGCTGTCACCTCTCAATTGTGATTTAAATTTACAGATACTGATCTGGCTGGGCAAAAAAAAACAAAAAAGAGGCTTTTATTTTACAAAAATAACATGATGCTGCCTTAGGCCCAGTGAAAAAATTCTCATATTGTGTGCACATCAAAAGCTACCGATTCCTTCTGTGCATTGCAGTGAAATATTTAATGGATTCATTAGCATTCATTTAAATGCTATGAGTGTCCATGTCTTCTGCACAAATTAGCGACTGTGCACAACCCCTCTCTGTACTGCTCAGTCAGTAACATGTGTGTATAATGTATGTTAACTGCACAGTTAGGCTCACGGTAGCTTTCTGCATCAGCTATCAGGCTTCAAAATCTCTAGGGTGGAAAAGCTGACCATCAGTTTTTGGTTCCTGATCTGTTCCACAGCTTTAAAAATGAAAGAGGCACTATATTAATATTTCCAAATTATAGCTGTATTAATCAAGGCACTAGATGATTAAATGATTTGGCAAGGGTTGCCGACTCTTTGGGAAAGCGTATTGTATGTACCAGTCTCAGGAATTCTCATGATTCATTCTTTATTGCCTCCTGAAGAGATTTTTGAAAGAGATAATTAAATGTACTGTGGTTTGTAGACATTTTATAATCTGAGACAATTTAGTGTGTTTTATTTGGAACACCACCCTGCTCTATCACATCTTATCCTAGTGAATGTTACAAAATCCTATCAAGTTACATTAAAGATTTTATTCCCACTACCCTCTTATATAAATTTGCAGAGCAAAAATATTACTTTCCAGCGCAAAGGAGTCACTCAACCCACACTTTAATCCAGGGTAGGCAAAGGCATGTCTTCAAAGGCTGCAAGTCAGTCAGATCTACAAATATGCATGAGATTCTCAGAAGCATTTGCATACCAATGGCAGCAGTGCATGTCAATGCATCTCATACATATTAGGTGTGGATCAAAGTTACCTAACATTTACTCACAGATCTTGCAGAGAAGTTGATGCACTGGTTGTTTTGTGGTATATGAATGTTTAAATTGCCTGTACTCTCTTAAATATCTGTCTGAAAAATGTTTTCCTGAACTGTACTGTAATTTGGACAACATTTAGATAGCAAGCTGACTAATTTGTTCCAGTTCTCTTTTTCTTATGACTAATGTGATCACATCATGAAAGTTTCTAGCAGTTGGAAACCAAGAAGTCTGCCTTCGTGTTGTCATTTCATTATTCTCCACATGTAAAAAATTTCCAGTCAGAAGGTCCATCTAAAAGTTATCAAAATACACAAGAGTCTTAGAGGAGAGGCTAATTTTCTTCAGCTTTGCCATGCCTCTCCTTCAAAATGCATAATGACTCAGTGGTATCTGGTTAGGGGCTAGCAAATACTACCTCTGCCCCCCCCTCTCCCACCTCCTACAATTAAACAATTAACATAAACTCCATCAATTATGCAAAAAGGGGGATTTCAGGATTAAATGAAATACATGTTGTAGTCATCAACTTAAAGGAGCAGTTTATAGGAGGCAATATTTTATCTGAGGGCTTAATACCATCTTTCACAGGGAAAGTGTGTCATAAGTTGTCATGGATACAAAATACCTACAGATGTTTGTTTTTGTTAAGGTAGATTTTATAAGAGTAATGATATGTGGACATATAATCTGTGCATCCCTAGAAATATTTCCCCTAAATATGACTAAAATTACATGTACTGTGTGTAATACCGCATGAGATGGGTATTACTGAAACAGTAGTGCTACTCTGATGAGCCCAGATATTCAGAATGAGCTGTTGGAATCAGCCACTTTACTACTGGTTCACAAAATCAAATCTGAAATACATGAAACCAGTAATACATACTATGTAATTCTGGGTGATGAATGCAAAGATCTCTCCAAACGTGAGCTTCTTGCAGTATGTATCAGGTACCTATACAAGGGGGTAATAAAGGAAAGAGCAGTTGGATTTGTTGACACTGCAGACATGGCAGCAAATGGAATTTCAGATAAAATCATAAAAGTGCTTGAAGTTCTTGAATTAGATTCTCAGTTATATGTTGGCTTCAGCTTTGATGGGGCATCTGTGATGTCTGGAAACAAAGGAGGTGTTCATGTGATTTTGAAATGCACATTTCAGCGGGCTATTTATGTGCACTGTAATTCTCGTCGCCTCAACCTGGTCCTCTGCACAACATCTAAAGCATGTCCCTTAGTTACCACATTTTTTTTGAAATTCTGCACTCCTTGCATGTTTTATGACAGGAACACACAGGCATGCTCATTTTTTTGGAAGTACAGAAACAACTGCATCCTGATAGACAATGCCTTGAACTTGAACGATCAGCAGACACAAGATGGAGCTCAAAATCTGGCTCTGTGAAAAAAGTACTGTTGCTTTATGATGTTATTCTTGAAATGCTTGCTGAATTTTCAAACTCTGCTGGACAGACAAAACTAGAATCCCATTTTTTGCTTCAACAAATAGAGACAAAGAAATTCTTATTTCTGGCAGTTACATTTGGGAAATTGTTTGAAAGTAGTGATTTTGTCACTAAAGGTCTACAGAGCACCACTGTGTCTGCAGGGCCACCGAGAGACTGGGCCAGGCCCGGGACAAGGCCGCCCCCAAGGCCCTGCCCACGCCCCCCCCCCCCCAAGGCTGCCGCCGCCACTCCCCCTCCACCCACCACCAGGCCGGGCACCCCTGCATTGAAATCAAAGTGCCTCTCACCTCCGTGTGAAAGCGCTGCAGGCAGCAGGGCAGCAGATCGCCTCCCTTCGGCCCTCCTTCCCTCCTTGTGTCCTGCCCTCACAGAAGTTACATCAGATGAGGGCGGGACACAGGGAGGAAAGGAGGCCCGAAGGGAGGCGATCTGCTGCCCTGCTGCCTGCAGCGCTTTCACATGGAGGTGAGAGGCGCTGTGATTTCAATGCAGGGGGCCCAACCCGGTGGCAGACGGTTGACGATGGAGGGTGGGTGGGACTGCGGCGCTGAGCCCCCTGGAGGCCCGGGGAATTTTGTCCCCCCTGCCCCCCTCTCAGCGGCTACTTGTGTCTGTTACAGTTTGCATTAGTCTGATAGAGTGTCTAAAAGAAACTTTTCTTCGATTTAGGGAGAACACATCACAAAACTTTGACAAAGTTCTTCAGTTAACAGATGAGCTCATGGAGAAGTATGATATTGAAAAGTGGGATATCTCTTCATCTCGAAAGGCAAAGCTACCTGCCAAGATTAGCGATACATTGATTTTTTCATCTTTGGGTAAATCTTGTCTGCAAAGCAATGAAGATTTGAGACATCTGTGGAATGAGATTATTGGCTGTCAGATAACAGAATTAAAGAATCGCTTTCAAGATGATGCTTATGGAATGATGACTGCTTCTGCTGTCTATATGCCAACATCTGAGTCCTTTGATCAAACAGAAAATCTACAGTCCCCATACAATTTATATGGCATCACCATCGAAGAAGCGGAAATTTCAGTGTTCAGCATCTAAAACGCAAAATAGTAGAAGGTGTAAATTATCAATCATTAATTGAAGAGCTAGACAACTGTAGTGTGGATATCTTCCCAAATGTCAATGACCTATTAAGAGTACTTATCACTCTGCCAATGACAACATGCACTGTGGAACGACTGTTTTCTGCTGTAAACAGGATCAAAACAGTATCGAGAGCCTCAATGCTCACCAGCCGCCTCCATATTCTATCATGTTTATCTTTTGAGAGAGAACTTTGTGATTCAGTGGACTATGACAGCATTATTGATATATTCAACAGCAAAAGATGGTGCCTCATTCTTTAGTGAGAATAGTGTTTCCACACTACAGAATAATATACAAGCCATCAGTTTGTTACCCCAAATTATAACTTTTTATTTAAACTTCATTGGACCTGCCCACCAATTTTGTAAGAGCAAGTTTATGGCCACAATTGTATATCTGAAGAGCTAAATGTTTATTAATACATTTTCTTTACCACTTGGCTTATGTGGATTACAATAAAATATGGACTGTATAGATTACATTTATGATGAGGCCTTTCAGCATCAAGAGACCACAATACTCAAAAAGAGTTCAAGTAGAAAAGCAAATGCCCAATTGGTTTTGATTAAACTTGAACAAGAGTTCTGACAAATGACAGGAAAAATAAAAAGTTGACCAGCAAGATACCTCAGAATTTGTAAAACAAGAGAAAAAGCTTTTCAAAGAATTTGACCAGAAAGGAAAACTGGCTGTTTCATTATAGTTGTGTTTCATATAGCGAGTTACTTCAGGAAAGAGTACATTAAAACCTGACACTGGAATGGTTAAAGAGAAAATAATTTTGTTATAAAGCTTAGACATTCTGCTGGACAGGACATTGGACAATAGAGACAAAGATGGTTCACAGTCAGCATCAATGACAATTAAAAAAAAAAACAGACAAATGCAGATTTTGAAGCACTGAACTAGGTGTGAAGTGCTGATGGATTTTTCCCTATGACAATCTTTTGCCTGCTCCTTCATAAGGAGAAAGGGGTGGAAGGAACACTGTCAGGAACTACAGGGATTGAACTGATTGTCAGCCTCAGAAAGGAGAGAAATCAGTAGAGCCAGCCAGAGGAATGGAAAAGCCTTCAAAGGTATTTCTTCATTTACAGCTTTATAAGGCATTTGTATTTGTTAAACAAAGTTGAAGGATATCCTACTGCAGTAATTATTTTGCTGGACACTCTGATGTGTGTTTAGAGGTTGACCAGACTCGTTTAATATAATGGAATAATGCAACTTTATTTAAAAATGTCAGTGTTTCCAAGGTTTCTATAAATGAGTATGTGGTCTATATTGATGAAGGACAGACTGTGTACTGTGTACTTAGTAATCCAGTGGCGTTCCTAGGGGGGCGGACACCTGGGGCGGAAGTAACCTGTTCCGGGGCAGAGGGAGCTGCAGCGAACGAGAGAAGTTAGCGAACTCTCGCAGCAGGCGCGCACCGCGGCACCCCCCCAGCGGCGTGCACCCGGGGCGGACCGCCCCCACTGCCCCCCCCCCCTTGATATGCCACTGTAGTAATCCATCATCAAGAACACTGTAAGGCATTATTTAGGAGTATACCAAGCACTACTCAACCTGTATGCTTAGTGCCTCCCCCCCATGTTAACTCTGGGCCCCCTCAAAATGTCAGGTCTAGCTATGCCCCTGGACTCCAGAGGCTGAGACAGCTGGGTCAAGCTAGGAAACTTTATTACAGACTTGACAGAGATCTGTGTTTCGGCTACAGGCCTACCTCAGGAGTCTAAAAACATATAAAATAACATATAAGAAAATATGCATATTTAATTCTCATATATATGAATGCAGACTACCATGATACAAATTACATGTTTATCTTACATTATATATATCCAAACATTTGATATTATTTTTTACAGATTGTATTTATGATTATATGTACTGTTTATTTTCTTATATGTTATGTACTTTACCCCTCCAGTTCTAGGTGTAATCTCTCTCTGGAACCATGAGGGGAAAGGAAGTGAAGGGAGGGAAGAAAAAGAAAAATTCTGGACCTGTAGGAGGGGGAGGGAAGAAAGAGAAAAATACTGGACCTGGGGAACGGAGGGAAGCTAGGGAAGAAAGAGAGAAAAGCCATGAACCGGAGGGGTGGGGGTGAGAAGTGATGGACCTGAGGGGAAGGAACAAAGAAAAAGAGAATGATGGACTCATTGGGGGGGGGGGGGGGGGGGGGGGCAGGAATGATGGATTCAACTGGTGGAGGGGAAGAAAGAGAGAAATGATGGACCTGATGGTGAAGGGGAGGGAGAAAGATGTTGGGACACAGGGGCAGGGAGGGATGTGGGAAATACAACACAGGGAGATGCTGGGGGGGGGGGTGGAGGGAAGAAACATCCCTCCACCCCCCCCCCCCCCAGGCTATAAGGGAGGAAAGGAGGGTGGGGTGGGGGCCACCAAATGGGGGATGGAGGGAGGAAAAAGGAAAACTGTGAATGGGGGATTGTCAAGGAGATTAGTGAGAGGATAATATGTACAGAGGGTAAAAATGTGTGGTAATGGGGAGTAGAGGAAAGTTAGAAGGGACTAGGAAGCAGGGAAAGGAATGATAGGGGAATTGGGAGAGCTAGCTATCTCCTGCTGAATATTGCAGAGTTATATCATGTGATATAACCAGCTATCCATCGATATTCAGCACATCACCAGCTACGTTTGGTGGCCAAATTAGGCCACCGAAATAACAGGCCGTTCTTTGAATGGTTTCAACTTAACTAGCCAGTGCTGAATATCAACTTGGCTAGTTAAGGGAAAGGGGATGCGATTTGATATATCACCTTTCTGTAGTTACAATCAGAGCAGTTTACATCCTATATGCAGGTACTTATTTTGTACCTGAGCAATGGAGGGTTAAGTGACTTGCCCAGAGTCACAAGGAGCTGCAGTGGGAATCAAACTCAGTTCTCTAGGAACAACTTTCGCTGCGCTAACCACTAGGCTACACCTCTACTCCCGAAACTGGCCAAAAAAAACACCTGGATATTCATGTCAGTCACCGGAAATGGCCTGGCATTGAATATCCAGGCTCAGCACCGGCCACAGGAGGCAATCTGCCTACCTCCCGTGGTCTGAATATTGGCCCTAATCTTAATACTCACTTTTTTTTTTAAATGATAAAATATGTATCCTTAAAAAAATTGATGGAGTGCCTTGACAATTTTTGTGCTTTGTCAGTGTGTTGCAAGATTTAAAAAAAGTTTGAAAATCACTGCTTTAGTGTGTGTCTCTTTGCAGATAACATTCTAATTGTCATTTTCTTTAACCTCTCATCAGTGAACATTTACAACTTAAATGCTTGCCCTGACTCAGTGCCTGAGTGAGCTAGCAAGTTGAAACTTAACCCAAAAATGTCAGCATCCTGCAATTTCCCCTGCTAGTTTTGAGTGGCGTTTGACATATGATGTATAAACAGGAATCGAGAAGTCCAGGTCATGATGTCTACAGTTTTACAAATCTCTTTAAAAGATTCTGCTAACCTGAATGTCTATGGGGTGACTAAGTTTTGGCATGAGGATCCATTTTGTAAATGTAGACATCCATAACATTGATGGCAACCACTCTGCCACATAAATATTTAAGGTTCAGCACTTACATATCTATGCAGGGATTTCAGACTACACACGTCAAAATGCTGAAAAATACAGACCTACGGTGATGCTATCCAATCCTACTCCCCAATCAGATAACCCCTAGACCCCTCCCCTCTGACCAAGGACCCCGATACACCTCCAAACCCTTCTCCCAATTCAAAAGACCTCCCATGTACCCAAATCCAATCTCTGTCAATACCTCTAGACCCTTCAGCAATCTCTGAGACTCACCCAGAGATAATCCTTGGTGATATGATGGAACAGGGCAGTTTCCCTTCATATCCACCCAATCCATTTCCAGGTGCCAAAATGGTGCCAATGATCTTAGCAGTAGTCTTGCGGCACTACCACTAGGAGGTCAGCCTTCTATATAAGGGCAAATTTAGATAAGTCCCAGAGTAGGGCTTGGAGCAAGATCAGAGGGATGCTTATATCCGGAGAGTGGGGATCCAGGGGCTGATCTGATCAGAGAGTAGGGGGATTGGATAGGGGTGTCAGTGGCCTTTTACAGATGTACACTACCCTTGTCCCATCCTACTCCTACCCAAATCACACACCCTTGCCACATGCCAATTCAGATATTTAAATTCCATCTTTCTAGGTAGACATTTTTATGCCAGGATTTACACAGCTAAATCACAAGCAGAGCTTCTAAAATAAGAACCTTTTGTCTATTAAAGTGTACCAAGTCACCCTTCAGGACTTGTTAACTCTTTAATAGATATCTTAGGTTCTGAACTGACTCTTTTCAGACTCTCTATAAACAGGACTCTGCAGTAATTAGAGCTTCTTCATCAAATTTGCTCAGTTAAAACTTCCTTTAATAGGGCGGACTTAAAAACCCTTGTATTTGAGTTGTTGTTAAACTGTCTTGTCCTCTGAGTTTCTACAGTGCTTTATCATTAACTACTACTACTACAAAGTATTTTTCTGCTGTGTCTTTCAAATTCTTCTTCACTCTAAATAGGACAAAAGGGCATATTCTGAACCTTTACATGCTGAGAAAAGGTTCTGTAATTTCAGTCTCCAAATAGCAGAAGAAGTTGAATGCCAAGGTCAGAAGACATTAAAACAATACCACTGGCTGCTTTTTATTACTCTAAACTGAGTGAATGGATAGACAAAGTTTATCATATCTGGAAAATCAGGTAAAACCAACTAAAATAAACTGGTTATTTACAAGAAAATGATGTCACCTTTTTGTCACCTAACTCCTTTGACATCTATATCCAGAGCTCGCAGGGACACAGGTAATACATGTGTAACCATCCCAGTGAAAATGGTCTCAAAATGCCATAAGGCTTACTCTGCGTTATGTAACAGACTGCAGCCAGCAAATTACACTTATGTCTGCTGAAGGCTATGTGAGTTAGTGCTGAACATAAAAAAAAAAGACTGACTTTAGTATAGAGAGCACTCAGGTTCTGCGTCTATAAAGTGCTCAGCAGAGACCTCTTGTGTGTTTACCAGAAATAATACCTGCTGAAACTTTGTCTTAGAAAATTCCTACCTTTTCCAGACCAGGGGGATGGCTCTCCTGCCTGGTGGCAGGACATAGCTCTTTGGAGGGAAAGCTGAGGCAATATAAATACCCAGCCCAGGGGAGAGGTTTTGGCTTTGGCTTTTTGCTCTCTGGCCACTGCAGAGACAGCTAGTGAGCGAATTACACAGGGAAAGAGAAGGAGTAAGGAATCAGTATCAGAATCCGCCAAGCTGTTATAATGACCCTTGGTGGAAACTGGAATGGGGACCGGACCATCAGCACTACCTTCAGAGGAGAAGCAGTAAATAGATCTACCTGGATGAGCCAAAGAGAGTCCTAGCAACATCTCCAGAGACTGAGATCAGCAACAACAGAGTTCCAGCTGGGGAACAACCCCAATATACAGGACGTTGTGTTTAAGGCTCATTGAGCCCCACTACAATATAAAAGACTTAAACAAAGCAGACCATCTGAGGAATGGGGTCTTAGGTGGTTAACAGCTAAACAAAGACTGTATAAGAAGCCTCTATCCCTGTACCAAAACTAACTATATACTGTATGTATTGAACTTTTACCTGCACAGGGATGCTATGGACTATTGTCCCTGGTTTGATCCAAGAATCCGAGTTCCAGTAAAGTTTCAGTTCAGAATTTTAAGATAGAGAGAGAAGAGAGTGCAGTATGAGTAGATTTACTGTGTCCTTCAGTCTTGCAGTATGACCTCATGAACCAGTCCGAAATTAATTACAGTACCCTGTTCTTATGCTCACTGGGCAACAAAGGTCATACAGCCTCATTTTAGAGAGAGTGTAGAGAAGATATAGAAAACTGAACTGAAAACAACATAGAGAGGGTTCTGAAGCAGAGAACACAGTCCGAAAGCACAAAAAAAATGTGCCAAAAGCCTTTAATGAATGGGACAAAGAACTTTATTTGCACAGCCTAGATCAATCATACTATGACTCGACATGGGCCATGTTTCGGCACAAAGCGCCTGCCTCAGGGGTCTGACTCCTGGAGATAGCGATATACCAATAAATTCACCTTGTCACTGGTTAAGGTTACCCTGTGTGTTTCCTTCAGATGTGGAGGCTTTTCCCCAGCATAAACTGTGTCTTGAATCCATGCGGAATGTGGAGGTGATGCAGGATTAAAAGATGACCTTGCCTGAAGGGAAAATCTGTGGTGATCCAGGGTTTTGACTACATTTGCCCCAATTTTAGATTACCGTGACCACCATGATTAAGGACTAAAGGCTCATTTCTATAATCGATAGAGCAGGAATCGCACTTCTTGTGGGCCTCATCATTTTGAGGTGGGGCTAAGATAAGCATAACCAGTGGACTAGGTGAATTTCTTGGTATATCGCTATCTCCAGGAGTCAGACCCCTGAGGCAGGCGCTTTGCGTCGAAACACGGGCCGTGTCGGGTCATAGTATGATAGATCTATGCTCTGCAAATAAAGGACTTTGTCCAGTAAGATTCTCGGTGCTTTTTTATGCTTTTGAATAGTGAATTGAGACATCTAGGTTAGGGTGTGTCATAATTTTGGTAGTGTTTAGAAAAGGCTCTGCTGACACATAGACATGTAAATGCTGACACATAGACATCCATGTGTTCTAATGCTTACAATTCAGTAGAGTAGCCACAATTTTGCATGACCAATTCTGGGAAGAAAACACTGAGGGATTTAAAGGGGTGATCTCCCCTCAACCCTCTTTAGATTGCTGCCCAAAATGAGCTCATTTACACAACCTATGCATGCCCAGGATAAACAGCAGTGAGAGGGCATGTCATCTCAGACATTGGAACATCACTCATTGGAGGTATCTTTGAAAATATTTGAAGTTTTGCTACCAATAAATAGCATTTTCATCTACAGAGATTACCCCTGATCCTGAACCAATGGCCTTGTCAGGTCTTCAATAACATTTGCTTCTTCTACCCCTTCTTGTGGCCATTAGCCAACTATGCTTTCTTTTGTGTGCTGTTGGTGCCGTATCATTTATTCCTTCTGTTTCATCATGAAATTCCCACATTAACCATCTAAGGCTTCTTAGTGCATAGTTTGGGTAAAGAAGTCCTCACCTGTTTCCAATAAGAAAGAAAATCATATTTGAGCTACAAGCAATAAGAAGTTCAATAACATTGGATGAGCTATCAAAACATCTTCAATGTGAGTTTCAGTCCACTGAAAGTGCTTCACAGGAGAAGCGTTAATTAGTGTCTCAGCAGCAATCTGAAGGCTGGTACATGGGCATCCCCATTTTACACAGGTTCTAGAAGTAGGAACTGAGACGTGCAGGTCAGTGCATCTCAAGTTTCACCAATATTTTAGAACAGAATCTGCCAATGTAGAGCCTGTTCTAAATACAGGAGACATGGATGTTTATGCACCAGGTACATGTAGCATAACATCCATAATATTTACAGGTTCAAAGCCAGCAGATAACTGGGTGTGTGCCGGCACATAACTGGTCATCTTTGCAACTTTAGGGGTCCTTTTACTAAGCTGCGGTAAAAGGGGGCCATTGCTAGCATCACCATATGCTTTTGATGCACGCTGAGGCTCCCTTTTACCGTAGTAGGTAAAAGGCTGTCTTTTTTCTCAAAAAGAAAGGTCATGCGGTAAGTGAACCACTTGCCATGTGGCCATTTCGGGGAGGGGAGCTCTTACTGCCACCCACTGAGGTGGTGGTATGGGCTCCCGTGCTAACCTGGCAGTAACTGGGCAGCGATTACCACCATTAAGCACTGGCTCTACAAAAATAGAAAAATTTTTGCAGTAACTGAAATGGCACGCACTGGAAATGGAAACTACTTCCAGGCTCATGCGGTAGTCGGGCAGTAGTTCCAGTTAAAAGGGCCCCTTAGAAACGTAACCAGGTATTACCCTGATGCATAGTGGTTTCCCTTGACAATTTGCTATTTGGGAGGAAGGACAAAAAAAAAACCCAATCCCTCCAGTGGAGTGCTGCTCAATAGTAGCTGTTTACTACATCCTAAATATGCTTGGTAGCAAGTGTAATTCCCAACATCGAACTTTTAGGACACAGATGTCTAGTCCTCTTCCAAAAGGGTGAATTAATCTATTTAAACTTGCCATACCCTTGTCCTACCCAAAACATGTCCAGACCACACCCCCTTGCCATTTGCACCCACATAGGTTTAATATGTATATATATCCCAGCTTTGAAAAATGGGCACTTAGACATTTATTCAAGGTAAATGTTGATTTATGCACATATCAAATGTGAATAGGGCTTATAAGATGAAGGCCATAGAATAAGAACAAAATTAATACAGTTGGGGGCAGTTCCCTTCAAAGTCATGAAAATTGAGGACATTTAAATTTCACTCACCAGCTAATGGGAAGCCACTGCAATGCATATAACACAAGTGAATAATGCTCATACTGACGGCAGCCAGAGAAAAGGTGAGCTGTGCAAAGCTTTTAAAAAAGTTAACAGATGGGCAAAGAATACAGAATTACAGTAACCAATAGGTTTACAGCACAGTTCTAAAACTATCTGGCACAGAAAAGATTTTAATCTCCATAAGAATTGCAATTTGTAAAAAGCACTTCTGTTGATAGTTTTAATATTGCTTTCAAACATGCCTTAGTGACAAAGATGACACCCAAGTACCACATTTTTTTATTGAAAATAGTAAGACATGGTCATCAATTCACAGATCACATGGAAATTCAAGACCAGGAACGGATTAATAAAAGTAATCTCAGCTTTCTTTAAGTTTAATACAAGCCAATTGGATGGCATCCACAACATAATCACCCTAATACAATTAAAGTCAAAACAGGTAGATAAATTGAATGTTGTATACATAAAATCTATAGAGGATAATTCTAAAACGATGCATCTGATTGGCACATATTCTATAGAAGAAAGTAGGCACATACTGTCTTTAATAGAATCATTTGTGCAACTGGGTAGGTATGCCCATATGCACTTACGCATAAGCACTTAAACCAGCCATTTCGCATAAATGTGTGTGCCTATGTTCCAGCGATACATGCAGAACTTATAAGTCACCAGACACACCCAGAAGTGTTAGTTATCTATCTCACTGCACTCTGCATAGTGCTTCCTAGTCCCGTGGCTCTCACAGCATCACATGACGCTAATGTCACAGACAGATCTGGAGGTGTAACTATAATTTCAAGATACTAACAACATTTCCGATCATGCTCTTTGGGTAAGCTGCTTGGGGCAACTCTTTATCTATCTAATTTGGCCTGGTTAGATTTCTTTTCTTGTATATTGTCTCTGTTTTTCAACATTTTCACCTATTTTTTTTTGGGGGGGGGGGGGGGCTTTCTTTGTCAAATAGGCTTATGCTTATGCTTATGCTTACCATGTCTCATCCTGTTGCAGCTTTTTGTGGGCATAGGCCACCATGACTTTTCAACTCCTCTTGTTTGTGTGAGGTAAGCCACTTGAATTCTTGCCCTATTATTTCTGGTTCCAGTGGGTGCAACACTGTACTGCAATTGCGGAGTCATTCTTTTCATTGAAGATTTGTTTGTTCAATTACTTATCTTGGATATGATCTTTTTGTCCTCCTCACACATAGACCTTCTCTGTTTAACCGAAACATGGCTCAAGCCGGGTGAAGAGTCTCTACTTTTTTCCAAACTAGATGTTCTCAGTATGATGGAGCTAAGTACTGCACTTATTTTATTCTGATAGATTTATGAGGTTCTTTGAGTAAAGGTGGCTGCTCAGCCAGCCTTCCATATCCTTGCATTTTAGTGTCCTCTCTCATTGTCCATTGTAGATTGGGATCACTTTTATCAGACGTGTCAGATGCTTCTATTACCTATTCAAGTCTATTGGTTATGAGTGACTTTATTCTTCACATTGGTGATTTGTCCTCTTTGAAGGCTTCTTGTTTTCTGGCTATGCTGTCTGACTTGAGACTACAGCAACATGTTTCTTTTCTGACACACCAAGCTGGTCATCCATTGGATCTATTGATATCTCATCTTTCTTCTTCTTTTCATAATAGTAATTTTTTCTCATCTCCTGTTTCTTGGTTGAATCACTTCTTAATTCATATTTCACTTTCGTTGTTTGATGATTTGTCCCCCAGTAACTATCAAGGATATTGAGCTCATCATCTTCACCGCCTTGACCTCTTCCAGATTCCACCTTTGTATCAGGATTTTCCCAAGGATTTTCTTTCAATAGATTTGGAAGATCAAGTGCACTGTTGGGACACAGTTCTGCAGGACAGGCTAGATGTTCTAGCATTTCTACAGTTTTCAGGTTGTTGCTCTTCTCAACAAAAAACATGGTATCATCAAGGCCAGTTCATAGGGCAGAAAGACTCTGGAGAAAGCACAAACTTCTAACACACTAGCTCAATGTAAAAGATGCTTTCTGAAAACCAAGGAGCAATTGTATTCCTCAAGTGGGATCAAGGGTTTACTGCAATGTGATTCCCACGCCTTCACCATGACTTTTAGACTGTGGGACAGAGATCATTTACGAGTCAAATTCTAAATGTAATCAAAGAATGCTAAACTTTGCTAACAGATAAATCACAAATTGCTACACTGTCCACCAGAATCCTATTAGCAAACACTAAGGAGGTGATTTAAGAAAATTTAAGGGAAAGGAAAGAGGATGGGATTTAATATATTGCCTTTCTATGGTTACAATCAAAGTGGTTTATATATTATATACAGGTACTTATTTTGCAAAGGCGGGTTAAGTGACTTGCTGGAGAGTTAAGTGACTTGCTGGAGTCACAGCGAGCTGCAGTGGGAATTGAAACCAATTCCTCTGTTCTCAGGCCACTTCGCTAACCATTAGACTACTCCTCCACACTTGATAAAAGCCAGTTATATTTGAAAATTGGCGTACCTGTACAGAAAACAATTTTAGAACAGATGCATTAATTCAAAGGGGACATATTCTGGGTGGACTTTGAACCTAGAAATGTATTCTGTATTCACAACTGTTCATTATTCAGATGGCAGCTATCAGCATTTTTTAAACACTGACTGCCAAGGGTAGAATTAGGCCCTGATATCCAATGCTGGGCCATGTTCGGGCATCGGCATTGAATATTCAGGGTCATGCCAGCATGTGCTGGCTACTGGACCTTGTGCGGGTCCCAGCCAATATTCAGCCAAGATCCACATCAGATAATTTATGTTGGCCTTGGCTGAATATTGGCTAGGACCTGCATAAGGGGAACCAGGCACCCTCACCCCTCCGAGCTCCCCCTCCCCATAACCACAATCTTTCCTCCATCCCCCACAAAGACAAGAAGAACACCTTATAGACCCCCACCCCCTGTAAGCCCATCCAGGCATACCTTTGATAGCCTTAGTGGTCTAGAAGTTTGTAAGGACAGGAGCAATGCTCACTCGCTCCTGGCCATCATGGCTCTGGCCTTAAAATAGCTACTGCAATCTCTAGCAACAGCCTCATGACTCTAGCAAGTACCACAAGACTGTTGCTTAAGATCATGGCAATCATTTTGAGGCCAGAACTGCAGCGAGCAAAAGCAAGTGAGCATAGCTCAAGCTCTTAGAAACTGCTAGATCACCAGGGCTATCAAAGGTAGGCCAGAGGGGACTACAGGGGGTGAGAGGTTAAGGGAACTTGTCAGGGGCTCTTCTTATTTCAGGAGGGAGGGGGCACCAGAAACATCTCAGTCCGATAAAGTTATCCGATAAAGTTATCCAGGCACTGGCCGATATTCAGAGTTGATGCCTGGATAGCTAACCAGGCAAAGAAAACCACCTCAAAATGGATAAAATTTTAGTTTCAAAGCTGAGCTCCTTAATTGACTTCCCTTGTATGTGCAATTTTAGAAATCCACCACGTCACATGTAAAATGGTGGTGCTTATATGTAAAGGTAGCAAAATCTGCCCATGTACATATATGTGGCACTACTTACACATACAAAGCCCTGAGTAATGCCACACTATTTTGAACATGGTTTTTAATAGAATGTCTGTTCCTGCTGTGTGTGCCACCAAATACATGCATTTTTTCCCAAATCTGCACATTTGTTTTGCAGAAGATATGTCTAATACAGGAGTCTTTCTATCAACATTGCGGCTGTCTGTTCTGACAGGCACGCTGGACAACAAAGATTTTCTCTACCAAATTTCGGAGGCATTGGATACACATACCATTTACAATATACACAATCAATCTCTGACCCCTGAGGCAGGCGTTTTGTAACGCCGAAACACAGCACGCGTCAGGTCATTCATCAATAAAATACTCCTGTTGTCTCATTCTTGAAGGCCCAGTGTTGCTTTTTTTGTTTGTAACCCCAAAAAAACAAATGTTATGGAAATGCTATAAGTACTAGAGAATGGAATTATATATTGTCTTGCATTATATAATGAAGTCTATTTTAAACTTTCCCTACAGTGGAGCCTGGTGAATGTTGAATGGAACAGTATTTCCTTATGCCGACATTTAAAATACAAAAAAGTAAAAGAAGGAACTTCATAACCACTCTTTCAAATATTGCTGGTTGAAAAATAGATAGTTCATACATCTGAATTTAAGAAGGAAATATTTGAATACCTTTTTATTTATTCAGACTTTCAGTCCTGGTTAATTCACGTGTGATGTCACATTGATCAGTGTTAGTGTTAAATTTGTCAGTGCTCTTATATATGGTTTTATGTATGTATCACAGGAATCCATCTGGGACATTCTGGGGGTAATTAATAACAACAGAGCCTACATTACAGTTAAAAAAAAGTTCCTACTTTAAGCGTATTTGATAAAAGCAACATGGTCGCTTATGTACTTTTATAAACTAGGCACTCAGAACCAGCCCCAGTAGAGCACAAAATCCTCTCATTCAAATTTGCACTGGCTCCAAAGAAGATGCAAATGAGTGTGTATACTCTATCCTTCAGATTCTCTACATGGCATCCAGATTTGCATGCCCAACTTTTGGCATGCTCCCAAGATGCACGCACAAATTAATAGAATAGCAAGCTCATAACCATAAATAATTGGGTGCTAACAAGCAATGATTGATGTTAATTGACACTCATTAAAATTTGCACATGCATCTGGTTTCATGCTATTCTATATGATATCCTACACTAAAAACTTAACTGTTTAAAAAGGCATACCCTACCAATCCAACATAAATGCCAATCTCTGCTACATGAAAAAACTAAAATACGTAATGGCCTTAACACAACTCTTCCGCTGTATGATTCCCTTATATGGCTATATCACATGAACTTTATCTTGCTACAACATCACTCTGTAGTTGTTTGAACTTTATCTTACCACAACATCACTTTGTATTTGTTTACACCGAAGTCTGCAAACGCCTCTCCGGCACTATGTAAGCCACATTCAGCCTACAAAAAGGTGGGGAAATGTGGGATACAAATGTAACAAATAAGGTACAGTGCCTAACTCCAACAGACCAGAACTCATAAGAGGGTGTGGCCATGGGAGGGGCATAGGCATGTCAGGGCATTCCAAAAAAGATAAACACATTGTTACAGAATACTGTCTCAGTGCGTCCAAGTTGGGCACCAAAATTTACACCAGTTTTCAGTAGGAGTAAGTCAGGCACCTACAATTAGTTGTGGGAATAGACACTAAGGGCACTATTCTTTAAAGGTTATGCTCTTAATTTACACTAAAATTTACGCTCCTAAATTTATGCTCCTAAATTAAGAGCATACTCCATGCTCCAAAATAGATTATGCTCCTAATTTAGGAGCATAAATTATGCTCATAAATTAGGAGCATAAATTTTAGAATAAATTTAGGAACATAACCTTTATAGAATAAGGTCCTAAGCATGATTCTATAAGGACCACACTCATAAGTACATACATAATGCCACACTGGGAAAAGACCAAGGAACCATCGAGCCCAGCATCCTGTCCACGACAGCGGCCAATCCAGGCCAAGGGCACCTGACAAGCTTCCCAAACGTACAAACATTCTATACATGTTATTCTTGGAATTATGGATTTTTCCCAAGTCTATTTAGTAGTGGTTTATGGACTTGTCCTTTAGGAAACTGTCTAACCCCTTTTTAAACTCTGTCAAGCTAACTGCCTTCACCATGTTCTTCGGCAACGAATTCCACAGTTTAATTATGCGTTGGGTGAAGAAACATTTTCCCCGATTTGTTTTAAATTTACTACACTGTAGTTTCATCGCATGCCCCCTAGTCCTAGTATTTTTGGAAAGCGTGAACAGACGCTTCACATCCACCTGTTCCACTCCACTCATTATTTTATATACCTCTATCATGTCTCCCCTCAGCCGTCTCTTCTCCAAGCTGAAAAGCCCTAGCCTCCTTAATCTTTCTTCATAGGGAAGTCGCAAGTCATCCCATCCCCGCTATCATTTTAGTCGCCCTTCGCTGCACCTTTTCCAATTCTGCTATATCTTTCTTGAGATGCGGCAACCAGAATTGAATGCAATACTCAAGTTGCGGTTGCACCATGGAGCGATATAACGGCATTATGACACCTTCACACCTGTTTTCCATACCTTTCCTAATACCCAACATTCTATTTGCTTTCCTAGCCGCAGCAGCACACTGAGCAGAAGGTTTCAGTGTATTATTGACAACGACACCCAGATCCCTTTCTTGGTCCGTAACTCCTAACGTGGAACCTTGCATGACGTAGCTATAATTCGGGTTCTTTTTTCCCACATGCATCACCTTGCACTTGCTCACATTAAATGTAATCTGCCATTTAGCTGCCCAGTCTCCCAGTCTCATAAGATCCTTCTGCAATTTTTCACAATCCTGTCACGAGTTAACGACTTTGAATAACTTAGTGTCATCAGCAAATTTAATTACCTCACTAGTTACTCCCATCTCTAAATCATTTATAAATATATTAAAAAGCAGCGGTCCTAGCACAGACCCCTGAGGAACCCCACTAACTATCCTTCTCCATAGAACTGTACTTGGTATCGATATTTTCAAGTGCTGAATTTTGAGCACCATTTATAGAATTCCCCCAATGTGTATGAACATAAATATAATATAGTATGAGTGTACATTGCAACTTCACCCCTGCTACTCCTGATCTATACCCCCAGGAAAGCCCATGCATCATCCTTACAAAAGCAAGAGCTATCTTTCAGCATGCCTACTTTTCACATGCACAAATTTAAAAGAGCCCTTTCTATATGAAAAAGCATGCTTTACAACCAGAACATGCTTTATAAAATGTATACCCACCCCCTTATGAAGAGTATAGAATTTAAAAAATCAATACAAATCAAAACTAATTTCTGTGTGTTTAAAACTGAATGCAATTTCTCTACAAACAAATACTGCTAAACCACACGCTTTCGTACTAGAAACAGATTTTTCTTCAGGATAGTTCTGTACGGTTTTCTAAAAAAAGAAAAAAAACTGCCTTTTTGTTCTAACTAAATATAACAGACCAGTTCACACACCACAAGAGGAAAAAATTTATTGCGTCATCAAGAGATTGGACTCCTCATTAAAATGGGTTAAAAAAAATCCCAAGTTACAAATTGCTATGATCACTGGGATGCCATGGATTAATCTGATGACAGGTGTGATATTAAATTTTTTATAATGGAATGTGCTAGTCTTCAAACAAACAAAATCAATATATTTCCTTTGATACTTCCACATACACCTGCAGCTTGTTAAATCAACAACCTTCAGTAAACACAAATAAGCATTTAATAATGCCAGTTGATTTAGAAAACCTTATTTGCTTCTTCTATAATTTACATAAGATTAATTCTGAACCTTCTCTGCTTTGTTAAGATAAGTAAAACTATAATAACAGAAAAGACTAAATACTTTCAAAAGTGTCTAGTGCTTCAAATTGTCTTCTCTGTATACCCATGTTCGGTGTTTTGACCTAAAAGGTTCATTGAATATTTTATGTCTTGGCAATTTCAACAAGTGCCTGAGCTCTCCTTTCCCTTCATTTCCCTTGTTTTGGTATCACTAAACTAACTACTAGCTAGTACTTTCCTGGAGAGCACCTTTTATTCATTTCTCTGTGCATGCTTCATCCATACCCGTTGGCCACTGAATGTTTTTCTCTTTTTCAACAGCCATGAAGAAGAGATCAAGTATGTTCTGAAATTCATATGCCATCTGCAAACTAGTCCAGCCAGTGTATAACTATAGCATGTGAGCTCAGTGGAGTGTGTGGTGTTTATTGATAATACTTCACCATATCCACATGTGTCCTCAAGTCAGACGTACTCCTGGTGACTGCACAATGAGGTGGTTTTCTTGGTATGATACAGGAGTGGTTTGCCATTGCTTTCTCTAAATGCATGGAAGGTTAATTGGCTTGCCAAGGCCACAAAGAGCTGCTGTGGAATTTGAGCCTGGATCTTCTAGTTTCCAGCCTGCTAATATGACCATTAGGCTACTCCTCAGCTCCTAATGTTTCCTATTCAATATTAAATAGCATATTCATGTGCAATTCTTAGTGCGGACACATTACTGCATGCTACCCAGTTAGCATGGGAGTAGCGTAGAAGTCTTTACCGCCTCCTAAACAGATGGCGGTAAGGGCTCCTGGCAGTATTGGCCACGCGCTAACGGGGAAATTAGCACATGAACATGACTATTTTACTGCCACGGTAATATTGGCCGCAGCACACAAGGAAACCCACGTACTGACAGCAGCGCTGGCCACTTTTTAGCGCAGCTTAGTAAAAGGACTCCTAAATCACTCACAAATTATTATATTGTTATTTTTACATTTTTTGAAAACATTTAGGGGTCCTTTTACAAAGGTGTGCTGCCGTTTTTAGTGCACTCTAAAAAATAAGTGTGTGCTAAATGCTAGAGACACCCAAATATTCCTATGGGCGTCTCTAGTATTTAGCACGCACTAATCAGCACGCACAAAAATTGCTAGTGTGACTTTGTAAAAGTACCCCCTATTGAAGTCAGATCAAACTCAACAGCAGGTCATGGTTCCAAGAGAGAACAGAATACAAGAGCTGATACAATGACCATTGAATAGCACAATACCGGAGTACCCAAAATTACCAATGTTATCAAAAATTCTAAAGTAAATATGCAAAAATAAATCTCCCCTTTTTTCTCCTTTTCCTTCTGAACTTATCCCACAATTATCCCCTAACAACTTCAGATCTCTTTCCCATAGCAAACCCCAATCACCCCCAACCCAAACCAAGAACCCCACAAACCCCCTGAAAAAGGGACCTTCAAACCAAATGCAACCATGCAGTCTAAACATATTGACATATCAAACTTGTAACCGTACAAAGGGACAATTCAAGTAGCTCAACTGGCAAGACATTGTGACCACTGAATTGTAGTTAGGAAAGGGCCCCAGGCTTTTCCCTGTTTGAACAGAGGTCCAACATGGAATACAGCTAGTACTTTATACCTCTAAAAAGAAGATTAAATTTGTGTATGCACTAAAATATCATGATATACCTATGACATCGCAGTATGGTTTACTGTCTGTCTCTACAATTGCTATGGTACAGAAGGACTCTACTCAGTCACATGTATTTTCAGTATGTGGTTTTCAGCTGTGAAATAGTTTACTTTTGGAGATCTGGCATGAAAAAGACTATTTAAAATTTCAGAAACAGATAAAGGCCTCATTATTCTTCTCTGCTTATTCATGATATATTTTTAGTCTGTATTTTAGTGGTTGGTTTTATTGTTTTATGTGAACAGCTGTGGATGTTTAATTGTAAACCACCTAGAAGCATAGTTTTGTTTATTGGTATTTGATATATTACCTTAGCTGGCTCATAGATCAAAGCAATTTACAATATATAATAATCAAATCAACTAGCAGGAAAGGAGCTACAATAATGGATAGGACAACCACCCATTTATATCAGAGAGGTCAGCATAAGTGGTGGTTACAGGAAGAGAGAGGAAGGTGCTGCAGGTCCATTATTCACGTGACTAGCCCGGAGTCAAAGGCCAGCAAAAGAGATGAGGTTTTGGAGATATCTTACAAATTTTAGGGGACTGTGCTCCTCCTGGTTCTCTAGAAAGATTGTTCCACCAAAAGGTGCCAAGAAGAAAATTGTGCTCTGCCTTGTACACTCTAGACAAGCAATAGCTAGGGAAGGAAGTCTCAAAGAATGGTCACTGAGGGATCTCAATAATCTTGAAGGAATGTATGGAATAACTACTGAGGCCAAGGAGCTTGGAACACCCTCTTGTAAGGCCTTTAAGATTGGCAAAAGTAGTTTCAATTTGAAATGATAGGCAATCTGGAGCCAATGTAAATGAATCAGTAGTGGGTGGAAGTGGTCAAATCTGCCAGCACAGCATATGAAACACGCTGCTGTGTTCTGCAATGTTTGCAAACACTTCAACCAAAAGCAGGAATCCCAGCATAGACCACATTGCAGGTCTAGTCTAGAGGCAGCGCATGGTGAAACATGGTCCATGTTTCCGGTGGTCTCTTGTTGTAGCTAATTTGACACCGATCCTTTTTTGAGATAAGTGAACGCTATATTTTGTCAATATGAGAAATTTTCAAGAAGATTTTTTTTTTAGAGATTGAAATATTTTGACAAAAAGATTAAAATTAAAAACTGTACAGCTACAAGTGCAAGGACCAGGGAGGAGGAAGGCAAGCCACAGTGCCGTATAAGCCTGTGTGAAACAAGTTGCCACTGAGGACCCAGTTAGCTGTTGGTTCCAAGGAAATGTTCTAGGGTGTTGGATATTTGTAGTTCACGTTGATAAGACCTCCACCCTTCCTACATTAGGTTGGCGCTATTTTGATTTATGAACTATCCAAATACCATGACTCTTTTCCTGACATCTTGTTGTCTTTTATCACCTCTAAATCATAAACTGTAACTGCATTTGCCCCTTCTCCCAGCTCTAGGCTGTAACTATTTCTTATCCTCTCCGCAGCAGCCTCTGCAGCTAAGACATCCTTTTCCCAAGGGTCCAGCAAGATCAGCAATGGTAAATAAAGCAGTGTGCTTCTCTACACAAGCCTCTTGAAAGGAGAAGAAAAACCTGGCTGCAGTTAGGTGTTCATAATAAAGAAAAAGACACAAGCTGTTAAAACAAAAAGAAGCAGTTTACAGGAGAAGTGCTACAGTTTATTAAATGATCCACTCTGCAATGACTGCAACTTGCAGAAGGAAGAGAAGGGAATCCATCTTTGAATTAGTAGCTATAACTTTTCCACACTTTCCCTTTTAGGGCTAATGGTGAGGGGGAGAGGAGGAGTTATCAATGTGGGCTACCATTAAGCCAAGTTATGTTACTGTTAACCCTGTTTATTATGTTTATGTTTATTAAAATTTGCTATACTGCCCTTTCTGAACAGACAAGTCAGGGCGGTTTACAAAAGTACTAAAAGAAACATAAATTAAAACACAGAAAAGGAATTCCATTATGATAGGAAAGGAAACACTCAAGCCAGGAACACATATCAAAAATCAATTCTTGTATACCGCTAATATCCCCTTTCCAAGGTTCAGTGCGGTTTCCATTCTAGGTGAGACAAAAGCCGATAATGTTAGTGTGAGGTATGAGATCAATCAGAGACTACTGGTGTAATGCATGAGACCAAAAACATTACAGGAAAGAATAATGGATGATACTAGGAGATAGAAGTCAGTGGATTGTTATGAAGCAGTCTTTGGGATCATATCACATGCAACCAAATTAATAAAAAAACAGTTGATACCCTGATTAGGAAAAATCACCACTAGGATATTCCGAAAGCAACAGAAAAATAACTGGGTCTCATTGTATAAAATGGGACCTGTGCTAAAATAGCAGAAATTAGTGGTAAAATAACCCATCTGAATTGATAACCTCCCTCGTAATCTCACCCACCTAGGTGCCCTTTTACAAAGCAGCGGTAAGCCCAATGTGGGCTTACCGCTCGCTGTTTCAGGAACCGCTGGCCCAAAGCGGTTGCCAACGGCAGTTTCACCCCGAGCGCACACCATTTCTGGGGGAAAAAGAAAATCCACGGAAATGGCTTGCATGGTGATAACTTGGCAGTAATCGGGCATCACCATGTGCTGCCCGGTTACTGCCAAGTTAATGTTGGAGCCCTTATCGCCACCTCAATGGGTGGCGGTAAGGCCGCCCCGTTGCATGGCCATGCAATAAGAGTTCTCTTACCGAATGGCCAGGTGTGCCTGGGATGTTTTTACCCACTGCAGTAAAAAGGGCCCATGCACATGGGAAAAATGGACCCCGCCACCAGCGCAGTGCCCTTTTTCCCGCAACTTGGTAAAAGGACCCCCTAATCTTTAAGAAGCAATTAGCATGGGTTTTATCACAGAATAATGGCTACCTCATACTAAAACAGCAAGTGTGGTAAAAAAAAAACCTATGCTACCTGCTTAGCTTGGGATGGGGCAGGGACTAGGCAGGGTGTTGGTGGAGATTGGGTGTGGACTGCACACTGCTGTGCAAGGTTAACTAGAGAATGTTAACTGTCAAATGTACACTTAGTGCAAGCACACTTAACACCACCTCACGAGGCAGCATTAGGTGCATCTGCACATGAATATATTGTAGTAAAATTGCCCATGAAGTAACTGCAGGAAAAATGTTGGATATGCCCCCAAGTGTTACCACACAGCTTTGCAATTACTATGCACTAGGTTTTGCACCTAAGTCACAGGAAGTGCAAAAACTTACTGCACTTTAGTTAAAAAAAAAAAAGCTTATTGGTATAAGGAAAAAGCTATGAAAAAATACATCAAGTTAAAAAATGGACTGGATTGGGTGGCTCCAGAAAAATAAGCTCCACAAAAAATTACTCATGTATTTCTATGTGAGAAGCAGTTCAACTTCTGCAGCGTAGAAACTTTCATACAATAAAACATAGCAGTTGGGGAATTGCTCCTTTCAAACTGCCTCTCTGTTCTCTCACAAACAGAGCCAACATACACAGATACAAACACACATGCATTCTCACATATGTACATTCATAAAGACAAACAGCACACATACAGATTCACAGACTCACACAATCCACATATAAACAACACATACATAAGTACATAAGTACATAAGTAGTGCCATACTGGGAAAGACCAAAGGTCCATCTAGCCCAGCATCCTGTCACCGACAGTGGCCAATCCAGGTCAAGGGCACCTGGCACGCTCCCCAAACGTAAAAACATTCCAGACAAGTTATACCTAAAAATGCGGAATTTTTCCAAGTCCATTTAATAGCGGTCTATGGACTTGTCCTTTAGGAATCTATCTAACCCCTTTTTAAACTCCGTCAAGCTAACCGCCCGTACCACGTTCTCCGGCAACGATTTCCAGAGTCTAATTACACGTTGGGTGAAGAAAAATTTTCTCTGATTCGTTTTAAATTTACCACACTGTAGCTTCAACTCATGCCCTCTAGTCCTAGTATTTTTGGATAGCGTGAACAGTCGCTTCACATCCACCCGATCCATTCCACTCATTATTTTATAAACTTCTATCATATCTCCCCTCAGCCGTCTCTTCTCCAAGCTGAAAAGCCCTAGCCTTCTCAGCCTCTCTTCATAGGAAAGTCGTCCCATCCCCACTATCATTTTCGTTGCCCTTCGCTGTACCTTTTCCAATTCTACTATATCTTTTTTGAGATACGGAGACCAGTACTGAACACAATACTCCAGGTGCGGTCGCACCATGGAGCGATACAACGGCATTATAACATCCGCACACCTGGACTCCATACCCTTCCTAATAACACCCAACATTCTATTCGCTTTCCTAGCCGCAGCAGCACACTGAGCAGAAGGTTTCAGCGTATCATCGACGACGACACCCAGATCCCTTTCTTGATCCGTAACTCCTAACGCGGAACCTTGCAAGACTTAGCTATAATTCGGGTTCCTCTTACCCACATGCACACACACACACATACACAATACACGAACACACATAGACATAAAGGGGTAGAATCTATACATGGCGCCTGAAAAATCTACACAGTAGAAATGCTAAATAGTAGTAGTAGTAGTAGTAGTAGTAGTAAAAAAGTATGCCTAGGAGTATTCACTAAAATACACCTACATTTTAGAAAATAGGCAATTTCTGTACAGTATATAGAATAACACTGAGTGCCTCTCCACATGACCAAATTAGGTTGCATCCATATAGGCCATGTTTTACTTGGCATAAATCCTGATGCCTATATTAGGTGTAGAGCATGTATATTCTATAATAATGTATATAGGTTTTTGAAACAACCATTCCACACCCATTACCATGCCCCCTTTTCAACTGTGCAACTGAATTTACATGTACCATGTTACAGAATACACAGCGAGATGTGCATGTAAATCCTAATTAATGGCAATTAGTGATGATAATTGCTTGTTAACATCCAATTAAGAGCACTGATTAGCTAGCTTACCAATTAAGTTGTGCACATTGTTAAAAAATACACTTTGATTTCCACTTAGAAATTAAGGTGCGATGGATAGAATTTGGGGGAAAGCACATATGCATACACACACACGATACCCATATACACTAATTTCTCCTTATATAGTGGGGTCATCATTGTCACTTTGAACATGATAGCAACCCAGGGTGGGATCAAAGGGGGAATACTCCCACCTTGGGTCTCTACAACACTAGGGAAAACCCTGGTTGAGCTCTATGGTGGGACTGGGCTTGCTCAGGGGCAGAGTTTTGTGGCTTGGGTGGGGGGGAGGCTCATACTGGAGGGAAAATTTTGAGGGGTTATGACTTTGGGTGGAATTGGACCACGGAAAGGACACTGGGGCACTGCTTGCCACAGCAACCTCGCTACTGGAGTGCTGATAGCATGGCTGCACTTAACATCACCTCTTTTTTTTTTTAGTTCAAATTGTTTTTATTATTTTTTTAAAGTAATAAAACATGTATACAAAATTATGTTTCATCAAAAAAACACATTACATTCTCAAATGAATAGAACTATGGAAAAAAACAACAACAATAAAAAAAGGAGATGCTAGATAGAGACATAATAAACTGGTAGTTTTCTGTGAATATCAAAGTATATGAGTAGATGTAAGACACCGGTTGCCTTGAGCCTTTATAAATCCATACATAGAATGTCAATGTGATTACAAATCTTGATCTAAATATGTATCCAAAGGTTTCCATGTCTGAAGAATGGCCTGTAGGTTATTTTTTTTCAGCAGAATTTAATTCAAATTTTGATATCAATTATACTGTGTTCCTCCAAAATATAGCATCCAACATGTTTGCATTTTTCCAGTTGCATAGAATAATCTGCAGGGCAATAGAGATTAAGATATCAAAAAGTTAGAGATCTGATTCCAGGACATCTAATTGAGGATGTGTTGAACTTAAAATTATTATATCAATTGAGAGCTTGGCTTGACAGTGAAATAAAGCTTGGATGTTTTCCAAATTTGTATCCAGAACAACTTAATCATTGGACATAAATATATCATAGGGGCATAAATATATCATATGGGTTAATATACCTTCAGTTTTGGTACAATGCCAACAAGAATTGTTAGGGGAGAGACCTGATTTCATTTTTTCATAGGGGTCCAAATTGCCCTATGTAATAAAAAGTAAAGGGATTGCGCCATGCTGGTGGAATGAGTTGGCCTATTTACTTCACTACAGGAGCGTAGCCAGACAACAGGTTTTGGGTGGGCCTAGGGAAGAAGTGGGTGGGCACCAATTGTCCCCCCCACCAACCACCACCCAAAATATATCTCAGCTGGTGGGAAAATGCTTCTTTCCACCTTGGCAGTCTGCAGCAGGCATGCGCTGAAAACTGAACATTCGCAGTCTTCAGCTGACCGAGCTTGGGATCCCATCAGCTACCACTAAACGTGTGCTACTGTTGGGTGGGCCTGAGCCCTAAATGGGTGGGCCCCGGCCCACCCAGGCCCACCTGTGGCTACACCACTGCTTCACTAGCATCTTTGTTGATACCAGCAGTGCTAGATTGTGGTTTGTTTTAAAGAGCCTGAGCATTTCAATATTAGGAATCAGTAACTTTACTGTTTCCTATGAAGGTTCGTGTGCATGTTTCAGTAATATACTTCATTATATGATGAGGTTGTGAGACCAGACTTCTGAAGAAGACCTTTTGGCTGAAACACAAATACGTGTAGAGTCTTTCTTTCAATATAATAAAGCATCATTCATTACCACGATTGACTTTGGGACTCCTTTTTGTCACCTTTGCTTTTGTGCTGTTTTGGATTGCTTTTTAGCAAAGGTTTTCCTTCTTTGTTGTTTTTTGATCATCTATTTACTTTGAGCAATAAATAAGACCAATCAATTTTATCAGGTTGGATATTCAGGTCCTCAAGCCAAACATCTCGAATACCAATACAATGTGAAAAATTGAATAAGTTCAGAACTTTATAAAAATGCTTTACCTTTTGGAAATATAGAATCACATAAATGAGATACTTTTGATAAAGAAGTTGGATCAATACAGTGGCGTAGCTACGCGGGGCCTCAGGGGGCCTTGGCCCCCTTAGATTTGGCCCTGGCCCCCTCCCTACGATCCACTTGAACCCCCCCTCCTGCCAGCAACCCTCCCCCGCCATTGCCGCCCGCCCCGCCGCTTCAAATACTTTGTTGTTTGCTGGCCCCACCAGCCAAGAATCTAGTTCTTCGGTGCCGGAGTAGCGCCTTCATTCAATGCAGTTCCTGGCGTGATCAGCTGTTTCTGATGCCGTACGTGATGTACGGCATCAGAAACAGCTGATCACGCCAAGAACTGCATTGAATGAAGGTGCTACTCCGGCGCTGAAGAACTAGATTCTCTTTGGCGGGGCCAGCAAACAACAAGGTATTTGAAGCGGCGGGGCAGGTGGCAATGGCGGGGGGAGGGTTGGTGGCGGGAGGGGGGTTCAAGGGGATCGTTGGGGGGGCGGTGGCGGGAGGGGGCTAAACAGTGCCCCCCACCTAGGGCTGTGGCCCCTGCTCCTGGCGAGGTCTGGCTACGCCCCTGGATCAATATTACTTTTTTGATAGCATGTGTTAACTGTAACCATTGAAACATTTGGTTGGGAGGTAGATCATATTTATGAACTTAGGGCCCTGTTTACAAAGGCACGCTAGCGTTTTTTGTGTGCTCTAAAAATTAGCATGTGCTGTGTAGGCACCCATAGGAATATTATGGGTATCTACACGGTTACTGTGTGCTAATTTTTAGTGCACACTAAAAACTCTAGCACACCTTTGTAAACAGGGCCCTAAATCTTCAAATGAAAGAAAAGCCTGTCCAAATAGAAGCTGATGTTAATGACCAAATATTTAGTTGCTGCCATAACTTCCAAGATAAAGTTTTCTTTTCTATTTTGAATTTAGGGTTATATCAAAGAGAAATTTGAGAAGAGCTCCAGACATTCTTTTTCATAGCTTTATCAATTTGCAAAAGAGCAAAGTTTGTATCTTTGATTAATTTATTATTGAATAAATTATGTGCTAAAGATATTGTAATAAGCAAAGAGGTAGGTACTGATGAGATCAAATCCATTTCAATATGTAGACATAGAGGGATGTCATAATCCGTAGGAGAAGTTAATAGCCAATATATATCAAATTTAGCTAATGACGCAATGCGATAGTTGTAACAATTTGGGAAACCTTCATCACCATTCATTCTAGAGGCTTTGAAAGTTTTCAAAGAGATTCTTGGAGCTCTACTGTTCCATAGAAATGTTGTTAGTTTAAACTCAATGCTTTTATAGAATGACTTTGAACATAATCCAGGTAGCATCATTAATATGTAGTTAATTTGAGGAGTAAGCATCATCTTTATGGTGTCCATAAAGATGATGAAAGGATAAAGTGGAGGTTGCATCTTGAATTAAATTCGTGATTTTAGTTGTGTTAAGATCAATAATTTTGATGGGGTATTTGTTTAACCATATTCCTAAATATTTTAATTCTAAGGGAGACCAATGAAAATTTGCCATGCCTATATCAGTAACAGTGGCAATCTCATTTAGGGGCATCACTTCAGATTTGTCCCAATTTATCTTATATCCAGAAAATTTGGAAAAAGTCTACCGTGTTGATTAATTCTGCTATAGAGTGATTTGGCTCAGATAGAAAAAGAATCAAGTTGTCTGCATAAGCTGCTAACTTTTCCCCCTTTTACAAAGCCATGCTAGCGGCTGCCTGTGTGGTAATGCTGACATAGCCAATTCTAGGGGGCCCTTTTACTAAGGTGCGGAAGGACTAATACGCGGGTAGCGTGTGCCAAATCAGCACTACCCCTGGGCTAGCATGAGTGCGCAGTTGTTATTCTGCTCTGAATCCCATGGTAGAAAATAATTTTCAAATTTTTACCTGGGAGGGGCCGTTCCCGGCGGTAATCAGCAATTAACACATGCTGCATGGTTACCATGTGGGTAGCACATGAGCACTTACCACTAGGTCAATGGGTGGCGGTAAGGGCTCAGGCTGTAAATAGACGCACGCTAGTTTCAATTTCCGCACACACCCATTTCTCGGCCCTTTAAAAAAAAGCCCTTTTTCCCAGCCATGGTAAAAAAAATGGTCCAGCATTCACTTAGCATTCGCTTAGTAAAAGGACCCCCAAGTGAATGGGCTGTGTTGGCATTGTCGTGTAGCTTTCTAAAAGAGGGGAGTTTGTTTCCAATAAATTGGATTTAATACCTTTAATGTCTTACAGTATCACCAATAAATCTACCTTGCATGAAACCTACTTGATTTTCTGCTATTAAGGTTCCAAGCTTTTTGTTTTGTTGTAAAATGCCAGTAATTTAGTAAGAATTTTATCATCAATGCTAAGGGCCCTGTTTACTAAGCAGTGCTAACGGACTTTTAGCATTTTTAGTGCACGCTAATCACTAAATCGCCCATAGGAACATATGGGTGACTCTGGCGTTTAGTACGCACTAATTTTAGCATGCGTTATAAACGCTAGCACAGCTTAGTAAACAAGGCCCTAAGTAAATAAATAGTAACATAGTAACATAGTAGATGACGGCAGAAAAAGACATGCACGGTCCATCCAGTCTGCCCAACAAGATAAACTCACATATGCCATTTGTTGTGTATACCTTACGTTGATTTGTACCTGTCTTTTTCAGGGCACAGACCGTATAAGTCTGCCCAGCACTATCCCCGCCCCGCCTCCCACCACCGGCTCTGGCACAGACCGTATAAGTCTGCCCAGCACTATCCCCTCCCCCCAACCACCAGCCCCGCCTCCCACCTCCGGCTCTGGCACAGAGTTAGTAAGTTATCTACTTTTGTAGGATCTCTGCTAGGTGTAGGAATTAGAATAACATTTGCTTCCCCAAACTTTCATTGTTTTTCTGAATATAATTATAATAAATTGTAATAATAGAGTGAGGAGTACTTTGAAATATTTATAAAATTCAGAAGTGAGACCATCTGGTCCGGGAGCTTTGTTAGAAGAAATAGATTTAATAGCCAATGTTACTTCCTTTTCATTGATGGGCTTCCCTAGATCAGATTGAACCTTAGAAGTTAAGGGGCCCTTTCAAAGGCGTGGTAGCTCTACGCGCATGTAGCACATGCCAGATTGAGACTACCACCAGGCTAGTGTGCTCCCCTGGTGGTAATTTCAGATTTGGTGCACGCCTATAATGCCGGGACAATTTTTTTTAAATTTCCTACCACATGTGGCATTTCTGGCGTTAATCTTCAGTTGGTGCAAGCTGACCAGTCACCGCACATGCAACATGAGCCCTTACTGCTAGATCAATGGGTGACATTAAGGATTCAGGCTGTAAATAGGCGTGTGCTGGCTTCAATTTTACCACAGGCCCTTTTCCCGGCCCATGGTAAAAAGCCCTTTTTCCCAGACATGGTCAAAACTGCCCCAGCGTGTGCCCAAAAGATACACTCACACTACTGCAGGCCACTTTTTACCATGGCTTAGTAAAAGGACCCCTAAATTAGTACAGTTAAGTTTGTTCAGAAAGGTTTGCACTTCTGATGAAGAGTTAATAGTTTCTGAGCTAAATAAGGAAGAAAAAAGAGGAAAATACATTTCCAACTTTTGGATCAGTAATGGTACTTTTGTCATGGACATGAATAGAGGTTATTCTATCTTTTAATTTTTTTTTGCCTTTGAGATAATTGGAAAGAGATCTACCAGCTTTATTACCACCAAAATAGTGACCTGGTTTCTTAATAAAGATATCATGACCTGCTCATTTAGTCAGAAGTTTGTTATATGTATATTTTAGATTGAAAAGAGATTAGTTGGGTCTAAAATATGCTGTTTTTCTAAACTCTCAGTCTCATGCTCAAGATTTTTCATTTCCAGAAGTTCTTGTTTTCATTTCCAAATAGAGTAACCTATGATTTCACCTCTGAGTGAACTTTATAGGCCTCCCATAGTAACATTATATCGCTATTTTCATGTAGATTATTCAATAGAAATTCTGATGTAAAAGTTTCTATTTTTTTTAGTAAAATCAGAATTTGTTAAAAGAGTATTGTTAAATCACCATTGAAAATTACCCTTATTTTTGGTGGAAATACTTAGCAATAATGTGATCAGAAACAAGAATAGGGAGTATCTCAATTTTCAAAACGTTGGAGAAGATAATTTGGAAATTAAGAAAAAGTCAGTTCTGGAGCAGGTATAGTATGGTGCAGAGTAAAAAGTAAATTCTCTGTGGGTGTGTCAGTCTCCATGGGTCAACTAGGTTCAATAGGTCAATAGAATTGAGTAATTCTTGCCAAGAATTGGGTTTAGATGTATGGCAGGAAGATTGTCTGTCCATTATCATATCCTGGTTAAGATTGAAATGACCAGCTAAAATCTTTATGTGATCTTTATAATCAAAAAGCAATTGTGTGATATATTGGAAAAATTCTGGATTATCAGAGGTAAGAGCATATATATTCATGAATAAATATTTTTTTTCATTGAGAAGGCCAGTTATCAGTAACCATCTGCTTCTTGGATATGAGATTTGGGTATGAATTTTAAAATTAAGATTTTTCCTCATGAGGATTGACACTACTGCTTTCTTTTGAACTGCAGAGGAAAAATGATGACATTCACTTCAATTAGGTTTAAATTTCATACTCTCTTTATGAGACAGATGAGTTTCCTGTACTACTACATCAGAATTTTCTTTCTTAAGATATAAAGATTTTTTTTTCTTTTCACAGGGTGATTGAGACCACTGACATTCATAGATATTAATTTCAAGTTAGTCATTCAAATAAAAGCAAATAATAAATTCTGAAACTGTATAAAGTATCTACCTTAAAATGAAAATACAAACTGGTATAAAGCTAAAGCAGATCTAAAGATCTATTGGCAATTGTGATGCCAGTAAACCACCCCTACCTGCTTTAAGTGGGTATTGTGGTTTTTACTATAATGGTTGGTTTTAATGTGATAGCTTCTAGTACAGGTTCAACAGCTCCAAATCATGACTATTAATATCATCTTCCCATATTGCTCTCTACTTTCTTGCATATATTTTAAAATCTTTTGTATTCTGTAATATTAAGGGCTAGATTCATTAAAGTGTACCACAGCATTGTTGAGCACTAATGCAATTAATACACCTCTAAGCCCTTTTACTAAGGCGCGTAGGCACCTATGCACGTCCAATGTGTGTCAATTTGTAACTATCTCTTTGAAACCGTGTTCCCCAGGCAGTAATTCCATGTTTTATGCGCGTCCAATAGGCACGGCAGTAATCGGCAGTGTACGTGCGCTGATGATCACTGCTCGGTTAACGCATGAGACCTTACCTCTAAGTTAATGGGTGGCAGTAAAGTCTCAGGCCCAAAATGGACGTGCGCCAATTTTTATTTTGCTGCACACACATTTTCAGCCAAAAAAGGACTTGTGCGTGTCCAATACACGTACCTACAACTGCGTAGGCCATTTTCGGTGCACTTTAGTAAAAGGACCCCCTTATTAGTAAGTAGATTTTACTGCATAAAAATGGACCTGCTAGCATGTGGTAATCTACCTTAAATTAGTGAACTTGTCACAGAATCTGAGTACTTGATCAGAAAATATTGTTTTTTTCTTTTGATCAAAATGCATCCATCTCCCACCATTCCAAGCACCCTTTCATTTGAGATCTACTTCATGGTCAAGCTCCTTCTTTAACCGTTACATGCTAAACATAACAACTTCACTGTACCTACCGCCTGCCCTGCCAAACATCTATTCTGGGTATGATTTCCTGTAACTCAACAAGCTATCTACAACTGTAACTACATTAAACCAAAATGGCCACTCAACTTGTCATGTAGTACAATTTTCAGAATATCTCAAGGCAATATTTTTTTAGGGACAATCATATTTCTAGGTTTATTCTGAAATATCCCTTCAGTTATCAGAAATCATATGGAGGGGGCATTTTAGAAAGGATATCCAACTCAGAATGTGGACGTCCGGGTCAGTACATCACAAATAGGCATCCGTCTCACGTGTATTTTAGAAAAGGGTGCAGCCTGTTCTAAAATACATGTAAGAAGGATGTCCATGTACTGGAAACATCCAGCATGAACATCAATTTTAGAAACTGAAACATGCATATTATGAATGTGGGGGGAGCAAAATGAGGGACATGCACATCTGTGTAGTAGCAGAGGAATAGCTGTACCTCAAGAGGTGCAGAAGTAGCCTAATGGTTAAAGCATCCTGCTGAAAACCAGGAAAGATCCACAGGTTTTTGGATTAAGTCCTAGTGCAGCTTTTTAATTTTTTTTTTGTAATTGAGTACTCCAGAGACAGAAAAATACCTACTGTGACTTCCTTTAGCTCCAATCAGTGGAGAACTGCTCAGACCACCTTTCTGTAACCTGGGAGTGCCAAATACCAGGTCTAAATATAGTCTATAGTTTACGTTTAAAAATCAAGTAAAAACAATAGAAAGGAACGCCAGAGTAAATAGGAAAGATAAGTAAAATAATATAATTCATACAACATAAAATACATCAAGAAACGTATATACAAATGGATATCTTTTTAGACTTAGATATCCCTTCTACGGATGTACTGCAGTGTTAGACATCCATATCCTGCCTTTGATATATTGGAATTTGGACGTTCATGCAATATGGATGTCTAAATACCAGTTTTCAGACATCCAAAACAAGAATAGAGCATCTAAAATAACCACCATAATGTTCTAAATTTTCTTCATGTGAACTCATATGTGCAAATTCAATAAAATATTCAATATAGTATTTGTGTAATTGTAATGCCAGTATTATCTAAAGCCTTAAAGGTATTTCACATCAAAACACAAAAACTATATGATTGGACTGATGATTGCAAGGAAGTCAAATTATATCATCAAGGACAGACACAGACCATCCAGCTTATAATCGAACGAGAAAAACGCCCAAGTTCCGACCTAAATCGGGAGATGGACGTTTATCTCACAAAAACGAATAAAGCGGTATAATCGAAAGCCGATTTTTGGGCGTTTTCAACTGCACTCCGTCGCGGATGTGGACAAAGTTGATGGGGGCGTGTCAGAGGTGTGGCGAAGGCGGAACTGGGGCGTGGTTATCTCCCGAACAAAGATGGGCGCATTTCAGCGATAATGGGAAGAAAGTATGCGTTTTTAGCTAGAATTTAGGACACTTTTCCTGGACCTTGTTTTTTCACGAATAAGGCCCCAAAAAGTGCCCTAAATGACCAGATGACCACTGGAGGGAATCGGGGATGACCTCCCCTGACTCCCCCAGTGGTACCTAACCCCCTCCCACCACAAAAAAATGATGTTTCACACATTTTTATTTTCACCCTCAAATGTCATACCCAGCTCCCTGGCAGCAGTATGCAGGTCACTGGAGGAGTTGTTAGGGGGTGCAGTGGACTTCAGGCAGGTGGACCCAGGCCCATCCCCCCCTACCTGTTACAATTGTGCTGCTTAATGCTTATTAGTCGTCCAACCCCCCCAAACCCACTGTACCCACATGTAGGTGCCCCCCTTCACCCCTTAGGGCTATAGTAATGGTGTAGACTTGTGGGCAGTGGGTTTTGAGGGGGATTTGGGGGGCTCAACACACAAGGGAAGGGTGCTATGCACCTGGGAGCTCTTTGACCTTTTTTTTTGTTTTTGTAAAAGTGCCCCCTAGGGTGCCCGGTTGATGTCCTGGCATGTGAGGGGGACCAGTGCACTACGAATCCTGGCCCCTCCCACGAATAAATGTCTTGGATTTATTCGTTTTTGAGCTGGGCGCTTTCATTTTCTATTATCGCTGAAAAACAAAAACGCCCAGCTCACACATTGTTGAATAAAACATGGGCGTCTATTTTTTTCGAAAATACGGTTCGGTCCGCCCCTTCACTGACCCGTTCTCGGAGATAAACGCCCATGGAGATAGGCGTTTTCGTTCAATTATGCCCCTCCATGGGTATCAAGTGGGTGCATGGGAAATAGTTCCTCTTGTTTTTAAGTGTGTTTGTATCAATCTCATCTGTTTTGTAGGAGGACCACTGGAGCAATAACACTTGGATGTGGATTCAGGCGGAATGCCAAAAAGTAATCCCTATCAATCCTCGGTGAATTAACCATCCTTTGATATGTATTCCTATTATCATTCCTATCAAGTAAGGTGTTTTGTTTTTCACTACGTGGATTATTTGCATTGAAATGCTAATGACCTGATTGAAATGCAATATTATGCAAATCAGCTCATTTATGCATAGCTCGATTTGTGTAAGCAAAAAAACTTGCGTTAATGTTGCTAGATATTTCACTTACCTCTAAAGGTGCGTTCATAAAGTTTTACATTAAAAACTGCAGTAAACCACATTTTTATCTTGCATCATTGCAATGCTTTGATGTGCTATTCATTCAGGGGTCCTTTTACCAAGCTGTGGTAAAAGGAGGCCTGGGCTAGAGTTAGCGCATGTTTTTGATGCGTGCTGAAGCCCCATTTTACTGTAGCAGATAAAAGTCTGTTCATTTTGGGGAAAAAGAAATGGCTGTGTGGTAAGTAGTTAACTAACCACATGGCCATTTTGGTGGGGAGCCCTTATCACCACCCATTGAGATGGCGGTAAGGACTCCCGCGCTAACCCAGCGGTACCTGGGCAACACTGATTACCGCTGGTTAAGTTCCAGTATTACAAAAATAGGACATATTTTTGAAGAGCTGGAAATGGTGCGCACTAGGGGTGGGAACTGCCGCTGGACTCCTGTAGTAGACCAGCTGTAGTGTCGGATTGGTGCATGGCAAGCCCCTGTGGGTTTGCCGTTGCTTAGTAAAAAGGCCCCTGAAGGATATGTGAAGGGCAGTTCTATAAAGGGTGCCTAAATTGTGTGCAATAATTTTTAGAATAGACACACTTATGTGCATGAATGATGTCACAAATTGGCATTTATGCGCAAATGTGTAAGGCGTTATCCTATGAAATTGGTACACTAGTCACATGGGGGTCCTTACCGCAGCTTAATAGGTCTTACTATGGGACACATTTTTTGTTTGAGGGGCCGTGTCTGGGGTGGAGAGTGTGTGTGTGTGTCTGCAGTAATCAGTTTGCACATGTATATTACCACATATCTATTTATTTATTAGTATGTATTTACCGCCTTTTTGAAAGAATTCACTCAAGGCAGTGTACAGTAAAATAAATCAAACATAAGATATAGACAATTACAGCAGTAAAAATATTCAAATAACAATACAAAGTATGGCATAATATACTACTTACAATGTCAACACAACACGTAATATTAACTGATTAGCACAGGTTTACTGCATAAGCCCTTACTGCTTACAAAATGAAGGGAGGTAAGTGCTCATACGGAAATTGCTTTTAATGGCCACACGTTAATGGTGACACTAGCACATGGCCATTAATAATAAAAATAGAAAATCGGTCATTTTGTGCTCAAATATGTTGTTTAATTTGTTTTTAGATGTATGTTTAATCATTTTTATTGCATAAAGAGATATGACATTACAATAACGCAGTTATCACAAACTTGTTTTTAGATGTATTGTTCTACCTGAATATATGTAAACCGCTTTGAATGTAGTTGCAAAAACCTCAGAAAGGCGATATATCAAGTCCCATTTCCCTTTCCCTATTGTGAATCGCTTTGATGTTTTTGTTGTAAATGTGGTATATCAAATTAATAAATCAAATCAAAATAATTTTGCTGTTGTGGTACAAATGGCCAAGTAAGGGTGCGCTAAGGCCACTTTCTACCACAGCTTTGTTAAAGAAGGACCCCCATGGTGTGGAACAGCAAATGGGCTGTACCAGTAGGTGGAGAATGGGCATATTCCCCCGGATTCTATATAGCACGCCTAGAGATCTGCGCTGAAATCCAAGTGTATTCTGTAACAACGCACATGACGTAATTGGCTTAACAAGCTAATTAGCATTTATAAAAGCACTTAACAAGCAATAATGAGCACTAATTGGTAATAAATAGAATTTACACGTACAACTCGCTAAACTTATTCTATAGCATAATGCATCTAACTTTTTAATGCGTGCAGCCAAAAAAGGGGCATGGTTATGGGCAGGGAAATGGGCATTTCACAGGCATTCTGAAATTTACACTTGTTATACAACATGGCCCATAGAACCTAAATCCACGCACCGGGATTTATACCATGTTTTTGTTGGTGTAAATGGATGCATGTCGTTTTCGGCACTGGCATATCGACTAAGTGTAATTCATATACCGTGCCTAAATGTAGGTGCTACTTAAAGAATACACTTAGGTGAAAATGTTTTCCATGCAGATTTTTTAGGCACCATTTATAGAATCCCCCCCCCCCCCCCCCCTACTTATGGGCATTCTGCCTAACAATATGCATGATCTTATAGAATAGTATCATAGGTGTACACCGCAAGGTGCACTGAGGTATATCAGCTTATGCCCGGCTGAACCGGCGTAAGCTGTCACATCTATATTTCAGCATGCCAAAGTGGCTTGTACTACTATTTTACAGCAGGTTAAACACACCTCGATGCTACTATACAATTGGCACTATACACACATCTTTGTCGCACCTGCTTCTTTGTCACATATGCTTTTAATGGAGATTAATAAACAGGCCTCTAAATGGGAATTGTACTATAATTCAACATTTGGTTTGTATATGTTGGTTTATTGTCTTTGATCTTTGAGCCCACTTTGGCTCTTTTTTGTTTCTGATTGTAACTAGAAAATCACAAATACATCTAGAAGTCTGTATGAAATTCGAGATCTTTGTCTGTCTGAAATTCGAGATATTTTATATTGTTATAAAATAAAGTAAAATATGCAAACTACAAGCACTGAGAAACATTTATTAATGGAACTCAGACTACCTATTTCAAATGCAGTGTCAAAATTACTTTGATGTGTTGGAGCCTGAAGCAAGACAAACCTAATAAAAGCAGGCACAAAAATGAGAGACTTTAGGGGTTTTTTTTTCTAAATATGAATCTGTCACTTATTTGCAAGAAATCAAATCTAGAGGATATCCACAGAGTTCAAATTCCAAGTATCATTTTGTAAAGCTCTGTACACTGAAACATGTCATTTCTTTGCAGTTGGTTTACAAAGGCTGTTTGATCCTAAATTATCAAATGGCGCTCATAAAAAAATCAGTCAGAACAGATCAAATGACAGTGCAGCAACTTCCCTCCTGGTTACCCATTTATCTAGAATTTTTTCACCTACGTTCTTATAAAGTGACTATTTAAGGAGTGTTTTGCCCTCCAGTGGCTTTTTCACCAATGAAAGAAGTAACTACAGAGCATACAGCAGAACAGATCTTATTACTCCTTTGGGTGGGTTCAAGGCACAATGCTTCATTTAAGGGCCTTTTACTAAGGTGTACTGAAAAATGGCTTGTGGTAGTGTATGCGCGGGTTTTGGGCATGCACCAATCCATTTTCTCAGCGCACCTGTAAAAGAGGTATTTTTAAGATGTTTGCCGAAAATGGATATGTGGCAAAATGAAAATTGCCGCATGTCCATTTTGGGGTCTGAGACCTCACCGCCAGTCATTGACTTAGCGGTATAGTCTCATGCGGTAACCGGGTGGTAATGACCTACATGTGCCAAATGCCACTTGGCGCGTGTAGCTGACGTATGCCAGAAAATAGAAAATATTTTTCAGGCACGCATAGCGGACGTGCGCCAAAAATGAAATTACCGCAAGGTCCAGGTGGTAGCCATGCGGTAACTCCATTCTGGCACATGTTGGGCACACATAGACACTTACACGGCTTACTAAAAGGGCCCCTAAGAGAACCTCTTTCTTTTGTGAATCATTTCTTAGCCTTTGGATTAAGATCACATGTAAAGTCTGAGTCATAAGGCCCTTACCTTAGTCCACAAAGCTTACATCTCCAACATACCCTCATATTTGGCTGATCTGTTGCACTCTTACATTCTTACTCGTTTCCTCTGCTCACCCCAAGTGAACGGTTAGGTACTTCTCTCTCCTTCACATCTTAGAATCTCTCGGGACACTGCGTTGTTGTCATCACTCATCCAATTTGGATTTTTTGGTCTGGACACTGCATTGTCTCCGCACATCCCATTTACATAAGTACATAAGTATTGCCATACTGGGACAGACCAAAGGTCCATCAAGCCCAGCATCCTGATTCCAACAGTGGCCAATCCAGGTCACAAATACCTGGCAAGATCCCAAAGAAGTACAAAATATTTTATACTGATTATCCCAGAAATAGTGGATTTTCCCCCAAGTCTATGGACTTTTCTTTAGGAAGCAGTTCCAACCTTTTTTAAACTCCGCTAAGCTAACCGCCTTTACCACATTCTCTGGCAATGAATTCCAGAGTTTAATTACACGTTAAGTGTAGAAAAATCTTCTCTGATTCATTTTAAATTTACTACTTTGTAGCTTCATCGCAAGCTCCCTAGTCCTAGTATTTTTGGACAGAGTAAACAGACGCTTCACGTCGTCTACCCATTCAACTTCACTCATTATTTCATAGACCTCTGTCATATCTCCCCTCAGCCACCTTTTCTCCAAGCTGAAGAGCCCTAGCCACTTTAGCCTTTCGTCATAGGGAAGTCGTCCTATCCCCTTTATCATTTTCATCGCCCTTCTCTTTACCTTTTCTAATTCCACTATATCTTTTTTGAGATGCAGCGACCAGAATTGAACACAATATTCGAGTTGCGGTCGCACCATGGAGTCATACAAAGGCATTATAATATCCTCATTTTTGTTTTCCATTCCTTTCCTAATAATACCTAACATTCTATTTGCTTTCTTAGCTGCAGCAGCACACTGAGCGGAAGGTTTCAACGTATCATCAATGATGACACCTAGATCCCTTTCTTGGTCTGTGACTCCTAACATGGAACCTTGCATGACATAGCTATAATTCGGGTTCCTCTTTCCCACATGCATCACTTTGCACTTGCTCACATTAAACATCATCTGCCATTTAGACGCCCAGTCTTGTAAGGTCCTCTTGTAATTTTTCACAATCCTCCCGTGATTTGACGATTTTGAATAACTTTGTGTCTTCAGCAAATTTAATTACCTCACTAGTTACTCCCATCTCTAAGCCATTTATAAATATGTTAAAAAAGCAGCGGTCCCAGCACAGACCCCTGGGGAACCCCACTAACTACCCTTCTCCATTGAGAATACTGACCATTTAACCCTACTCTCTGTTTTCTATCTTTTAACCAGTTTTTAATCCACAATAGAACACTACCTCCTATCCCATGACTCTCCAATTTCCTCTGGAGTCTTTCATGAGGTACTTTGTCAAATGCCTTCTGAAAATCCAGATACACAATATCAATCGGCTCACCTTTATCCACATGTTTGTTCACCCCTTCAAATTAATGTAGTAGATTGGTGAAGCAAGATTTCCCTTTACTAAATCCATGTTGACTTTCCACCTTATAATTGAAAGAGAAAAAACGCCTAGATTTCGACCCAAATCGGGAGATAGACGTTTATCTCACAAAAACGAATAAATCGGTATAATGGAAAGCCGATTTTGGACGTTTTCAACTGCACTCCATCGCGGAAGCGTACAAAGTTGACGGCGGCGTGTCGGAGGCATGGCGAAGGTGGAACTGGGGCGTGGTTATCGGCCGAGGAGAGATGCCTTTCGCCGATAATGGAAAAAAAAGTACGCGTTTGTAGCTAGAATTTAGGACACTTTTCCTGGACCCTGTTTTTTCACGAATAAGGCCCCAAAAAGTGCCCTAAATGACCAGATTACCCCCAGAGGGAATCAGGGATAACCTCCCCTGACTCCCCCAGTGGTCACTAACCCCCTCCCATCACAAAAAATGATGTTTCACAACTTTTTATTTTCACCCTCAAATGTCATACCCACCTCCCTGGCAGCAGTATGCAGGTCCCTGGAGCAGTTGTTAGGGGGTGCAGTGGACTTCAGGCAGGTGGACCCAGGCCCATTCCCCCCTACCTGTTACAATTGTGCTGCTTAATGCTTAGTCGTCCAACTCCCCCAAACCCACTGTACCCACATGTAGGTGCCCCCCTTCACCCCTTAGGGCTATAGTAATGGTGTAGACTTGTGGGCAGTGGGTTTTGAGGGGGATTTGGGGGACTCAACACACAAGGGAAGGGTGCTATGCACCTGGGAGCTCTTTTACCTTTTTTTTTGTTTTTGTAAAAGTGCCCCCTAGGGTGCCCTGGCATGTGAGGGGGACCAATGCACTACGAATCCTGGCCCCTCCCACGAACAAATGCCTTGGATTTATTCGTTTTTGAGCTGGGCGCTTTCATTTTCCATTATCACTGAAAAACAAAAACGCCCAGCTCACAAATTGTCGAATAAAACATGGACGTCTATTTTTTTTCGAAAATACGGTTCGGTCCGCCCCTTCACGGACCCGTTCTCGGAGATAAACGCCCATGGAGATAGACATTTTCGTTCAATTATGCCCCTCTTTGTCTCATTAATCCATGTTTTTGAATATGCTCTGTAATTTTGTTCTTTATAATAGTATCTACCATTTTGCCCGGCACCGACATCAGACTCATTGGTCTATAATTTCCCAGATCACCTCTGGAACCTTTTTTAAAAATTGGCGTTACATTGGCCACCCTCCAATCTTCCGGTACCACGCTCGATTTTAAGGATAAATTACATATTACCAGCAATAGCTCCACAAGTTCATTTTTCAGTTCTATTAGTACTCTGGATTGAACATTTTCTGGTCCAGGATTT